>NW_028232823.1:0-478038 GCF_057557595.1 Rhyacophila brunnea
ATTTTAGTCTGATGGTAATATATACCTGATATTAGTATAAAATATTTCTTATTATGGAAATACCAGGTAAAATCATAATGTCAATAGTGTATAATATTCTAGAAATATTCTAGAAGGGGTACAATTGTGCATGCGACTATTAGTGTCCCTTAGGAATGTCCATAATAAATCCTAAGCCCTAGGTCATATTTTTTTCCCTCCTTATTTTTTAAACCCTTACCCGTTCCCTTCCCTTACCCGTTCAGATTTTTTTTTCCCCCTTTATGTCCCCTTTGGAATGTCCCCTTTGGAATGTCCCCCCTAAACCCTAAGCCCTAGGCCTACCCTAATTGGTATTTTTTTCCCCCTTTATTTGAACTTCCTTGAAAATATAGTACTAAAAAACAATTATCTTTATTTTTCCCTTTTAGGAAAATAGAAATATAAAAAAATAAAAAATAAAAATAAAAAATGTATACTGGTAATCATAAAAAAATCTAGAAAAAATATATTTTGTATATAATTACTGAACAATGAAAATATTTTAGTCAGATGGTAATATATACCTGATATTAGTATAAAATATTTCTTATTATAGAAATACCAGGTAAAATGATAATTTCATGAATATATAGCATGGTACAAGGATTACAATATCGCATGCGACTATTAGTGTCCCCTTTGGATGTCCCCTTTGAAAATGTCCCCTTTGGATGTCCCCTTTGGAATGTCCCCTTTGGAAATGTCCCCTTTGGAATGTCCCCTTTGGAATGTCCCCCCTAAACCCTAAGCCCTAGGCCTACCCTAGATGGTATTTTTTTCCCCCTTTATTTGAACTTCCTTGAAAATATAGTACTAAAAAACAATTATCTTTATTTTTCCCTTTTAGGAAAATAGAAATATAAAAAAATAAAAAATAAAAATAAAAAATGTATACTGGTAATCATAAAAAAATCTAGAAAAAATATATTTTGTATATAATTACTGAACAATGAAAATATTTTAGTCAGATGGTAATATATACCTGATATTAGTATAAAATATTTCTTATTATAGAAATACCAGGTAAAATCATAATTTCATGAATATATAGCATGGTACAAGGATTACAATATCGCATGCGACTATTAGTGTCCCCTTTGGATGTCCCCTTTGAAAATGTCCCCTTTGGATGTCCCCTTTGGAATGTCCCCTTTGGAAATGTCCCCTTTGGAATGTCCCCTTTGGAATGTCCCCCCTAAACCCTAAGCCCTAGGCCTACCCTAGATGGTATTTTTTTCCCCCTTTATTTGAACTTCCTTGAAAATATAGTACTAAAAAACAATTATCTTTATTTTTCCCTTTTAGGAAAATAGAAATATAAAAAAATAAAAAATAAAAATAAAAAATGTATACTGGTAATCATAAAAAAATCTAGAAAAAATATATTTTGTATATAATTACTGAACAATGAAAATATTTTAGTCAGATGGTAATATATACCTGAAATTAGTATAAAATATTTCTTATTATAGAAATACCAGGTAAAATCATAATTTCATGAATATATAGCATGGTACAAGGATTACAATATCGCATGCGACTATTAGTGTCCCCTTTGGATGTCCCCTTTGAAAATGTCCCCTTTGGATGTCCCCTTTGGAATGTCCCCTTTGGAAATGTCCCCTTTGGAATGTCCCCTTTGGAATGTCCCCCCTAAACCCTAAGCCCTAGGCCTACCCTAATTGGTATTTTTTTCCCCCTTTATTTGAACTTCCTTGAAAATATAGTACTAAAAAACAATTATCTTTATTTTTCCCTTTTAGGAAAATAGAAATATAAAAAAATAAAAAATAAAAATAAAAAATGTATACTGGTAATCATAAAAAAATCTAGAAAAAATATATTTTGTATATAATTACTGAACAATGAAAATATTTTAGTCAGATGGTAATATATACCTGATATTAGTATAAAATATTTCTTATTATAGAAATACCAGGTAAAATGATAATTTCATGAATATATAGCATGGTACAAGGGTTACAATATCGCATGCGACTATTAGTGTCCCCTTTGGATGTCCCCTTTGAAAATGTCCCCTTTGGATGTCCCCTTTGGAATGTCCCCTTTGGAAATGTCCCCTTTGGAATGTCCCCTTTGGAATGTCCCCCCTAAACCCTAAGCCCTAGGCCTACCCTAATTGGTATTTTTTTCCCCCTTTATTTGAACTTCCTTGAAAATATAGTACTAAAAAACAATTATCTTTATTTTTCCCTTTTAGGAAAATAGAAATATAAAAAAATAAAAAATAAAAATAAAAAATGTATACTGGTAATCATAAAAAAATCTAGAAAAAATATATTTTGTATATAATTACTGAACAATGAAAATATTTTAGTCAGATGGTAATATATACCTGATATTAGTATAAAATATTTCTTATTATAGAAATACCAGGTAAAATCATAATTTCATGAATATATAGCATGGTACAAGGATTACAATATCGCATGCGACTATTAGTGTCCCCTTTGGATGTCCCCTTTGAAAATGTCCCCTTTGGATGTCCCCTTTGGAATGTCCCCTTTGGAAATGTCCCCTTTGGAATGTCCCCTTTGGAATGTCCCCCCTAAACCCTAAGCCCTAGGCCTACCCTAATTGGTATTTTTTTCCCCCTTTATTTGAACTTCCTTGAAAATATAGTACTAAAAAACAATTATCTTTATTTTTCCCTTTTAGGAAAATAGAAATATAAAAAAATAAAAAATAAAAATAAAAAATGTATACTGGTAATCATAAAAAAATCTAGAAAAAATATATTTTGTATATAATTACTGAACAATGAAAATATTTTAGTCAGATGGTAATATATACCTGATATTAGTATAAAATATTTCTTATTATAGAAATACCAGGTAAAATCATAATTTCATGAATATATAGCATGGTACAAGGATTACAATATCGCATGCGACTATTAGTGTCCCCTTTGGATGTCCCCTTTGAAAATGTCCCCTTTGGATGTCCCCTTTGGAATGTCCCCTTTGGAAATGTCCCCTTTGGAATGTCCCCTTTGGAATGTCCCCCCTAAACCCTAAGCCCTAGGCCTACCCTAGATGGTATTTTTTTCCCCCTTTATTACTGAACAATGAAAATATTTTAGTCAGATGGTAATATATACCTGATATTAGTATAAAATATTTCTTATTATAGAAATACCAGGTAAAATCATAATTTCATGGATATATAGCATGGTACAAGGATTACAATATCGCATGCGACTATTAGTGTCCCCTTTGGATGTCCCCTTTGAAAATGTCCCCTTTGGATGTCCCCTTTGGAATGTCCCCTTTGGAAATGTCCCCTTTGGAATGTCCCCTTTGGAATGTCCCCCCTAAACCCTAAGCCCTAGGCCTACCCTAGATGGTATTTTTTTCCCCCTTTATGTGAACTTCCTTGAAAATAAAGTACTAAAAAACAATTATCTTTATTTTTCCCTTTTAGGAAAATAGAAATATAAAAAAATAAAAAATAAAAATAAAAAATGTATACTGGTAATCATAAAAAAATCTAGAAAAAATATATTTTGTATATAATTACTGGGAAATGAAAATATTTTAGTCAGATGGTAATATATACCTGATATTAGCATAAAATATTTCTTATTATAGAAATACCAGGTAAAATCATAATTTCATGGATATATAGCATGGTACAAGGATTACAATATCGCATGCGACTATTAGTGTCCCCTTTGGATGTCCCCTTTGAAAATGTCCCCTTTGGATGTCCCCTTTGGAATGTCCCCTTTGGAAATGTCCCCTTTGGAATGTCCCCTTTGGAATGTCCCCCCTAAACCCTAAGCCCTAGGCCTACCCTAGATGGTATTTTTTTCCCCCTTTATGTGAACTTCCTTGAAAATAAAGTACTAAAAAACAATTATCTTTATTTTTCCCTTTTAGGAAAATAGAAATATAAAAAAATAAAAAATAAAAATAAAAAATGTATACTGGTACTCATAAAAAAATCTAGAAAAAATATATTTTGTATATAATTACTGAACAATGAAAATATTTTAGTCAGATGGTAATATATACCTGATATTAGTATAAAATATTTCTTATTATAGAAATACCAGGTAAAATCATAATTTCATGGATATATAGCATGGTACAAGGATTACAATATCGCATGCGACTATTAGTGTCCCCTTTGGATGTCCCCTTTGAAAATGTCCCCTTTGGATGTCCCCTTTGGAATGTCCCCTTTGGAAATGTCCCCTTTGGAATGTCCCCTTTGGAATGTCCCCCCTAAACCCTAAGCCCTAGGCCTACCCTAGATGGTATTTTTTTCCCCCTTTATGTCCCCTTTGGAAATGTCCCCTTTGGAATGTCCCCTTTGGAATGTCCCCCCTAAACCCTAAGCCCTAGGCCTACCCTAGATGGTATTTTTTTCCCCCTTTATAATTACTGAACAATGAAAATATTTTAGTCAGATGGTAATATATACCTGATATTAGTATAAAATATTTCTTATTATAGAAATACCAGGTAAAATCATAATTTCATGGATATATAGCATGGTACAAGGATTACAATATCGCATGCGACTATTAGTGTCCCCTTTGGATGTCCCCTTTGAAAATGTCCCCTTTGGATGTCCCCTTTGGAATGTCCCCTTTGGAAATGTCCCCTTTGGAATGTCCCCTTTGGAATGTCCCCCCTAAACCCTAAGCCCTAGGCCTACCCTAGATGGTATTTTTTTCCCCCTTTATGTGAACTTCCTTGAAAATAAAGTACTAAAAAACAATTATCTTTATTTTTCCCTTTTAGGAAAATAGAAATATAAAAAAATAAAAAATAAAAATAAAAAATGTATACTGGTAATCATAAAAAAATCTAGAAAAAATATATTTTGTATATAATTACTGGGAAATGAAAATATTTTAGTCAGATGGTAATATATACCTGATATTAGCATAAAATATTTCTTATTATAGAAATACCAGGTAAAATCATAATTTCATGGATATATAGCATGGTACAAGGATTACAATATCGCATGCGACTATTAGTGTCCCCTTTGGATGTCCCCTTTGAAAATGTCCCCTTTGGATGTCCCCTTTGGAATGTCCCCTTTGGAAATGTCCCCTTTGGAATGTCCCCTTTGGAATGTCCCCCCTAAACCCTAAGCCCTAGGCCTACCCTAGATGGTATTTTTTTCCCCCTTTATGTGAACTTCCTTGAAAATAAAGTACTAAAAAACAATTATCTTTATTTTTCCCTTTTAGGAAAATAGAAATATAAAAAAATAAAAAATAAAAATAAAAAATGTATACTGGTACTCATAAAAAAATCTAGAAAAAATATATTTTGTATATAATTACTGAACAATGAAAATATTTTAGTCAGATGGTAATATATACCTGATATTAGTATAAAATATTTCTTATTATAGAAATACCAGGTAAAATCATAATTTCATGGATATATAGCATGGTACAAGGATTACAATATCGCATGCGACTATTAGTGTCCCCTTTGGATGTCCCCTTTGAAAATGTCCCCTTTGGATGTCCCCTTTGGAATGTCCCCTTTGGAAATGTCCCCTTTGGAATGTCCCCTTTGGAATGTCCCCCCTAAACCCTAAGCCCTAGGCCTACCCTAGATGGTATTTTTTTCCCCCTTTATGTCCCCTTTGGAAATGTCCCCTTTGGAATGTCCCCTTTGGAATGTCCCCCCTAAACCCTAAGCCCTAGGCCTACCCTAGATGGTATTTTTTTCCCCCTTTATGACAAAAGTGCATGCGATAAAAATTGCCATTATGAGAATTGCCATTATGACAAAAGTGCATGCGAGAAAAACTGCCATTATGAAAATTGCCATTATGACAAAAGTGCATGCGATAAAAATTGCCATTATGACAAAAGTGCATGCGATAAAAATTGCCATTATGACAAAAGTGCATGCGATAAAAATTGCCATTATGACATTTGCCATTATGTAAATTGCCATTATGACTTTTACCCTAAACCCTAAGCCCTCACCCAACCCTAATTTGTCTTTTTTTGTCCCTTTATGAAAATATTTTAGTCAGATGGTAATATATACCTGATATTAGTATAAAATATTTCTTATTATAGAAATACCAGGTAAAATGATAATTTCAAGAATATATAGCATGGTACAAGGGATACAATTGTGCACGCGACTATTAGTGTCCCTAATAAAAAAAGTGTCCCTTGAAATTGACGCTAATAAAAAAAGTGTCCCTTGAAATTGACGCTAATAAAAAAAGTGTCCCTTGAAATTGTACTAATAAAAAAAGTGTCCCTTGAAAAGTGTCCCTTCTAAACCCTAAGCCCTAGGCCTACCCTAGATGGTATTTTTTTCCCCCTTTATGCGATAAAAATTGCCATTATGACATTTGCCATTATGAAAATTGCCATTATGACTTTTACCCTAAACCCTAAACCCTAAGCCCTCACCCAACCCTAATTTGTCTTTTTTTGTCCCTTTATTTTTCCCTTTTAGGAAAATAGAAATATAAAAAAATAAAAAAAAAAATAAAAAATGTATACTGGTACTCATAAAAAAATCTAGAAAAAATATATTTTGTATATAATTACTGGGAAATGAAAATATTTTAGTCAGATGGTAATATATACCTGATATTAGTATAAAATATTTCTTATTATAGAAATACCAGGTAAAATGATAATTTCAAGAATATATAGCATGGTACAAGGGATACAATTGTGCACGCGACTATTAGTGTCCCTAATAAAAAAAGTGTCCCTTGAAATTGACGCTAATAAAAAAAGTGTCCCTTGAAATTGACGCTAATAAAAAAAGTGTCCCTTGAAATTGTACTAATAAAAAAAGTGTCCCTTGAAAAGTGTCCCTTCTAAACCCTAAGCCCTAGGCCTACCCTAGATGGTATTTTTTTCCCCCTTTATGGTAATATATACCTGATATTAGTATAAAATATTTCTTATTATGGAAATACCAGGTAAAATCATAATGTCAATAGTGTACAATATTCTAGGAATATTCTAGAAGGGGTACAATTGTGCATGCGACTATTAGTGTCCCTTAGGAATGTCCATAATGAATCCTAAGCCCTAGGTCATATTTTTTTCCCTCCTTATTTTTTAAACCCTTACCCGTTCCCTTCCCTTACCCGTTCAGATTTTTTTTTCCCCCTTTATATATACCTGATATTAGTATAAAATATTTCTTATTATGGAAATACCAGGTAAAATCATAATGTCAATAGTGTACAATATTCTAGGAATATTCTAGAAGGGGTACAATTGTGCATGCGACTATTAGTGTCCCTTAGGAATGTCCATAATGAATCCTAAGCCCTAGGTCATATTTTTTTCCCTCCTTATTTTTTAAACCCTTACCCGTTCCCTTCCCTTACCCGTTCAGATTTTTTTTTCCCCCTTTATAATTTCCATGTATTTTTAGGTTTAAAAAATACGCTAGCGCAGTTTAATACAAGTAAGGGTTTATATATGAGATAGAGTATAATTTTTATGTATTTTTAGGTTTAAAAAATACGCTAGCGCAGTTTATTACACGTAAGGGTTTATAAATGAGATAGAGTATAATTTTTATGTATTTTAAGGTCTACAAAAAGTGCTAGCGCAGTTTAATACAAGTAAGGGTTTATATATGAGATAGAGTATAATTTTTATGTATTTTAAGGTCTACAAAAAGTGCTAGCGCAGTTTAATACAAGTAAGGGTTTATATATGAGATAGAGTATAATTTTTATGTATTTTTAGGTCTACAAAAAGTGCTAGCGCAGTTTAATACAAGTAAGGGTTTTTTATAGAGATAGCGTATAATTTTACTGTATTTTTAGGTCTACAATGAGTGCTAGCGCAGTTTAATACAAGTAAGGGTTTTTTATAGAGATAGCGTATAATTTTACTGTATTTTTAGGTTTACAAAATACGCTAGCACATTTATATCCTAGTAAAGGTTTTTTGGAAAGATAGAGTATAATTTCTACGTATTTATAGGTTTACAAAATACGCTAGCACATTTATATACAAGTAAGGGTTTTTTTAAGAGATAGAGTAGCATTTTTATGTATTTTAAGGTTTGTAGAATACGCTAGCACAGTTTAGATCAAGTAAGGGTTTTTTTAAGAGAAAGAGTTGCATTTTTATGTATTTTAAGGTTTGTAGAATACGCTAGCACAGTTTAGATCAAGTAAGGGTTTTTTTAAGAGATAGAGTAGCATTTTTATGTATTTTAAGGTTTGTAGAATACGCTAGCACAGTTTAGATCAAGTAAGGGTTTTTTAAGAGATAGAGTATAATTTATCTGTATTTTAAGGTTTACAAAATACGCTAGCACATTTATATACAAGTAAGGGTTTTCTTAAGAGATAGAGTAGCATTTTTATGTATTTTAAGGTCTACAAAAAGTGCTAGCGCAGTTTAATGTAAGTATAGGTTTTTTTAAGAGATAGAGTATAAATTATACGTACTTTAAGGTTTGTAAAATACGCTATCGCAGTTAAATACAAGTAAGGGTTTTTTTAAGAGATAGAGTAGCATTTTTTGTATTTATAGGTTGCAAAAAAGTGCTGGCGCGGTTTAATACAAGTAAGGTTTTTTTGTAAAGATAGAGTATAATTTTTATGTATTTTAAGGTCTACAAAAAGTGCTAGCGCAGTTTAATGCAAGTATAGGTTTCTATGGGAGATAGAGTATAATTTTTATGTATTTTAAGGTTTTAGAAATACGCCAGCTGATTTATATACTGGTAAATAAAGTAATAACAGATTTATACAATCTATATCTATATTTAGAAAATATATACATGCTAGTTTATATAACAATGTTTAAAACCTGAAATACATGATTTTTCTTTAGAATTATCCTTAAAAGTTAAAATTAGGTGCAATTTTTTTATACGAGCAATCAAAAACATTTTATAAAACTTAAAAAATCGTTTTTAAGGTTTTTAAAGCGTCAGCGAAACAGACTACATTAACCAGGAACTTGAATTTAAGGTCTACATAATACCTTAAATAGCTTCAAATCTAAGGTAGCCAATGCACATATAATATACTATATATGGCATATAACTATAGGATTAGAATAAACAAAGTATAGTTTATCCAGCCTACCCCAAGTAGGTCAAAAAACCCAAGTATACCTCTAGTAAGCCAATAGAATAACTGAATTTACTAGTTTTCCTTTGCCTGGCCATAGTAGATCAATCAGATTCGAGTATTCCCGTAGTTTTCTTTTGCCTGGCCATAGTAGATCAATCAGATTTGGTTATTCTTGTAGTTTTCTTTTGCCTGGCCATGTAGATCAATCAGATTCGAGTATTCCCGTAGTTTTCTTTTGCCTGGCCATAGTAGATCAATCAGATTCGAGTATTCCCGTAGTTTTCTTGAGCCTGGCCATAGTAGATCAATCAGATTCGAGTATTCCCGTAGTTTTCTTTTTATTTCTAATACGCCAATTATATTTGAGTATTCCCATAGTTTAATCAACGAATATGGTTAACGAACCCTAAGCCCCTAGTCCCAACCCGCATTGGTATTTTTTTGGCCCTTTATTGATTTCATTTGAATGAAGCTCTGCTCCTTATTTTTTTTAGATCTAGCTTCCTAGAGTCATTTGTAAAGTTTAAAACATACAAAAATATTTTAAATAAATTTATTGGATAAAGTGTAGCTATTTTTACTTGTTAAGATTGTCTAGCATCACATATATTTTTAGTGCTAATACAAAGAATTTCGATTTTACCTCCAAAATTATGACGTCATCCCAACCCTTTTTCTAACCCAACCCAATTAGGTCCCTAAAATCCCCTTTATCATAAAAAAATCTAGAAAAAATATATTTTGTATATAATTACTGAACAATGAAAATATTTTAGTCAGATGGTAATATATACCTGATATTAGTATAAAATATTTCTTATTATAGAAATACCAGGTAAAATGATAATTTCAAGAATATATAGCATGGTACAAGGGATACAATTGTGCACGCGACTATTAGTGTCCCTAATAAAAAAAGTGTCCCTTGAAATTGACGCTAATAAAAAAAGTGTCCCTTGAAATTGACGCTAATAAAAAAAGTGTCCCTTGAAATTGTACTAATAAAAAAAGTGTCCCTTGAAATTGTACTAATAAAAAAAGTGTCCCTTGAAAAGTGTCCCTTCTAAACCCTAAGCCCTAGGCCTACCCTAGATGGTATTTTTTTCCCCCTTTATGTGAACTTCCTTGAAAATATAGTACTAAAAAACAATTATCTTGATTTTTCCCTTTTAGGAAAATAGAAATATAAAAAAATAAAAAAAAAAATAAAAAATGTATACTGGTACTCATAAAAAAATCTAGAAAAAATATATTTTGTATATAATTACTGGGAAATGAAAATATTTTAGTCAGATGGTAATATATACCTGATATTAGTATAAAATATTTCTTATTATAGAAATACCAGGTAAAATGATAATTTCAAGAATATATAGCATGGTACAAGGGATACAATTGTGCACGCGACTATTAGTGTCCCTAATAAAAAAAGTGTCCCTTGAAATTGACGCTAATAAAAAAAGTGTCCCTTGAAATTGACGCTAATAAAAAAAGTGTCCCTTGAAATTGTACTAATAAAAAAAGTGTCCCTTGAAAAGTGTCCCTTCTAAACCCTAAGCCCTAGGCCTACCCTAGATGGTATTTTTTTCCCCCTTTATGTGAACTTCCTTGAAAATATAGTACTAAAAAACAATTATCTTGATTTTTCCCTTTTAGGAAAATAGAAATATAAAAAAATAAAAAAAAAAATAAAAAATGTATACTGGTACTCATAAAAAAATCTAGAAAAAATATATTTTGTATATAATTACTGAACAATGAAAATATTTTAGTCAGATGGTAATATATACCTGATATTAGTATAAAATATTTCTTATTATAGAAATACCAGGTAAAATGATAATTTCAAGAATATATAGCATGGTACAAGGGATACAATTGTGCACGCGACTATTAGTGTCCCTAATAAAAAAAGTGTCCCTTGAAATTGACGCTAATAAAAAAAGTGTCCCTTGAAATTGTACTAATAAAAAAAGTGTCCCTTGAAATTGTACTAATAAAAAAAGTGTCCCTTGAAAAGTGTCCCTTCTAAACCCTAAGCCCTAGGCCTACCCTAGATGGTATTTTTTTCCCCCTTTATGTGAACTTCCTTGAAAATATAGTACTAAAAAACAATTATCTTGATTTTTCCCTTTTAGGAAAATAGAAATATAAAAAAATAAAAAAAAAAATAAAAAATGTATACTGGTACTCATAAAAAAATCTAGAAAAAATATATTTTGTATATAATTACTGGGAAATGAAAATATTTTAGTCAGATGGTAATATATACCTGATATTAGTATAAAATATTTCTTATTATAGAAATACCAGGTAAAATGATAATTTCAAGAATATATAGCATGGTACAAGGGATACAATTGTGCACGCGACTATTAGTGTCCCTAATAAAAAAAGTGTCCCTTGAAATTGACGCTAATAAAAAAAGTGTCCCTTGAAATTGACGCTAATAAAAAAAGTGTCCCTTGAAATTGTACTAATAAAAAAAGTGTCCCTTGAAATTGTACTAATAAAAAAAGTGTCCCTTGAAAAGTGTCCCTTCTAAACCCTAAGCCCTAGGCCTACCCTAGATGGTATTTTTTTCCCCCTTTATGTGAACTTCCTTGAAAATATAGTACTAAAAAACAATTATCTTGATTTTTCCCTTTTAGGAAAATAGAAATATAAAAAAATAAAAAAAAAAATAAAAAATGTATACTGGTACTCATAAAAAAATCTAGAAAAAATATATTTTGTATATAATTACTGGGAAATGAAAATATTTTAGTCAGATGGTAATATATACCTGAAATTAGTATAAAATATTTCTTATTATAGAAATACCAGGTAAAATGATAATTTCAAGAATATATAGCATGGTACAAGGGATACAATTGTGCACGCGACTATTAGTGTCCCTAATAAAAAAAGTGTCCCTTGAAATTGACGCTAATAAAAAAAGTGTCCCTTGAAATTGACGCTAATAAAAAAAGTGTCCCTTGAAATTGTACTAATAAAAAAAGTGTCCCTTGAAAAGTGTCCCTTCTAAACCCTAAGCCCTAGGCCTACCCTAGATGGTATTTTTTTCCCCCTTTATGTGAACTTCCTTGAAAATATAGTACTAAAAAACAATTATCTTGATTTTTCCCTTTTAGGAAAATAGAAATATAAAAAAATAAAAAAAAAAATAAAAAATGTATACTGGTACTCATAAAAAAATCTAGAAAAAATATATTTTGTATATAATTACTGGGAAATGAAAATATTTTAGTCAGATGGTAATATATACCTGAAATTAGTATAAAATATTTCTTATTATAGAAATACCAGGTAAAATGATAATTTCAAGAATATATAGCATGGTACAAGGGATACAATTGTGCACGCGACTATTAGTGTCCCTAATAAAAAAAGTGTCCCTTGAAATTGACGCTAATAAAAAAAGTGTCCCTTGAAATTGACGCTAATAAAAAAAGTGTCCCTTGAAATTGTACTAATAAAAAAAGTGTCCCTTGAAATTGTACTAATAAAAAAAGTGTCCCTTGAAAAGTGTCCCTTCTAAACCCTAAGCCCTAGGCCTACCCTAGATGGTATTTTTTTCCCCCTTTATTTTACTTTCTTGCATTTGTCTAAGATAAAAATTTATATAATTTACAAATAATTTTTTTTAAAAGTATATTAAGAATCATGATAAATAAAAAATACATATTGTACCATTAAATAATAAAATTTGGTCATTTTATTGATACATGTGAGTTTTTGGTTTATGTATTACCATTATAAATCTATATTATAAGTTTTAAATAAAATTAAAATATATTAAAGATGCTCTCAATAATAGTAAATAACATATTTCATGTTCCTTATAAACCTGGTGTTTTGATATTTTACAATTACATGTTACAAAGTACTCTAAAACATATTGGTTTTAAAAGAATTGTATTTTTTATGTATCAATTATATTTTTTTTGCACACTTTATTATTTTACCACAACTTTTGTGAATTTCCGATTTGGAAACTTAAGTGAGCAATATTATTTCTATAAAATTAGATTTCCCTGACTTAGAATCGTTTGTGATTATATAATTTCTATTTTTTGTCGAGTTTTACAAATATCATGTTTCAAATTATTAATAAAATATCAAACAGTGATTTTAAAATTAGTATTTTATTTGTGTATATATATATTTTATGATTATAACACAGATAAAATCTTTTATTATAACAGGAAAAATATTTTTTTATGGCTAATATGTTTTATATAATTTTAAAATATGTATTATACAGAATGTACAATAAGATTACATTTATACACCTCAAAGTTCTCTAGATTCTTCATATATATGCACTTTACTTATATTTTATATTTCTAAGATTTATATTAGAATATATTTTTTAGTATAAATTATGAATACTATTTTATATTTTAGACTCTTTTTAAAACATAAAAAAGTATAGAATATCTTCTACATCTAGCTATCTTTGTGTTCTATATCTTATTTTAATCCTATTAAACTTATAGTTTAATTTTTCTTATAGCCTTCTTTTTTGTTCTGATTTCCATTATACAGTGTGCATTTTGTTGTATTATATTCTTTTATTTTTATAATTTCTTTTCATTTTATATTTTAGTAAATAGAATAAATGTATATAACGAAAATATATTACTTCTTTTTTTACAATCTCGATATTTTTCGCTTGATTTATCAGTAAACTTATAATTTGTCTATTTATATATGTTATGATTTTTGTAGCTTCAAACTTTGAACATGTAAATATGTTGTAGATGATTCTTGTCGAAATATATAAGCATGTATTACAGCTGAAGTGTGTAGGTTAAATATTTTTCGGCTTGTAATAGCTAGAATGTAAATATGTTAGTGGTAATGATATTCGCCAAGACTAAGGTTCTTTCATGATAATGTAAATAATTGATTATCAAAAGAAGACTTTTTTGAAGCTAGTGTGCTTGTATGTTACATAATAGCATATTGCGTCAAAAGTTATTTGTATTACTATCTAACAAAAACTCAAACACTTCATAATTCCCAGATCTAGAAATTGTTTTTTTACCATGCACATACTTGAAAATATCAAAACGAAAAAATAGATGTCACTTAATCGTATTTTACGCTAATAAAATAGTTTTTGCACTACATTTTCCCTTTTTTTTATCTATTAAATATTGTAAGAAGCAAAATTCACACACTTTAAAGAATAAAAGCCTATTAATATATATTTTGTTTAAATTAAATTAAAAAGAAAAAATTAGAAAAATCGCTCAAATATAGTAAAACAACATTTTTTATGATTCCTTAAGAGTATTTATTAGATATCGAATCAAATAATTCATAGGTTTTTTATAATTTCTAATGTATTTGATTTGAGGTTATAATACTGCATAACCTATTCAAAACATAAAAATATATTTTGTAATATTAAAATACACATTAAAACACATACAAACAAAAAAATGTTATTTTTTATTTTATAATTAAACAGAATCTTATTCTTAATATTTAAATGTAAATTTCATTATAAATTCCCCATCATATTTAAAGATTATACGTAACTTTTCTTTAGAATCGTTTTGTAGAATTATACAAAAAATCTACTGATGCTTTGAATCTGGTCTGTTTGGCGCAATCCCTCTCTTAATTAATGAACATCTTGTTGTGTAATGATATAATGGATTTCCCTTATTCTTATTCAAAAGCAAAAGATAAACATATTTTTGTCTATTAGACAACTCTTACAATTTATCAGCCATCATTAAATATCTTTTGCCCTTCAATATATTTTTTTTCAGTTTTCATCATGTGTTTTTTGGTCGGGAGTTTCTTGTTTGTTATTTATTTCCCTCCCAGAATCGATTCCCTTTTCAAATTTTTTTCTAGAATATCAACATATGCACATAAAAACTCATTTATAAGCGCATCATAATCATCATGAGGGATCACATTTAATTTATTCTGCTTTGCAGTTTTTGGTTCTAAAGGATCCTTTTCACAATCAATTAACGTGTTTTCTTTTGTTTTCTTCATTTTTATTTCTTCCAACCTAGTTCGCATAAGAAGCTATGCTTTAACCAAAACCTTTTTAATATTCCTCTGTATTTTTGCGTTTTTTCAAAAAAATACATGAAATCGTAATTTCCTCCCTTTGTACATTTGTTTTTCATCTGTGATATATGTATTCAGTTCATGAGTCGATGTTTTTTATTTCCTCATCACCATTTAAAAATCGCTTGTGTTCTGCTCACGTTCATTTTTCATAGCTGGTGAGTCTTCTTTAATTCTCATATGTTCTTTATTTGAATCGATTCCGATAAATGTTCTTTTTTTGCAACTTTATGCTATATGAACCACAGTATTTAAAAGAACAAATTTACTCTGTTTATATAATTGAACTTTTGTTTATTAAAAAAACATAAATATGCCAATGAAAAAATTTTAGTCTAATTTGAAATGTTATAAAATGCTAATATAAACAAAATAATCTTGGTTTTTCTGTAATAGCATAAGAAATAAAATATAAGAGAATTTATATGGCTATTGACAAGGATAAAGTCCAATATTTGAATTTGCAATTTTGCAATTGCATCATATGAACGTGAGCATAAATAACCTCGGATCTATATTTTCAATGCATATAATCTTTACATGATTTTTTGGATATTATAGAGCTCCAGTTTTAGAAATAATATAATATTTATTAATGACTCTATCGCTTCAAAAAAGATTTTCTGGCGATATAATAGCAATTATAGAATTTTTAACAAAGACAATATGTTTTTATTTATTATTCATTGTTTTACACGTTATATAAGAAAAAAACTTCTTTTGTTAAATTTAATTAGCAATAAGTTTAAGTAAAATTTATTAATAATCAAAAATTTTCTTATGTTATTTATCATCTATGAATTTATATAAGAATTTTTTTGCTACACCATTTAATTTCCAAAGAATAACAATTTAATTGTATAAATAGACGATTTCTTTTTTATTGGAATAGTAACATAATAAATAATTGAGTATTCAATATATTAAGATAAATCTTTAAATTTCTAACAATAGTAGAAATAAATACAATTAAAAGTTATTTGTTACATTTTCGCTCTATATATTGAAAAAAATTTATAAACTTATTTTTAAACAACCCAGTAACATTTGGAGTTTACTAATATCACATGTGGTCAAATATGCTTTTATATCGAATCTCTAAATAATTGCCATATACAGATTTTTTTTTGTTTTTATGGTTTAATTCCGATTCTGTTGCTTCGAATATCTTAAAGTTATGAATTTATAAATACTAATACACTTTCTTAAATATATTTAAATTATATAAAGTATGGAATATTTCTATGCAATTTTGCAAAAATATTGATATTTAATAGTTTTTGGAGTAAAAAAATTATATGTTAATTTATTTGTGTATACAAAACACAAATAACAAATTGTTTTACAATTATTTGAGGTTTACTATTGATACAATTTATCATTGAAATCAAGTAAGTTTATAAGCAATTTATTACTCGTTCGCCGTATTATATTAAATATTCACATAATACCCGAATTAAAAGCTCTAAAAGAATCTTACAATAAAAAGGTACTATACGATGCTAATAACTTACTCTGGAGTTGTTTTTAATAATGTTTATGGAATTTCAAAGTTTTTTTTTTGCATCTATTTTTGTACGCTCAATTATATGCTAGTTACTTATTTTATATATTTTTTTATAAAAAAGCAAATTGAGCAAGTTTTTCTGAAACGTTTTGATGTTAGATCTATGCCGCAAAATCTGATTCTAAACATTGTTTTCTTTTTTGCTAAAAAATGTGTTGAAATAAAATTCGAGACAAAATATTTGGTTATTTACTATATTAATCTGAAAAAACGTAAGAAAACAGCCCAAATTTACGACTAACTATGAAGAAAGATTAATAAAATTAAATATTGTTTTAAATTTATGTTATTTTAATTGTTATTGGTGACATATTAAACGATTTATTGGATAAGTATCTATTTGCAAATCTATAAAAGTTATAAATGTGTGAAAGAATATTAAGATCAAAAAATAAGATAATTCAATATTAAGTTTTAATTTACAATAATTATATATATCTGAATTTTTTAGATACTATTCACATATGTATTTTCGATATAGAAATACCTTGAATTTATTTAATCATAACGTTAGCTGTATATAGGATAATTTGATATTTTTCATTGTTATGATTAGACTTTTTTGAAACACAATCATTTTTTTCGTAAATAAGAATAAATTTTGTCTTTGAATTTAAAATGTATGATTATTTATTACATTTTAAATGTTATTTTGAAAATAAAGAAAACCTAGAAATTAGTTAACATTTTTTAATGTTTCTATAATAATTATAATATGCATCATGTGATGACATTTTTAAAATATTACAATAAATTATGTATTTTTAGAACTCTATTTCGTAATGCCTTTGCTTTTGTGCATTTAAGTGCCTATTTTTTTATGTTTTGTGACTTTATTTATCATATAGCAAATTTTAAATCGTTTTTTGTCAAATCTTCCTTAGAAAATGTTGATAACTAAAATTTCGAGATTATTGACATCGAAATCAATCTTTAGACCTTATAGTTTGTATCTTAATTCTATAGAGCCAGATATAATTATTACATGTTGTTAAAACGACTTTTAAAATAACTTTATAATTTTTTGTGTTTTAACTGTATAATAAATAGTCGTATTAAGAAAATATAATCTACATTTAGAATCACATTATTTAAGAATTCGCACTTTTTTGACAGAGTTTTATTTTATAAAATATATTATATATTCCTTGTAGCAAAATTTCCCATGCACAGTCTTTTTTTTAGCATACTTTAATTTTGAATGACAACGAAAATCAATTAAAATAGCGTAAGTAAAAAACAATATCATGTTCCTTCATTTGTATAATATTACAATTCTATAACATTTATCCTATAATTATTAGAAAATATAATTACAAGGTTTTATTTTTATTATATTTGTCTAAATTAAGAAATGCTTTATTTATATGCAGGTTTGTATATATTCCATGTATTTAGAAAAATAAATTTGATTTTTATCTTTTATTAATCTATAAGGCCAATTAACACAATAAATCTATGACAATATATGTGACTAAGTATTTTATTTTTTGTGTATTTATCACATTATATTTTTTATTTTACAGGAAAAAAAGGAATTTATTGTACTATAGAATCTGTATAATAAAGAAATGTTAATTAAGCGTTGTCAAATGATTAAAACCATAGAATCTAATTATTTTGGTAATGTATAAAGTTTTATTCTTATTTAGAAGCCGTTCTTTTTTTAAATTAAATATTGAAATATCATCCTAGTTTTCTATATTGACATTTCCAACAAGAAAAACCTTTTAAAAATATAAAATCAAGATAATAATTTTACTATTCGATAATTATTAAACTTGGGATTATGATTTTCGTTAAATAATTTGATTTTCTGAAACTAATTAATGTGTCTTACCATATAAAATGCCTAATTTTAGTAATATTTCTTGATTTAATGATCAAATCAAACATTTTTTATATTTATAGTGCCGAGTTTTTAGATTGAATTATCCATATTTGAGAAAAATATTGTTTTAAAACCCACAAATAATATTATATCTGTTTTATATTGAATAAGTCCGATTTTTCTATAAATAATATATAAATGGGATTTTGGTTTTATATTTATAGTAAAAATGCCAATTTTACAGTATTTTAACTCAACTATTTAAAAAATTTTCGTGAGCAATAGAACTAAATTAAAAAGAAACCAGCATTATTAACACCTAAAAAGAATTTGGAATAGATTGAAAACTTAAAGATTCATATAAAAGATGAGGTTGAGTAAAATATATAGATTACACTTTTTAGTATTACTAATATGAGTTTATTCCATTTCTGAGCCATATATTTTTTTTTTTATAAGTCAGCTTTTTTTTAGTTTATGTATTTTTATTTCGCCATATAACTATATATTTTTTTCTTTTTTGCCCCATTAAATTTTTGAGCTACCAAATATTATAACTTTTATTCTTAATATTTATATGCAAACTTATTAATATTATGAAATAAGTCTTTCCCATCTATTCTGTAATTAGACTAAATTTTTTTATATCATTATATTAAATAACATAAGTTTGCTTATTGTAGTTAACTAAAATGACATTTTTTTATATGCAAAATATTGGACTTATTAAATGGACTGTTTTTTCTTCAAATCATAGCCAATATTTATTTTTTTCCTTACGTTAATATCCAAATTAAATTTTCTATTGCATTATTTGATTTAGTAAGTTTAACTTTCAATTTTAGAAGTTTTGTTTACTTTTTTTTCGACTTTATTTGCCTCCTTCTTCTCGTGTCATTTTTTTTATTTTTAAATTCTCAAGATGCTAGATTTACTTAGTTTTTACACAAATATTTTGTTTTCACTTCTATAAATCATGTGAAAATTCTGTATTTGCATATTAAACAACTAAAAATCGATAGAATGTGGCAAAAATAAATTTATATTGATGTTTTTTTAGATAATATTTATCGAGTAAGTAAAATTTATTTTATTTTTAGATTTAATTTTGTAATGATCTAAGCCAGTAAATTTATATTTTTCGTCAACGACAATTTATTTAACATAATAATTAACTAACAAGGTTCCTACGGCAAATAATTTTTTTATAGAGTCATGAGTGTTTGTATTTTTCATGTAAAACATAAATTTTTGGCTCGAAAAGAGTTTTAAAGATGTAATAAACATATAACTAACATATTTGACCTTCAAATTTCGGTACTTATAAAATATTTACAGATAGTCATGTTATTTTTAGATATTTAAAATGAATAAATATAGAAAAACATTTGAAGAGAATGAATATAAGAAATTATTAAAACATGGTTTCGACTTATCATTATTTTTTTTGTATTTTATGTACTATTTGTTTTTATTCAGTTTATAACTCATATATTCTAATTTAAACATTAATAATTGATTTATTTTAATAAGATGAGTTAGAAACTGAAATAAATTAGTTATTATGATATTTTTCCATAAAAAAACCACATTATTCTTCATATAAAATTCAACAATGAACTATAAGTTATTTATAGAATAAGCATGTTTAAATCCGCTAAAAAATTCAATAAATATATTTAAAACTAATTTACAATATATAAAAGAAGATAAATTTTTTCTTAAAGAAGAAATGATATCTATAAGATATTTTATTATCAAAATATCGTTAAGATCGAAAATTTCCAGAATTCCAGAATTTTTTTTTGTTTTTTTATTAAACATGGATTGGCAATTGTATATTGATATTATGATTCTAATATATGAAAGCACATAAACTATATAAAATTATTTGCTCAATCACATATTGTGAGCATATATAGCTTATAATAGGCTTTTTTTGCATTATCAGCCGTAAAATAATTTCATTGATCTTATTTTTTTATAATCATAATTATTATGTGTGAAAATTGCACCTTGATGAGCTTTGAAGTCATTAAAGATAAAATTACATAATAGTCATTGATATATAGCCAATATGGTATGTTTAAGTTTTTTTAGATGCGACTACAAAACAAAATAAAAATTAATAATAATAGAAAACTAAGTTTATGTTACCAATTAAATTATATATAGCATTTTATGGTGCTTTAATATGCTTATAATGTTTTTCGTATGCATAAAACAGGATTCAGAAAACTTTTACATACTCTATTGCTTTTAATACGTGAATACCAAGATAATTATAATATTACTTTACTTGATCTTCATTTTATGTGATACGAAGTTCTTATAAGTCAATCTATAAATAAAACCAGTTTTTAAAATGTATATCTCAAAAGATTGCTAATACCGATTCAGATTTTAGTATTTTATATTATAAGCCATTGAAACATATCTTTTTAGATTTAAAATTATAGAAATATATTTAAAAAGTCGAAAATATCTTTGAAATTCTACATTGATATTATTTTTATAATATTTTTGATTCTTTTTCCTCTAAATATATAAAAAAGATTATTATATGTTTAGTTTCTTTAAATAAAATTTTTAGAATAATAAAGTCAGTAAATTTTTGTTTATAACTGCTACAGCATTTTATTTTAACATTACAATTAGCTGATAATACTTTATATATAATTTAACGCCAGAATTTTATTCAATTTTTTGTTATCACTATAGGTTTATACTATTAGAATTCTATATTTATCTGTTTTTAATATTGCGGTAATTCGTCTATTTTTATGCGATTAAAGTTCTTAAATGTTTATTAGAATATTTTTAATTCCTATCTTGACATGATATATCGACGAGAGTGGGAAAGACTCTCGTCAAAAAAAAGAAAATAAATCCTGTCGAGGTAATACGATAGGGGAGAAATCCCCGAAACTTATATTTCTGCTGCTCTGAAGATGGCATTGGCGAGAGATTAAGGTTCTCTCGCCAGGAGAATAAATATGAAATAATATAATGGATGTAGCTTTGGTGGAAGATAAGAGGCGTGCAGGTGATTGGAAATCGAAAAGTAATTTTTGATTTGGTAGTAAATGTGCCGAAGGCTATGCCAAAATTTTATTATTTTTTTAGAAACAAATAAAGCGAAATTTATTCACAATATTTTCACATTTTAAAAATGCCATCTACTCTATCTCTAGAGATACTTAATCTAACATTTACTCCTATTATAATGCCGACATAAACTCTAATTTAATTATATACTTCTATCTCGTATTAATTATAAATAACTATCAATTATTCTATAATATGTTTTTTAAAACTAATCAATTATAATAAATAAAACAACAATACTTTCAGCAGTTTACTTTTCCGAACAGTTTTAAAATATTTGATATGTTTATTTTTAACGCTATTATGTTTCAACTGAGTTTATTTTCATAAAAAGATAAGAAAACCAATTCTTTTTGATTATTTTATATTAAATTTGTAAAAGCTAAATTTTTTAGAAAAATTATTTTAATAATTTGAATAATTATAAATCATAATATTTTTAACTTTGTGTTATAGGATAAAAACATAGATATTTTTATAAAAAATTATATTTTATGACATGAACTAAACATAAATACTGCCAAGTACAACCATATTGTTTTGAAAAATATTATTCTTGTTTTAAAAAGATAAGTTGAAATGATCGAATTACTTTCCAACATCAAGAATATATATTTTCGATTGATGTAATTCCAAGGAAATAAAATATTTTCATTCTTTATTCATTTTTACAACCTATAAAAGATCAAACCGCTTCAAATACTTGCACACAAAAATATTTATATAAATTAAAAAGTCACAGAACAATATTTCGTGATTATAAAAAACGGCGAAAAATATCAGTTTTCGAATATAAATTCATATTCTTAATAAAAAAAAATTAATAAACTGTAATTATAAATAAAAAAAAGCTAAAATACTAAAATAGAATGGTGTTAAATACAATAATTTTGCATTAAAAATAATAATTAGCACATTATAGAACAGTTTTTATGGTAAAAAGATCGGATCTATTAATTTAAAGGTTTTTTATGGATCGATAAAATAAATATTACAACAATTAAGTTTATTTTTAGAACTATTTTAATAATTTAGAGACCAGTGCAAAATTAAAGCATTCAAAGATTATTAAATGTTTTTTGAACCACGAAATTATGATAAAGTATCAATATTAGCCTAATGATCATAACTTAACGATTTTATAGTCATATTTTTTTATTTCATTTCCCAATTACCATAAAAAACTTCAAATACGTTATATAGATTAGTTATATTTTATATGATAACTTTAATTTACTGATAAATACATAAATATAAATCCAGATAAATCCATAAAACCGCCATAAATTGAGATTAAGTTGATAATTTATAACACTGCAAATTACTAGATTATATTTAATAGGTTACTATCGTATATATTGTATTTATAAATTACCTTGTTTATATGTGAAAAATGTAATCATAAATAAAGATAAAAATTTCGCATATATCGTGTCAATTAATTAAAAATAGAAAGAATAGAGAAAAAAATTTCAGAGATAAAGTTAAATTACATGTGTTTATTATTTTTAAAATACGCTAGCACATTTAAATACAAATAAGGGTTTTTTAAGAGATAGAGTAGCATTTTTATGTACTTTAAGGTTTGTAAAATACGCTAGCACAGTTTAGATTAAGTAAGGGTTTTTTTAAGAGATAGAGTAGCATTTTTATGTATTTATAGGTTTAAAAAAAGTGCTAGCGCAGTTTAATACAAGTAAGATTTTATATGGAAAGATAGAGTATAATTTCTATGTATTTCTAGGTTTAAAAAATGCGCTAGCGCAGTTTAATACAAGTAAAGGTTTATATGAGAGATAGAGTATAATTTTTATGTATTTCAAGGTTTGTAAATTACGCTATTGCAGTTAAATACAAGTAAGGGTTTATATTGAAAGATAGCGTATAATTTTACTGTATTTTTAGGTTTACAAAAGGCGCTAGCGCAGTTTAATACAAGTAAAGGTTTATATGAGAGATAGAGTATAATTTCTATGTATTTTAAGGTCTACAAAAAGTGCTAGCGCAGTTTAATACAAGTAAAGGTTTATATGAGAGATAGAGTATAATTTTTATGTATTTCAAGGTTTGTAAAATACGCTAGCACAGTTTAGATCAAGTAAGAGTTTTTTTAAGAGATAGAGTAGCATTTTTATGTATTTTAAGGTTTGTAAAATACGCTAGCACAGTTTAGATCAAGTAAGAGTTTTTTTAAGAGATAGAGTAGCATTTTTATGTATTTTAAGGTTTGTAGAATACGCTAGCACAGTTTAGATCAAGTAAGGGTTTTTTTAAGAGATAGAGTAAAAATTATACGTACTTTAAGGTTTGTAAAATACGCTAGCACATTTATATACAAGTAAGGGTTTTCTTAAGAGATAGAGTAAAAATTATACGTACTTTAAGGTTTACAAAATACGCTAGCGCAGTTAAATACAAGTAAGGGTTTTTTAAGAGATAGAGTAGCATTTTTATGTACTTTAAGGTTTGTAAAATACGCTAGCGCAGTTTAGATCAAGTAAGGGTTTTTTTAAGAGATAGAGTAGCATTTTTATGTACTTTAAGGTTTGTAAAATACGCTAGCGCAGTTTAGATCAAGTAAAGGTTTTTTTAAGAGATAGAGTAGCATTTTTATGTACTTTAAGGTTTGTAAAATACGCTAGCGCAGTTTAGATCAAGTAAAGGTTTTTTTAAGAGATAGAGTAGCATTTTTATGTACTTTAAGGTTTGTAAAATACGCTAGCACAGTTTAGATTAAGTAAGGGTTTTTTTAAGAGATAGAGTAGCATTTTTATGTATTTTAAGGTTTGTAGAATACGCTAGCACAGTTTAGATCAAGTAAGGGTTTTTTTAAGAGATTGAGTAGCATTTTTATGTATTTTAAAGTCTACAAAAAGTGCTAGCGCAGTTTAATGCAAGTAAAGGCGTATATAGGAGATAGAGTATAATTTTTATGTATTTTAAGGTTTTAGAAATATGCCAGCTGATTTATATACTGGTAAAAAAAGTAATAACAGATTTATACAATCTATATCTATATTTAGAAAATATATACATGCTAGTTTATATAACAATGTTTAAAACCTGAAATATAAGATTTTTCTTTAGAATTATCCTTAAAAACCATAATTAGGTGCAATTTATTTATACGAGCAATCAAAATCATTTTATCAAACTTAAAAAATCGTTTTTAAGGTTTTTAAAGCGTCAGCGAAACAGACTACATTAACCAGGAACTTGAATTTAAGTTCTACATAATACCTTAAATAGCTTCAAATCTAAGGTAGCCAATGCACATATAATATACTATATATGGCATATAACTATAGGATTAGAATAAACAAAGTATAGTTTATCCAGCCTACTCCAAGTAGTCCAAAAAACCCAAGAATACCTCTAGTAAGCCAATAGAATAACTATAATTAACTAGTTTTTGCAGCCTGGCCTTAGTAGATCAATCAGATTCGAGTATTCCCGTAGTTTCTTTTGCCTGGCCATAGTAGATCAATCAGATTCGAGTATTCCCGTAGTTTTCTTTTGCCTGGCCATAGTAGATCAATCAGATTCGAGTATTCCCGTAGTTTTCTTTTGCCTGGCCATAGTAGGCCAATTATATATGAGTATTCCCGTAGTTTTATTTTTACCCCTAGTAGGCCAATTATATATGAGTATTCCCGTAGTTTAATCAACGAATATGGTTAACGAACCCTAAGCCCCTAGTCCCAACCCGCATTGGTATTTTTTTGGCCCTTTATACTTTTTTGATCTTTATCTTTAAATTCCAAAAAATTTTATTTTTTTATAAGAAGATGTTCTTCGGATTCTATTTCCATCTCTATAAGATCATGTTCGATTGAAAAAAAATCTTTTTTATTTTGCATACTGATCTATTATTTAAATATATAAGTAAATATTATAAATGTATCCATATTTTATAGTATTTTTGCGGGTATTCATTGTTGTTTAAATAAAATCTTAATATCGATAAATAATTATTTTTATTATATGGAATTCTTTAAGAATAATTATATTGAAAATTTTATGCGTTTTGTAATAAAATTAGTGTATTCTTATATTTTTTTTATAAGATTCCATTCGTAGGAAATTATTATTTTTTCAAGTTTTTTTTTCTTTTCTTATAGCATATAATTATAATATATAAGATTTGTCCGTTTAGTTACTCTTCTAAAATAAAAATATAGCTGACTGTACGTATAATAGATTATAAACACACATAAAACCATTATCTATTGTTATTACTAAATCTGTAGTTTTTTACGATATTGAAGAGTCCTGTACCATGATATTATAATTTGAATATAAACTACTATCTTTATTGTATTTTTTATATGTTCTGTTATTTTTATATTTAAAAGACGTAGTTTTATTCTTTTTTTGTTGTGTAATTCTCATATTTTTTATAAATATTTTTATAATATATGAATTACAGGCTTTATCGTGATAAATGTACACTAAAATCAAAACTTTCTTATAGATCTTTCATACTTAATGTTTTAATAAATACTTAATTTTCTGTAAAAATTAATAGCTAGCCACACATAAATAAAACCATTTGCGTGTTAATTTCGATTTGAAGAACTGTATTTCAAAGTTTTTTGTACGTTTTTTTTTGCTTTTTGCTCGATTTTGCCTAAATAGCCGAATACCACATGTATAATATGTTTTTTTTTAATGGCAATAAAATGATATTTTACATACATGAACACATCTAGAACTATTTTGTAAAATATATTACCATTTCTATGGTTTTTTCGCTATTTCATTGCAACTAATAATCATATTTATAGTTTTTTTGTATAATAGCGGATAATTGTACTGCTATATTACTATTTATTATATAATATACAAGGCTTTTGTGTTATTGTTGTACATTGAATGTGGTTTATAACGTGATTTAATTTTTTACTTATTGTGTTTATTCTTCTTTCTCCAATAAAAACCAAAATATACCACATTAAATATATTATCACCCGTTATCGTTTTTTTAAACTATTTTTATTGCTTCGAGATGTATCTTTTTTTAGAAACTCTTACTCATTTACATACATTTTGGGCATCATATCAATTCTCAAATCCCAAAATCAATGTTTTTTTTCCTTCGAATACAGATATAGATGCACCATATTAGTGCTATTATGTGATAATGCATTATTTTTTAATGTTTTATGCCTTTTTTATAAATTTGAAACTTTTATATGTTGATTTAGATCACTATTTTTTTCATTATTTTAGCGGCTTTATCTTATAAAATTATGTTTTATATCGTAAAATGAGAAAACATATGTAATGGCATATATTATAATCATTCTAAACATATTATATTTCGATTCAAGTTCTTAAAATATACTTTAAGGGTCCTATGAGTATTTTTCTTTCTTTTTCTTTTTTTTCTTTTGATAAATCAATCATGAATAATAAAGCATAAAAAGTTTTATGTCAATTGATATAAGTTTACCATGAAAAGAAAGTTTTTTTTTATTTTTATTAGTTTCGATCTTAAAAGAAAAATTATTTTTGGAATGCTTCTTATATACAGAAAGATAGTCATATAAAAGTTTGGATATATATTTTTACGTGTATATGTTTTTTATTATACTAATTTAAACGTTTTTACTTTTTTTTATTGTTATTTTTAGTTTTTTTTTGGAACTTTTACTGTCTTAAATATAACTTAATCAGTAAATTTTACAACAACATTATCTATCTAACTTGTATTAAGTATTTTATGGCAAAATAAAACTCTTTTTTGTCATTGTTTTCTGCGGGAAAAAGAATATAATAGTAGGGTAAGCTTAAACAAAAGATGCAAGAAATAAAATATTTTTTAATAATTGAGTATATTACCGTAAAATTAAAGCTAAAGATACTAAATGCGCATTTTGAGGCGTGTATAGATGCATAAATAGCCGTATAGGTTATATTAAATACGTCCTTTAAATTAAGATAAAAGATTGATATAAAATATAATATATTCAAAAACAATTTTTTTGTCTATTGTACTTATATAATGATTTTGTTGCATAAAATACTCAGATTGGCATAAAAATGATGTTTAATTTGTCTGATAGCTATAAGAAAAAGGATCAATTCTAGAAAACTGTATCTATGATATACTGTTTCTTATGTCTTACCAAATGATTCCATATTTTTATGGACAGATATAGTTACAGGAGTATATTAATTTACTGTTTTTTGCTTAATAACGTTTGTTTTTAGAACATATAATACTATACCATTGTGAATATATTTGCGATTTTATGGATTTTATTAGTAATCATAAGTGTGTGTATTAAGTTTGATTTCTATTTTTATGTACATTTTCTTTTATTTGCCATTATATTTTTTCTCCTCTAAAACTTTACCTATGTCGCGTTTAACAACCTCGTGCTTTTTAAAAAAAATATATAAAAGTCATAAATCTGTATATAAAAATGCATAGTTTAATATTTTATATATGCCTTTGTATTCTTTTATTCTGTAAATATGTATAAATATCAATAATAAGTTTGTTTTTCTTTAAATTTATATATCAGAACAAAAAGAGAACAGCTGGTTGTTGTTTATAACTTAGCTGCTTTTTATTTTAACAGAAGTAATAGCAATCCATACTTTATATATTATTTAACTCAAATTTTATTTTTATTTATCGATAAAGCTTTTTTAAAAAAAAATAATACATTTACCATAATAAATTTAAAAATAATACTGCTTTGAACATCCTATCTAAGAATATATGATTTCGTTCAATTTTCTTACTTTTTTTAATTTGGTATATGTTTATTTAAATCCTGCCCAGACATGAATCTTCTCGGGATGTATGTATTAATCCCGAGAAGAAATCGGACAATCATTCCCATGATTGTTATCGACAGGGTTAATACGCCCATAACAACTTTTCTGCTGCTTGGAGGATGGCATTGGCGGGAGATTTGTGTCCTCTCGCCAGGAATATTTAAAAAATTAATTGGAAGCTTGGGTGGAGAAAAAGAAGATCGGCTGCGGCCAAGAGAAGAAAAAGATTTTTGGTTTTGTTAAAGTTGCGCCGAAGGCATGCCAAAATTTTGTCTGAACTTTTTATTGGAAATATTTAATAATAAATTGAAATTTCACCTGTATATTTTTTTGTCTCTGAATAATTTTAGAATAAAATATTCTATGTTTCTTGTAAATTTACTTCTTAACATATTTATTCTCTGATTATTCCATTTTCACATATATCTAAATCACACCCTCATAATTTAATAAATTTGCTGTTTAATTCTTCATTTATATTGTATTTGTTTAAAATTATTATTAAATGCATATATAGCATTTCTAAACTATTTACTATGAATTTTTGCTATAATTTTCAATTCCGACTTGATTTAATTCATAGATAATAAATTTGGCTTCTATAAAAATTATTAGCTAATATTTTATTTCTATTTGTCACAAATATTACTTTTAATAGATTGTTTTCTAATTGTAAATATTATTTAAAGTTTGTAGATTTCAAAAAAAGTTTTCATACGAAGTATCTTCATTGTACTAGATTCTGAAAACAGTTTATTTTTATAAAATATGGAATCAAAAATTAATCATCACATTTTCTTGTAGGAACGAATAGATGTTAGTTTTATAAAATTAAAAAAAAAAGATTTATAAATTTAATTCGCCATTAATTAAGTATATTTATCCATAATGTCAGAAAATTAATAATATGTTTAATTTATATCCATTATATCTTTTTAGTAATGTTTTGAAACACTAACATGTATATATTTTAGTTTGCATCATTATGTGTATTTAGACATACATTTGTGACATAAAATCAAAAAAAAAAATTTCAAAAATATTTTGCTTCTGTATCGAAGAAAAGTGTGTTAACATATGTATAAAAACTAAAAATTATAGATTAAAGTGTTTTTAATATTTATGAACATAATAAATATGTAGAAAAATAAGTAAATTAAATGCAAAATATATAATTTATTGGGATAAAATGATAAAATAAAAAATAACTCATTCTATTTTGATGAATTTGAATTGATTCTAATGGAAATTTATTGAGTATAATTCACGCCAGTTTATAAATTGTATAGAATGCTGTATCATTTCTGGCTATAATTTTTATATTCAATGGGGAAATGGTGAATTAAATGAACTTTATAATACTTTGGTTAAGAATTTTCATGAAAATATAAATTATAGTTTTTAAATAAATGTTATTGACCATAAAATAAATAGTATTAAGAATAGTAATATCAAAAAACAATTATTAAAACAATTTATATCTATGATTATAAACATTTAATTTTTGCTGTATTTTTATTTTCTTGTATTTTATCGTATATTTTCTCCTCTTCTATATATTAATCGCGAGAATTTATTCAAAGCTATTAATTTTTTAAAGATCTGAAATTTTAAAAATGAGCTAGGTTCTTGTCTTGTTTAAAAAAAATAATGAATGTTTCTAGAGCAATTTTTTTATTCACATTTTTTAATAATGAAAGTCTACTTTTATATAGAAAAAAACGATTTTTATTACAAGCGAATGTTAGATATTACATTATCATCCTTTACAATAATTTTTTTTTCGACGAAATAAACTTGAATTCATAACATTATATCTATGCTAAATCGATACATATTTTTAATTTCTAATTTTACTAGAGTCATGAGAGGCATTTATTTTAAGATAGTCAAAGGTAAAAAAGAAAAGAGTGATCGAACACTGGAGTCAAATTAAAAAAATAGCTCAATACATCAGAAATACAAAGTTAAGTGTTAAAAAGAAACCCAATAATCGTAGAGATAGTAAATTTATTTAGTCAAAAACAGAAAACGTGTGTCATCTATTACTAGAGTCACAATTTACCACAGCATCTAGTTTCTTATACTTATAGAGATACAAGAGTATTATATCTATCGATTTGCTCAAGAAGCTTATATTACACATTTCATAAATATACTACAGTCACTTTTTTCTCTAAAAGTGATTTCAAAACTACCATTTACGGATGCCAGCCTAACAAACACCAATCGAGTCTCAAAATTTCCCTCTTTTTTATCGTATATTAAGGTATAGGATTAATTCATCAGGATTACTAAGTTCATCAGTGATTATATTGCGCTGACGTGTATAACCTTCCGTGCATGCTAAAAAAATTGCCAGTATGAAAGTTGCCAGTATGAAAATTGCCATTATGACAAAAGTGCATGCGATAAAAATTGCCATTATGAGAATTGCCATTATGACAAAAGTGCATGCGATAAAAATTGCCATTATGAGAATTGCCATTATGACAAAAGTGCATGCGATAAAAATTGCCATTATGAGAATTGCCATTATGACAAAAGTGCATGCGATAAAAATTGCCATTATGAAAATTGCCATTATGACATTTGCCATTATGAGAATTGCCATTATGACAAAAGTGCATGCGATAAAAATTGCCATTATGAGAATTGCCATTATGACAAAAGTGCATGCGATAAAAATTGCCATTATGAGAATTGCCATTATGACAAAAGTGCATGCGAGAAAAATTGCCATTATGACAAAAGTGCATGCGAGAAAAATTGCCATTATGAAAATTGCCATTATGAGAATTGCCATTATGAGAATTGCCATTATGACAAAAGTGCATGCGAGAAAAATTGCCATTATGAAAATTGCCATTATGACATTTGCCATTATGAGAATTGCCATTATGACAAAAGTGCATGCGATAAAAATTGCCATTATGAGAATTGCCATTATGACAAAAGTGCATGCGAGAAAAATTGCCATTATGACAAAAGTGCATGCGAGAAAAATTGCCATTATGAAAATTGCCATTATGAGAATTGCCATTATGAGAATTGCCATTATGACAAAAGTGCATGCGATAAAAATTGCCATTATGACATTTGCCATTATGAAAATTGCCATTATGACTTTTACCCTAAACCCCAAACCCTAAGCCCTCACCCAACCCTAATTTGTCTTTTTTTGTCCCTTTATATACCTGATATTAGTATAAAATATTTCTTATTATAGAAATACCAGGTAAAATGATAATTTCAAGAATATATAGCATGGTACAAGGGATACAATTGTGCACGCGACTATTAGTGTCCCTAATAAAAAAAGTGTCCCCTAAATTGACGCTAATAAAAAAAGTGTCCCTTGAAATTGACGCTAATAAAAAAAGTGTCCCTTGAAATTGTACTAATAAAAAAAGTGTCCCTTGAAATTGTACTAATAAAAAAAGTGTCCCTTGAAAAGTGTCCCTTCTAAACCCTAAGCCCTAGGCCTACCCTAGATGGTATTTTTTTCCCCCTTTATATTATTGCTGTGTCTTTTCTGGCTATAGTTTTTATATTCAATGAGGAAATAGGTGAATTAAATGAACGTTTAAATACTTTAGTTTGGAATTTCTATTAAAATATAAATTATAGTTTTTAAATATTTATTATTGACCATAAAATAAATGGTATTTAGAATAGTAATATTGAAAAACAATTTATATTAATGATGATCATAAACAATTTTTGTTTGATGTATTTTTTTTTTCTTGTATTTTATCGCATAATTTTTTCCACCTTTTAAACATTAATCGTGAGAATTTATTTAAAGCTATTAAATTTTTAAAGATCTGAAATTTTATAAATGTGCTAGGTTCTTGTCTTGTTTATAATATAAATAAATGAATGTTTCTAGAGCAATTTTTTTATTCATATTTTTCGCTTTAATAGAATATTTTTACACAAGAAAAAACGATTTTTATTAAAAGCGAATGTTAGATTCTCATTATCATTCTTTAAGATAATTTTTTTCAACTAAAATAACTTGAATTCCAATCATTATATCTATGTTAAATCGATATATATTTTTTTTTTACTTTACTAAATTCACTAGAATCAAGAGAGGCATTAATTTTAAGATAGTCAAAAATAAAAAAAAAGAGTGATCGAGCACTAGAGTAAAAAGGTACAAAGTAGCATAATACTTAAGAAATACAAATTTAAGTGGTAATAAGAATATTTATAAGAATAGAGATAGCAAATTTATTTAGTCGAAAATAAAAAACATGTGTCATCGATTACTAGAGTCTCAAGTTACGACGGTAACTAGTTTCTTATAAATTACAATATAACTTGAGTGAAAGATCTATAAATTTGCTAAAAACGCTTATTTTAAAATATTTAGAGCGTCACTAGAGTCACTTTTTATCACCAAAAGTAATTTCAAAACTACCACTTACGCGTGCCAGCCTAACAAATACCGAATTAGTCTATAAGTCCGGTTTTTTTTATCGTATATTCAGGTATAGGATTAATTATAAGAATAGCTAATTTTTATGGTGATTATATTTCGCTGGCCAGTATGACCGTTATCGCATGCGATAAAAATTGCCCGTATGACAATTGCCAATATGACCGTTATCGCATGCGATAAAAATTGCCCGTATGACAATTGCCAATATGACCGTTATCGCATGCGATAAAAATTGCCCGTATGACAATTGCCAATATGACCGTTATCGCATGCGATAAAAATTGCCAATATGAAAATTGCCCGTATGACATTTGCCAATATGACCGTTCGTGCATGCGATAAAAATTGCCCGTATGACATCTACCCTAAACCCTAAACCCTAACACCTACCCCAACCCTAACTTGTCTTTTTTTGTCCCTTTATGTGAACTTCCTTGAAAATATAGTACTAAAAAACAATTATCTTGATTTTTCCCTTTTAGGAAAATAGAAATATAAAAAAATAAAAAAAAAAATAAAAAATGTATACTGGTACTCATAAAAAAATCTAGAAAAAATATATTTTGTATATAATTACTGGGAAATGAAAATATTTTAGTCAGATGGTAATATATACCTGATATTAGTATAAAATATTTCTTATTATAGAAATACCAGGTAAAATGATAATTTCATGAATATATAGCATGGTACAAGGGGTACAATATCGCATGCGACTATTAGTGTCCCCTTTGGAATGAAAAAGTGTCCCTTAGGGGAAAAAAGTGTCCCTTAGGAAATGTCCCTTAGGAAAAGTGTCCCTTAGTTTTATAGCACCCCTAAGCCCTAAGCCCTAACCCAACCCTAGATGGTATTTTTTTCCCCCTTTATGTGAACTTCCTTGAAAATATAGTACTAAAAAACAATTATCTTGATTTTTCCCTTTTAGGAAAATAGAAATATAAAAAAATAAAAAAAAAAATAAAAAATGTATACTGGTACTCATAAAAAAATCTAGAAAAAATATATTTTGTATATAATTACTGGGAAATGAAAATATTTTAGTCAGATGGTAATATATACCTGATATTAGTATAAAATATTTCTTATTATAGAAATACCAGGTAAAATGATAATTTCATGAATATATAGCATGGTACAAGGGGTACAATATCGCATGCGACTATTAGTGTCCCCTTTGGAATGAAAAAGTGTCCCTTAGGGGAAAAAAGTGTCCCTTAGGAAATGTCCCTTAGGAAAAGTGTCCCTTAGTTTTATAGCACCCCTAAGCCCTAAGCCCTAACCCAACCCTAGATGGTATTTTTTTCCCCCTTTATGTGAACTTCCTTGAAAATATAGTACTAAAAAACAATTATCTTGATTTTTCCCTTTTAGGAAAATAGAAATATAAAAAAATAAAAAATGTATACTGGTACTCATAAAAAAATCTAGAAAAAATATATTTTGTATATAATTACTGGGAAATGAAAATATTTTAGTCAGATGGTAATATATACCTGATATTAGTATAAAATATTTCTTATTATAGAAATACCAGGTAAAATCATAATTTCAAGAATATATAGCATGGTACAAGGGATACAATTGTGCACGCGACTATTAGTGTCCCTAATAAAAAAAGTGTCCCTTGAAATTGACGCTAATAAAAAAGTGTCCCTTGAAATAGTACTAATAAAAAAAAGTGTCCCTTGAAATAGTACTAATAAAAAAAGTGTCCCTTGAAAAGTGTCCCTTCTAAACCCTAAGCCCTAGGCCTACCCTAGATGGTATTTTTTTCCCCCTTTATGTGAACTTCCTTGAAAATAAAGTACTAAAAAACAATTATCTTTATTTTTCTCTTTTGGGAATATAGAAATATATAAAAAAATAATAAATAAAAATAAAAAATGTATACTAATAATCATAAAAAAATCTAGAAAAAATATATTTTGTATATAATTACTGGGAAATGAAAATATTTTAGTCAGATGGTAATATATACCTGATATTAGTATATATATACCTGATATTAGCATAAAATATTTCTTATTATAGAAATACCAGGTAAAATGCTAATTTCAAGGTAATAAAGCATGGTACAAGGGGTACAATTTCGTACGCGACTATTAGTGTCCCTTCATTAAAGTGTCCCGTCAAAAGTGTTCCCTCTAGAACATAAGCCCTAGACCTACCCTAGATGGTATTTTTTCCCCCTTGATAGAGTGAGAAATGCATAAATACTTGATTTCTTTGTAAAAAGTGTATTTTATAGCGTAATATTCGACAATTCATATATGATAATCTATGTTTTATGTTTCTATAAAAATAATAGATTTATATTTAAAAAATTACGATGCAATAAACACAATAATAGAGTCGCCCTTCTAGGGTAGGGGCGACTCTATTATTATATTAATCACTCGTTTATTATATTATCTCTTACCGTGTTTTCAATGATCAGTTAATCTTCATCTATGAATCTTGCAGTTTTTAGAAATAAAATTAAAAGCTATCGATGTCTTTTACAAATTAAATAGCCTTTTATCACTTTTTTGCAATAAAAAAAACAACAAACTATGTGCTAGATTACAAAATAAAACATAAATAAGTGATATAATTGCAATATATAAATACTCTACTATTTTATGATTGTTTCAACAGCCAAATATTCTGACAATTATATCATAAATGCATTAAATAGGTTATCGTCTTTTCTTGGCTGAAAAAATCTGGATTTTATATAAGTACACTATTTAAATTGTTTTATTTGTGATATTTTCTATATTCATGTTTAATAGAATGAATTGTTCATAAAACTTAACACGAATAAGTTCTGATGCTTTTTTCTATAGTAAAAGTTTACATTTATTTGTGATGTTAAATATATTCGATTGACATAAAAAATCACAAATCCAACGTTGTAAAAAACTTTAAAAACAACTATTAGTGGTATGAAACAATATTAAAAAGGTTTTTTATGCAATTCCTTCTGCTATAATTTACAGTTTTTCGTTTTTAAAATCCATGAACTGTAACTATTATAACTTATCCTCTGTATCGTAGTGTAAGTTTGATCTTAAAAATACAATGTTTTTTGTCCCTTTTCATGATAATCTGTTTTATTTGTTTATAAAATTGCATACTAAGCCTTGTGTGAATAAAAAGGTCTTTTTTTTGTTTTTATAGAATAATGAATTCGAATTATATGTTTAACTATTTAAAAATTAATATTTAATTGCATAATAATTTTTTTATTCTCTTTTGGACCTCCTTTAATAAAAAATATTTAAATCTAGAAATTATTACACTTCTTATATACTACTGGACTTATCTTTCGCATAAATTTAATGCTATATTAATTAATAAATAAATTCTAATTAAAATATGAACTTCACCCCCGTCATATTAATATTTATGTATTGAAATTACTATTAGTTTAGCATAATCGTTTTAAATCTAATTATTATTTAATTTAAAAGATCTTAATCACTATTATTAAACCGGTTTCCAAAGTGAATAGTTTTTAAGTAAAAATTTGTAAATTTATTTATTAAATAATTGATATGTTAAAACAATTTATTTTAAATAAAAAAATAAATATTTTATTAATTATTGATGCATTTGTATAGCTGAATTCATAGAATGTTTGATGTAGTTAAACATATTATTCTTTATTATGCATTATATATTTCAAACATCTAGATCTTAAAAATTAAGGTTTTTTATGACATGGAATACGTGTGGATATTCGGCAAATTTGAATATTTAATGTGATATAAATTTTTTGTTTGTTTATATATATTTTGTCACAATCTAATTTTTTTTAAACGAGAATGTATATATATATTGCAATATCTAATAACATAAATAAAAAATTATAGTACGACATACAAAAGACTGTCCTATGTATTATTCATGCTTAATTATTTTATTTAATTTCTAGAGTCGCCTTCAAGCTTTTTGTGAATATATATTTTAATTTTTTTGATCTTAATCTTTAATTTAAATTAATTTATTTTGTTAAATATCCATCTATGCTCCTATAGAGCTACTTTTTTAAATATTATTTGTTAATTTCGGTTTAAAAGATTATTGGAATATTAGATGATAAATTACTACTCTATATTTGAAAACACATTATGCCATATTTATACTTAAAGTCAATAACTATAAAAATTTGAAAAGATGCATGCAATAGTAACATGTAAGTAGTATAATTCTTTAAAAATTTTACGATCGATGAAAATACCGATATTAATATCATAGTTATGAATAATATTTTTTGGTTTGTTATGAATATGCTAAAAGATGTTTTCTGTATTTGTTTTTGTTTTTTAAATATTTTTATATTTACAAAAGACATTATATTTATGTGTGTTTTCATAGTTAATATTAGTAGATTTCTCACTCTTTATATATACATCAAATGGATATTTAAATTTTTTTTATTTCTTTTAGGTATCCATATCGATAGTCCATTTCCTTTGTTATATTATATATATATTGATAAAATCGAAAATTGAGCATCTATTATTATAAATACAAAACATTCTGCTTAATTTGTTTTTATATTTAAATTATATATAATTTTGTTCATTTTCTTACTTAATGCTTTTTTAATTTGGTATATCTTTATTAAAATCCTGCCCAGGCATGAATCTTCTCGGGATGCAGTAGTCCCGAGAAGAAATCGGACAATCATTCCGCTGATTGTTATCGATAGGGTAGTAAACCCGAAACCACTACTGCTGCTTGGAGGATGGCATTGGCGGGAGATTAAGGTCCTCTCGCCAGGATGAAATGAAAAAAATGGATGTGGAGTTGCCGTGGAGGGATTGGAGTTCGGCTGCGGCCAAGATAAGAAAAAGAATTTTGATTTTTTTAAAGTTACGCCGAAGGCCTTGCATTTTATTTTTCGGGCTTTTTATGACCTCTTTTAATAAATATTTTTTACTCCAATTATCATCATTACTATTCTTTTATATAACTTAATAATCATCATCATTTTTAATGTTCTTCCATACTTAGCATAATGTTTTCTATAAATCTCAATATAATACTATCAATAAACACATAATTTTTTTTTATCATCAACTTCTTTCCCATCTTGTAATATTTAATAATATATATTCATCAAAAATAGTTATTTAATTTATAATTAAATGTTATTAACTCATTTTTTAGTTGTAAATAGTTTTTAAAAATTATTATTTAATTATTTAATTATTTAATTAATAAATTATTTAATTATTTAATTATGAAATTATTGATGCATTCGTATAAATACATTTAATAGTAATATCATTTGTAGTTGTATGTAATAAAATATAGAAATATTTTGTTTTATATATTTCAAACATCTAATCTTAAAAAAAATGTTTTTTTGGACATGAACAAGGAATAATATCTGTAAAAAATGATTCATAATAATATAACCCATTATGTTTGTTTATTTATCTTAGTTTTTAAAAAATTGGATTTTTTTATGGAATTGAAATGCTTTTTACGAATTAATATTGCTAATGAATAAGATAATTTTACTAAATATAGATGTATTACATTCTTAAGATTTAAATATTTTATTTTACTATTATTTCTAATGCAATTTATTACTAAATATCTTCAAGCTTTGGAATCACTTTTTTTTTGTTTTTGTAGCTCTTAATCTAAAATTTAATTCATTTTTTTACTATAAGCTCTTACTTCCTGGAGAAGTACCTTTTTGATTTCGTATATATATAGTGTTACTTAATTATGCTCTTGATAGAGATATCTAGAGTCGATTGATCAAGCTTTTTGTATCATATATTCCATCACATTTTTTTAAGAGCTTTGATTTACAGATAATTTAGCTTCGTTTGTTTATATCATTTGAATTGTTGAAGAACTTCATTTAGTATATTGTTTGTTTATTTTCGACACAAGTGATCATTAGAATATCTGATAAATTATTTCTTTAATTTTGAGAATCATTGTGCCATATTTAATCTAAAAAGTCAATATAATATAATAACTTGAAAGATGCAATACAAATGTAAATATGTACGCATAATTATTAATAAAATAGATATTATTTTACTTAATATCATAAACTGGAAAATATTTTAAGAATGTCGTTTAAATATTTCAGTGATTTTTTACATTTTGTATTGTGCTTATTTATTAGATATTTATTTAACTGACAGGAACATTATATTTATGTGTGTTTCGTTAGTTTATATTAATAGATTTCTTACTATTTATATATACATATAATAGAAATTTAAATTCTTTATAATATATATTAGACACCCCTATTTATAGTTCATTTCCTTTGTTGAATTATATATAATGATAAAATTATAAATTGAGCATCTATTATTATAAATAGAATGAAATTCTGCTTAATTTGTTTTTATATTTAAATAATATATGTTTTTGTCTATTTTTTTTGCTTATTGCTTTTTTAATTTGGTATATCTTTATTAAAATCCGGCCCTGACATGAATCTTCTCGGGATGCAGAATACCGAGAAGAAATCGGACAATCATTCCGCTGATTGTTATCGATGGGGCTTATACGCCCATAACAACTTTTCTGCTGCTTGGAGGATGGCATTGGCGGGAGATTTGTGTCCTCTCGCCAGGATGAATTATAAAAAATGAATGTGGAGTTGCCTTGGAGGGAATGGAGTTCGGCTGCGGCCAAGAGAAGAAAAAGAATTTCGGTTTTTTTAAAGTTACGCCGAAGGCCTTGCATTTTTTTTTTCGGAACTTTTTGCATTGTTCAAAAATTAAATAAAAAAAATTTCTCTTAATATTAATATTTTTTTCTTAAGTTTAATTACATTATAATAATTTTCTATGCTTCTTGTAAATTTATAAGATTTTAATAATATCTAATTAATTATTTTCATATGTATAACCCTTTCTAATAACATAATAAATATCTGCTGGCTATTCGGTATTTATATTGTATATGTTTCTAGATATATTAATAATTTATTAAATGTATATGTAGCATGGCCTTTTTCTTTTTAGTCTAATTTTTACAGAAATATCAAAGTTCAATTTTATTTAATTAATATTTAATAAATTTGCATCTACAGAAATTAAAATATAACATTCTAAACTGTTTATCAAAAGTTTACTAATAAAAGCCTAATTATCAGGTGTCAAAAAATCCCTTTAGGGTTGATGCCGGCATATGAACCATTCATTGCATATGCATTTTATGCTATCTTTATCGCACAAGCTAGTTTTCTTTAGAGCATATCCATGATTCTAGCCATCACGTATTTCGTATACTCGACTAGTTTCACCTTTACCTATTTGTTTGATAAATCTGTAGGAACAAAAGTTGACTGCATTCATTCATTTTGGTTTCTTTTAAAATTTTTTTTTATTATTATAAAAGATTTATTTATATATATCTGGCAACATTAGAGGTGGGAACGCTTTTTCAAATAATGGTGCTATAATTCACACCTTTATTCTATTTTTATGATCGTGCCTTACATGGTTTCTTTTGGTGATATACGAGTATTTGAATAAATTTCGTTCTAGGATTTTGTTTTTTATTAATATCAACATTAAAAATAGTATGAACTTATTAATTCATATATGAGTTTAACACAGTACAGCGTGAGTAATACATATAAATACGCAATTAAGTTTTATGCTATGTGACTTTATTTTATAATATTGAGCTCTAAGAAAGTAACTATTTATGTTTTTAATGAAATGATTATACAAAAAACATTTATCTGGTTTTAATATAATGGTTATTTTGTTTTAAAACCACTCTATTAATAATCTATACTTTTATATTTGTTTTCAATAATTGAAGCACATTAATGTAATTCTTAAGCCCACATCGAAATAATATATGGACGAAAGGAAACAAGACTTTCGTCCAGAAAAAATAAGAGAAAACCTGTCGAGGTTAAACGATAGGGAAAGTGACACCCGAAACAACTTTCCTGCTGCTTGGGGGATGGCATTGGCGGGAGATTTGGGACCTCTCGCCAGGAAAAATTTTTTAATGAATGGGAAGTCTTGGTGGAAGAAATGAGGTGGTGCAGGCTGTCAGGAGGACAGAATTAGAATTGGTGATAATTTGGGTGCGCCGAAGGCCTTGCATTTTTTTTTTCTGAACTTTTTTTGGAAATATTTAATAATAAAGTGAAATTTAACCATTATATTTTTTCTCCCCTAATAATTTTATCATTATATATACTATGTTTCTTGTAAATTTACTTCTTACTATATTCATTTTCTGATTATTATTACCATTTCATACATATCTAAATCACTTCCTAATAATTTAATAAATATTTGTTATTTAATTTTTTATTTGTATTGTATTTGTTTCCAAATTATTATTAAATGCATTTATAGCATTTCTAAACTTTTATTAAGAATTTTTCCTAAAATTTTCAATTCCTAATTGATTTAATTCATAGACAATAAGTTTGGCTTCTAAAAAAATATAATTCAATATTTTATTTCTATAATTGTTTAAAATATATCTTTTAACTGATTGTTTTCTAATTGTAAATATTATATAAAGCTTGTAGATTTCAATAAGAATTTCCATATGAAATATCTTTATTTTAATAGATTCAGAAAACAGTTTATTTTTTTATAAAAATAAAAAATTGATTATAAGTTTTTTTGTAGGAATTAATAGATGTTACTTTTATAAAATTTAAAAAAAAAGATTTATAAATTTAATTCGCCATTAATTGTGTATATTTATCTATAATAACATAAAATTAATAATATGTTATATTTCCATCCAATATATATTTTTAGTATTTTTTGAAACACAAACATGTACACAGTTAATTTTTTATTATTATGTGTATTAAGGCATATATTTGCGACTAAAAATAAAATAAAAGGATAATTCAAAAATATTTTGATTCTGTATCGAAGAAAGTGTCAAAGCATATGTATATAAACTAAAAATTATAGATTAAAGTCTTTTTGATGTTTATGAATATAATGTATATGTAGAAAAAATAAGTAAAGCAAATGCAACATCTGTAATATATTGGGATAGATAAAATAAAAATAAAATCATTATATTTTATTAGATTTGAATTGATTCTAATGGAAATATTTAGAGGATAATTCACGCCAGTTTATATATTATTGCTGTGTCTTTTCTGGCTATAGTTTTTATATTCAATGAGGAAATAGGTGAATTAAATGAACGTTTAAATACTTTAGTTTGGAATTTCTATTAAAATATAAATTATAGTTTTTAAATATTTATTATTGACCATAAAATAAATGGTATTTAGAATAGTAATATTGAAAAACAATTTATATTAATGATGATCATAAACAATTTTTGTTTGATGTATTTTTTTTTTCTTGTATTTTATCGCATAATTTTTTCCACCTTTTAAACATTAATCGTGAGAATTTATTTAAAGCTATTAAATTTTTAAAGATCTGAAATTTTATAAATGTGCTAGGTTCTTGTCTTGTTTATAATATAAATAAATGAATGTTTCTAGAGCAATTTTTTTATTCATATTTTTCGCTTTAATAGAATATTTTTACACAAGAAAAAACGATTTTTATTAAAAGCGAATGTTAGATTCTCATTATCATTCTTTAAGATAATTTTTTTCAACTAAAATAACTTGAATTCCAATCATTATATCTATGTTAAATCGATATATATTTTTTTTTTACTTTACTAAATTCACTAGAATCAAGAGAGGCATTAATTTTAAGATAGTCAAAAATAAAAAAAAAGAGTGATCGAGCACTAGAGTAAAAAGGTACAAAGTAGCATAATACTTAAGAAATACAAATTTAAGTGGTAATAAGAATATTTATAAGAATAGAGATAGCAAATTTATTTAGTCGAAAATAAAAAACATGTGTCATCGATTACTAGAGTCTCAAGTTACGACGGTAACTAGTTTCTTATAAATTACAATATAACTTGAGTGAAAGATCTATAAATTTGCTAAAAACGCTTATTTTAAAATATTTAGAGCGTCACTAGAGTCACTTTTTATCACCAAAAGTAATTTCAAAACTACCACTTACGCGTGCCAGCCTAACAAATACCGAATTAGTCTATAAGTCCGGTTTTTTTTATCGTATATTCAGGTATAGGATTAATTATAAGAATAGCTAATTTTTATGGTGATTATATTTCGCTGGCCAGTATGACCGTTATCGCATGCGATAAAAATTGCCCGTATGACAATTGCCAATATGACCGTTATCGCATGCGATAAAAATTGCCCGTATGACAATTGCCAATATGACCGTTATCGCATGCGATAAAAATTGCCCGTATGACAATTGCCAATATGACCGTTATCGCATGCGATAAAAATTGCCAATATGAAAATTGCCCGTATGACATTTGCCAATATGACCGTTCGTGCATGCGATAAAAATTGCCCGTATGACATCTACCCTAAACCCTAAACCCTAACACCTACCCCAACCCTAACTTGTCTTTTTTTGTCCCTTTATACATTTCTTAGAGTTTAAACTATTTTTTTTAAAATGACTACTTCAGTGCAAACATAAAATACACTTTATTTACGCAATAATTGGTATCCTTAGGTTTTTGTTATGTAGAATCGTGCTTTTCTTATAATTGTATATATTTGCTGTTTTCAACGGATAAATCCAATAGAAATATTCTATAATTTTTGTGATACTATGTTCACTTTGCTAGGTAAAGATCCTTTTATACTAATTAAGAATCCTAGTGGGATTTTCTGGCAAAATTCACCATCAGGAAAACTTTAAAAGGCTTCGCTATATAATTTGTATCCTTACAGGATCATATCCAATAGTGGATATGAGATGAAGCGCAAAATCATATAACTTTTTGGATATCTACATATTTCTGCAAAAATATAGGTTATTTTATTAAGCTGCTAGGTTTTCAGTTTTTTTAGACATGAAAAGTATTGTTTGATTTATTTAAAAAAATTTGGGTGAAATTCAAACTGAAATTTTCTTATTTTTGTTGCAAAGAGCTATATTTACAATTTTAGCGATGCTAAATTCGATTTTAGACTCATGGTGCAAATCTGTTGCGCATTCACATTTCTGTTAAAAGGTTTGGTTTATTTTGCATATATTAAGTAAGTTATCCCGGCCATTTATGATTGAAATATAAATATCAAATTGTATGCTTTTTTTTAGATCCTTCTATCTCATGGTATATGTTTAAGTCTATAAAAAGAATTATTCCGATTTTCTATCGTTTTTATGATTAAAATATATTATTTTTAGTAATTTTCAACATTTGGTAAACTCTATTGTAAATAGAATTTATTATATGATTCATTCTGATTTTATCCTGTAATGCCCAATATAGTTTTAGTGCCATATATTTTTATTATAACCTTTATTTTTCTTTGAATTTATTTTAAACACAATCTTTTGATCTCAAATATCGCCAAAATTTTATAGCTTTTAGCATTAAAACATCACAAATACAATTCAAAAAAAGACACATTTTTCTATTGCTAATATCAACAGCCTCTCTAGTTCACTTATAATTATATTGTGTGATCCTATAATATTATTTTTGTATTCAATATTCTGGATGTCTATTTTACACTTTTCTTTTTATAATAAATTTTTAATTTCCCATCTATGTGAGATCCATCACAAGACTTGTAAAATCACGTCAAGAAAATTTAAGATATCTCCGCACCTGCCGAAGGCTTTGAAAGATAATAATTTCTTTATATTATGGAAAGAATTTGCGTTGCAGAATGGAATTGTCGAAAATTAGAATTTTCTCACCTGGTTAGAAGAAAATTGTAGTGTGTTGGATGGATGAATCGCTTTGATAGAAAGATTTGGAATTTTGGTTCAAAATATAGGCCGAAGGCTATGTCCAAATTTTGTTAAAACGGAAAGTTATTCTCGTTTGTTTTCTAAATAAATTAAATTTTTTGGATCGATAATTCTTCCTACTATAAAATAAATTTATTATGTGATGCTTAAATATTATATTTTTAAATAATCATGTTTATCCGCAATTATATAAGATTTTCTTTTGTAGATTCTCTCCTCATCTTCAAATCTTAATTTTTAAATTGTGAATCTGCCTGTATATATTAATGTTATTATGAATATCTGTTTAAGAACTTTTGCAATATAATAAATAAAAGTTAATAAAAAATGCTGTTCTTCTTATTATTTTATGGATAAATAATTAAATAAATTTACATAAAATTATTACTAAAAAAATTTGTTTTACTGCATTGTACACATTTACTGTTGATTAATAATGTAGATTTTATATTTTTATGATGTAGCTTAATGTATAGTATTTATTAATAATCATTATATCATTTTTCTACATATGATGCTCTATCGGATGCACAAAAATCGCAATTATTTGTGGTTGAAACAGATGAAGAGCATCTGAGGAGACTAAGGAAGGGATTTCTTAACATATGCATATAGTATTGTGCAATATTATAAATAGGCTGTCTTAGCATCAGTTAATGACATCTATAAAAAGAAGAATTATATTCCATAAACAAAAAAAATCGCTTATGATATAGAATATAATCTTATTGTCAAATTGAGGCTTATATTCGAACTTTAGGATTGTGGAAAACCCTTGAAATTTTAGTTCTTGAAGATAAGGTATAGAAAGTGATGTTTTTATAGAGGCAAAAGCCAAGATACTAACGATGATCATAGTATGGAATAATAATCACGTATTTGTTTGTTTAAAAAAATAAATATAAATTCCGAGAATAACCTGTAATACTGATCTTTTAATAATATTATTATGAATTATATTTGAACAAATATTGTATCTATGCATAGAGTACATAAAGCGATCATATATACAAAAACAAATCTATTTGATTTTATTAAAAGTTCTCTATTAATTCTTAAAATGGTAAATGTTCTAGCGTTCGAATAAATTATAGCGCCATCTAGATTCTCAAAAAATATGAAGGCTTACAAATTATATTAAAATAAATTTTTAAAATTTTGTTCACTTGATGATAAAACATGTGCAAAATATAATAATCTGTCGGCAAATAGGTTTTATGACCATTAAAGTTACTGTTTTACTGTATTGTCATTATTGTATTTGTAATAAACTATAATGCCATACTATAGAAGTCTTTTTGGTAGAATATAATTATTTGCTTCTAACTTTCTTTTTATCGTGATTGTTGTTAATTTTACAATGAAATAAAAACTTAGAAAATTGATTAAGCATGTTAAAACTATAATTGATTGTAATTTGCCATGATTACCTCTCTATTATGGTTGAATATGATCTGAAATACAAATAAAAAATCTAAATAAACACGCTTTCATTGTTTGAAATTCAATTTTTGTCCTAAAAATTTAGTAATTGACATTTAAAATGTATTTTTTTACTTTATATATACATTCACCTGCATATTATATATTACTTTATAAAAATTATGTACTTTTATAAATACATTATTATCTTCTTTGTTTTTTTACCAAACTTATATCAAAAAAATAATGAGTCTTTAGCTTTCTTATTGTATATTGATAATTGTATTTTTTTATTAAACTAATACATCCTTATCTAGCTCGGATATTCCCGTATCACTTTTAAACTCTACATTATAATTATTTTTAAATAAAAAAACCATCCACTTTGTGTTAGATTCTTTTTCATATCATTATTTTATTTATTAGCATCATCAAAGATTCTAATAACTACAATATACAGAAAAAATATCAATCTTTAACATACTAATTATCATTTTTTTCGCAAAAACGAACTATTTCTTATAAAAGTCATTTCATAAGGGATATTGCATGAAAATTAATGACAGAAGTTAAAAATAAATAAAAACTCACTTACATGACTGAAGATTAGATTAGAAGTCAAATGAGGGTAGATTCATATAATCACATGTATCATGAAACTCTTATCTATTTCAATTTTAAACAAAACTCTTCTTACTTCAAAGTATGTGAACGTTTAAAATTTATCAAAATGTATACCTTAATCATATAATAGTACTAATTATCAGTAAATTATCATTTCTTATATTATAGACTATTTTACGGATATCAAAAAATAATAGAAAATAATTTATTTTGAAAGAATGCATTAATTTCCCAATTTTTTTCAACTTAAAGTAATAATTAATTATAATTACAGAAAAAACTTTGTAGATTTCAATTTTTAGCTTACAATATAAACTTGCATACACTAAACGCTCTCGACACTAATATCCGAATAATATATATATTTTCAAAGGATTATCTCTTTTTATATAGTTGTTCTTTACTATAATTAACATAGTAACATTCATTCTTATACTTTAGAAGCCCAAAAAATCCACTGATGTCAAAAAATAATTTTAACACTGTGATATTAAATAATAATTATAAATTATTTTTTTAATTAAAATTTACACGGTAAAACTTTATATAATTTTTGATCATAGCCTAAAAAGAGGGAACATGTTCTAGATCTTTATTATAAAATTATTTTTTTTGATAATTCGCATATACAATATCATCTTTTTTGTAAATTCATGATTGTCATATTCACATTACTTTTGTTATTTAGATCATTAAAGCAAAAAACATATAACAGTATGTGTTTTTTTTTATTGGTTTTTTGGTCTATGGTTCTTTTCTCATAATTCACATCGTAATATAAACTTCTGAACACCGTTGACAGATGTAACTATAATTTCACGAAAATTAAAATTCCTTAGCAACAAAACTAGATTCATCTAAAAATTTTTCATTATAAAATTACATACCACTATAACATCCTGCTAAAAAAAACTGCTCTTTGTAATGTGTTTTTTGCTTGTAATTAATAAATCAAAAAACTCTTTTATCAAAGCAACATGCATATGATAAAATATTCTCGCAAAAATCCTAATCATCTATACTTTAAACCCTTTAAAGGACATCCTTATACATAGATCAGAACTTTAATGCATCAATAGCTTTTTACGACATGCATTCGGTATAAATATCCTTTTAACAGTATTTCTGACAAATAAATGATTATTTTGCTCTTATCATTATATTCATATCAAAAATTCACATTCTTAGATCAATATTCATTTTAAAAATCATATTTTTTGTCTTCTAACATTATATAACATCCTTTAAATTTATAAAAATATTCAATAATTTCATTTTTTGACGGTATATTTATAGTTTTTTCTTTAAATAATTTTACAATTCCAACGTTCTCCTTTTAATGTCATCAATCAATAACAAAATTTTCACTCTCAAAAACATATCCATTTAATAAATTTGTCCATAAAAAAACTACGGAAATGTAATCTGCTGCCCATTTAGTCGTCGCTCTTCATATAAATATTATTTATCAGACAAATCACAGCTTTATATAGCTCTATAGATACCAAAATAATTAATTTCCTTTTAATCTATTGCTGATCAGAACTGTACTCATAAAATTTTTTGTATCTTAAATTTTTATTTTAATTTTTTAATATTTATCTTTAGAAATTCATTGTTGAACTCTAACATTCTTGAATTATTTTTTACATATATTCTTTATAAATTAATCCATAAAAACGATCTATATAATGATAAATATTATTAGTACATATAAAACTCCATAAAATATCAAATATTTTCTTTTTATTTATTTATTATATTTCTTCCTTCATTGTATTTAATATGTATAACTTCCATTTCAACATCATATTATTAAAAAATATTTTTATTTAGTATCTGGATGTTCACATTATCATGAATATATTCTATCTAACATTACTCACCACTGTTTTCAAGTTCATTCTCTCATCACATCTATATCCAAGCATTCAACATATACAAAATATATTATATCTTCTAAAAAAATTATGAAACGTTAATTTCATTGCCGACAACGAGCACAGATAAATACATTAAAATTCTTTGTGGAGAAAATCTGTTGCATTAATTGTAAAACATCTCCCAAATCATATGATTCAATCTTTCCAATCAAAATTTAATGTATTTTCTCTCCACTGTATCAAGGTATTGTTTAAATTTATGGCACACGACTCCTTTGGTTGTTATATATATCTATCTAAAAAAACAAATATAAAGCTATTCTATGGGTCAAAAAAACCATCAAAACTTAAAATGATTTCTAATGATGAACGAAAATCTAAAATGTTGCATTTATATCTAAAACAAACATACACAAGAATTTGAATCGACTGCTCCATTCAAATGGAATTATTAAATTTTCTGAGAAAAATTATACATATGTTTACACATGCAGTAAATATAACAAATATCACGAAATAGAATCAAAATTTAAATTTTTGCTATTGTTTTGAATATTATAACTTAGAAATACAACCATCAACGTTCAAACATATGATTATGTTATTCAAATGTATGCAATTCACAAATAATTTCGAATGATTGTAATATATTTTGTAAAGCAACGATATAAAAACCAAAATATTTATATATAATATAAGATATTGAAGAATTTAAGAAAAAATTGGGTTTTATTTAAATCCAATGTAAATAAAATTAAGTATCAAAGTCTATAGTAAGATTCGTATCTGGCATATTATTTTCATTATTATAAATGCGTTGATTAAACATGGGCTCATAAGCACTTAGCTCTGCGATGCAATATAAAAATTGATGCAGAATAAAGTAAATTTTTAAAACAGTCAAAAAATAAAAAGGGAAAAGCGTATATATATTTCTGTAAAAAAACCGAAATTTTATGTTTTATTATGCATTATTATGAAAAAGGAGCATTATATCATAAAAATTATCATAAATGCATTATTGGAAGATTTCAAACAAAAGCTAATATTCTGTTGGTTATGTGAATTATATAAAGTTAGTCAGGTAATTACTATATTCTTTATTTCCAATTATATAATATATATACTTCAATTTTATGAACATTATATGGCGATTAAGTTAGATATATACAAGAAAAAATCAATTACAGAAACACTAAAATACTTATTCACAGTAATAAGTGTGATAAAATTTCCAGTCTGCTATTTAAAATTATCATATCTTTTCGAAATATAGATTTAGCTAGCAAACATAAAATAATCTTTTGTCTTTTTGGTTAAGACCTCGATGTACATTTAAAACAAAATTCCCTAGTTTTATGGATATTTTCATATATAACGGTAGAAATATATATCCCAATACTAATACGCGTGATAGAATTGATTTTACAAAAAAATAGCCTAACTACATCTTTATCAAATTAAAAAAATATAGAAACAATTTAAAATTATTTTTCATATATTGAAAATAGCTTATAAATTCGCTAAGCGTTCTATGAGACATAAATGTTATAGAAAATTATTTTTAACCTACAGATTATTTAATGTTTATCTACAGTCTACTTGCGAAGCAAATACTTAAGAATTATATTATATAACAAATATTATAGTTGTAAATTAAGATTTATTTGAATTTTGGATCTTATATCTTTTAATTTTTCTATGAAAATATCAATTAATGATTTATATGAAATAAAAACAAACAAAAATAATTCAGTGGTGGAATATCAAATATTATTCTTATGTATTTATAATTTAGACACATAATTTTTTGTTTAAATTTATATCAAAAAAAACAGTAAATAAATTTTGACGTACTTAATACAGTAATAAGCAAGTATTTTATTTATTATCGTTTAGAAATTCCGAGAAAATATATTTTACAATTTTAAAACATGCTATAATGATGAAATTAGTATCCAGGCTATAAATAAACTATAAATACATTCTCTTATGATACGAAAAACGTATAAATATTATGTGACTTTTATATTACAATAACAAGAATATAATGAAAATATATAAGGTAACAGTCCATGTAATTTTTCATAAAATAATAAATGTCATTTTTCGTAAATCTTGGCTTTTTATTTTTATCGGTTTGATCTTGTAACAAAAATAATCAAGCTGTAAATCTTTTTTTTGTGATGTATAAAAGAATTTTACATTTCATTTATCGTATTAAAGAAGCCACTTGATTCATCTATACATCTATAGATTGTATATAATGTTTGAAGCACCGATTCATATGTATATAAAAAATTTCTATTATTTATTATTGTTGGCATCTGGATTTTTTTTTGTTGCAAATACATTGTATCCCTTCTATATATCTGTTATGGGCGACATTGAAAAACTCTTGTCGCTATTTTGATTTATTAAGATCTAGAGTATGGTTGCTGTTTTAACACAAACTTTGTTGCTAAAGAACTTATATTGCGAGTCAGATGAGTACTATAGCAATAAAAAATCTATAATAATCGCTGTATCTCTCTGTGTTATGCAAATAATGATGGGATGCCTCGATGGGCTCTAGATACAATTTTTAGTATTTTTATATATACCAGATGCTATTTGTAAGATATATCTAAACAGAAAACTTACTATTTATACTTTTGTTGGGATTTCAGGTTTAAAAATAAAGGAATCCTATTTGCATTGTTCGATGTTTTGTTGCTTCTCTGTTCCATTTAAATATCATAATTTCTCTAAATTCAAAGTTAGAAAATAACTATTCCAGTCTTAAATATGCATATTTACGCATAAAAGAATTCTCTTTGAATTGTGCAATTATTTATCTTTCATTACGTGCATTGAATTAATAAAAAATTTAAAAATATCTTGCTTAATTGATAGAAATAAGTATTTTAATATAATCTTTTATGGAAATATTTATTTTTAATAATTCATAAACAACATTATTTTATAGAGACTATTTAAATATAACTGCAACTACACGATTGTATATTTGTAAAACAATATTTTCTAGATACATGGCATATAAAATAATTTGAAATCATTTTTAAAATGAGTACTGATATTTTTTAAGTAAAATAAACATATTTTAGGGTTGAAATATTATAACTTCTTTTATTGTTATTTATATAGATAAAGTTTTGTCTATATAAATACTTCCTTTTTTATATAATATTGGAATTTTCTGACAAGTTGTTTTACATAAAAGATATAAATATTTAATAATTTGTGCATATATAATATTTAAAATTGGCTTCGACTAAAAAAAATACATATTGGCTGACATTTACTTCTTTTATTATGCTTAAAAAATAATTTACGTCATCACAAAAGATAAAATCTTATATAATGTATTTTTATCATTATAAAACCGCGAAAATTTAGTGGTTATGTTTTAAATTGCCATCCAATTTGCTAGCTTTTAAATGTTTACATATAAGCGGAAAGTATATAGATGACAAAATCACATAATCTTAATCGGAATAAACAATGATATATCTGTATTTATATTCTTAAAATTTCAAATATTAGCAAAAACCCTCTTTAATAAAGAACTACTAGATAGAGGTTTTGACCATTATGGTATCGATATCTTTCTTGGTCGTAACAAGTAATCATAATGTTAAAAAATAGAAAAAACATGAACATTACACTTTTAAATTTCTAATTAAAATAATTTATAAGCATAAAACTCTGTTTAATGGTTTTTATATGCCTCGGATGGCATGAAGACGATCGTGAATTTGTTAAAAAATATATAATTTAACATAAAAACTTTGAACTTATATCTTTAAATGCTGCGGATGTCCACCCCTGTTATGAAATTAATAAAATCCGTATTATATAACAAAAAAAATTATTTAAAGCATTAAATATAGATGTGTTAAAAGCATATCTAAATTATACAAAGTAGAAATAAAGTAAGTTTTCTTTTTTTTTGAGCATTTTCGATGCCATGATGTATTTATATTATACAAAATCATATATTTATAACTTCGGCATTATATAGCGTTAGAAAGTTTGATGCTATTTAGATATTCCATGTATAATAAAACGGTAAGTATTCGGCAAAGAAAGAAAAATTAGCTTGACTTACTATATTTCTATTGTGATCTAACTCCTCCTTAGATAATGAAATACAAATGCAATCATTGAAAAAAATATCAAAAAAAACAAAATTTAGTGTCATTAAATTCTTTCTGTGTAAATTAAAATACAGAAGTTAGTTTTTTATGATCTACCGAAGGTCAAATAAAGAAAAACATTTAATATAGTAATAACTTATTTAAATTTATTTGTTTCTAATTTGATCTTGTTACAAAACTGGTATATATTTTTATATAAAGAAGCGTATATAATACAGGAATAAATAAGTTTGAAAAAAGATTATATATAATTCCGTTTTATTAAAACATGAAATTACAGCATCTGAATCAGACATAAAAGGATATTTATAAATAGAGAAATTAAATTATTTGGAATATCTTTGTTCAAAATATATCAGGTGAAATCGTCAAAAGACAACCTATTTCGTCATTCTAATAGTAGTCAGATCGTATATTATATTTTTATGATTTCTATAGACACACAAAAAGGTTTTATTGAACCCAGATTTTCAAAAAGGCACTAATACAAAATACGAAAACACCATACTTAATTTGATAGAATTCTTTTATGGTCTACATATTCAATACAAATTTATAAATTGTTTTAATCGTTTTTAAAAATTCTATTATAACACCATATATCATAATATAGTTTCTATTTAACCTTAGGTAACTAAAATATGCTCCAATGATATTTACTTGCTCTAATAAATGTATCCGAAAAATTCAAACATTCTTATTTATTTATGTGGTAAGATTATTAGATAATTAGACATTTGCCGCTTTCTATAGATTAACACATTCAATATAATCCAATTATTTTCGTTCTTTATTAAAATGCGAATAATATATAAAAAAACATAACATATTTTATAAAAGTAAGGTGTATTTTAATTTTCTATTACAAATCGATATAGGAAATATATCGCAGTAATCTAGAATTTAGAATGATAATTGTTTAAGACACAAAAATTCTATTGACGTAAAAAAAAAGTTTCTTGTGGTAAAAAATACCCTTTATAGGAATTAGCACTTAAAGTATATATTTGGTTCCTGATCATAAAAGTATTCGCTGTTTTGAATCGAACAGTGATTATTAGCTCATTTTTAGTTTTTTTTTTATATTTTTTTAAATTTCTCTTACATATGATTTAAATATTAAAAATAATATTTTTCAATATAATTTTACTATTTTTGGCGTTATTTCTTTTTTTTAAAGTTACAAATTAAGGTTTTTTTGAAATACACACAAATAGAATACCAACAAATTAAAAAGTGATTTTTATTTTTTAAATTTGTTCAAACCTTTTTTTAGCATTTATATGCATTTTTAAACTTATCACATAAATTTTGTACTGTTTTGATTTAGCAAGCTTAATAGATATGTGAATTGTAGACGGCTATATTATAAAATATCATTATAATTAATTATAGCATGCAGATGTATTTAGAACATAGATTTCCTTCATAAGTTTATCTTATTGTTTGATTTTTATCCTTTTTGATGGATATATTTTAATAAAAGACTACCAAATTTTATTAAATTTCTATTTATTATTTCTTATACATTTCTGATATTTGAATGGCTATTTCCAAGATAATACTTTTCTTTAACTTTAAAAAAAAATTCTAAATATAAATTTTTTGGTCGGAATTATTGTACTATATTATGCAATTTTTATTACATTTGGTATTTGAAAAACAAAGATTAGCGAATCTTTTCAAAGAGTGCGCATACTCATCAGAGATAGATCTTCAGTCTATACATTGTTTTGAGAGACAATCAAATCCCCACACTACAGTTCAGATTCTAATATGCAAGATAAAACATTTATTTTAATGCTGTTGCTTATATTTATGGTTTTGGAAGCTGTGATATATCGCTAGCATTGTCTTGCAAAAACACAAATTATAAGTAGTATACAAGATAAGCGATGGCTTTAGCTTAATAGATTCTATATATAAGAGTTGGATTTTTTTGGCGAATTGAAAATTTTATATATCTAAAAATATATTTTATGGATGTTGATATTAATAAAACTGCACTAAATGTATAATACACGTATTTGGATATGGTTTTTTTTTGCATTATTTTTTTTAAAGGAATAATTTTGAATTCTAAATTTATTTGACTCTGCTCAAAATATATTAAAAAACTTGCTACTAGCCATATGAAACTTATAAATATATTATGATTTATATTGCTATATTATCGGGCTGAGCAACAAATTATACATTAAAGCTTTTCATGTAAAGCTACAGTTTGAGGACTTATTTTCATGGTACTATGTCGTATAAATGAATAAAAATTTAAAAAAAATTGTATGGATAGGTATTTTTTGAGTTTATAAAACATCATGTGGTGCAACACTAGCCTAGCCTATGTCAATATGATCGGTTAAAACGGCACATTTTATGTAAAAAACTGCAAAGAACAAATCAATATCTGAATATATCCATATTTAAACTTCTTTTCAAATCATAGCACAATAAAATATGTACTAGCTACGTCTTCATGGCCTGAATTTGCATAAAAAAGCCCCCGAAAACTATATGATTTCTATTGTCAAGTGTTGAATGATAAATATACATATGAGGTATATATAAAAACAATTTTGTTAAAAGAAATAAAACTCTAATAAGAGCACTTAAAAATAGCCATCACAAAAATCCAGTTATAAAAAAGCATAGTAATTACGTTAATGAGATAAACTAGAAAATAAAAGACTCAGCTTTATACGCTGTGCAATATAGAGCATTCGACAAAAAACTTCCTCTTGATCCTGTAAAAAAATAAACATAAAATATAAGCCTATAGTCTTCAAGCATCATAAATTTAATGTAAAAAACAGAACTGCCCATTCCAGCTTAAGCAAAGACTGACACATTGCAAGTTAAGAGAAAAATGAACCCAATCAGGCACAAATAAACAGAAAAAATATAATAAACACTTCTAAGATTTGTAAAATCATTAAATAACGAACTTTTTACACCCAACTCATATCTAAAAAATTAAATATAAAACAATCAAAATAACAGGCAAAACATATTTCTGCAATACGATTGTTAGCCCGAAATTCATAACATTGCAAATAATTATTTATACCAACAGGAAGCACTAACAGAGAAATACAACTTTCAAAATATTGCATCTCAAGATCACTAGATTCTTGATTACAAAGCAAAAAGTAGAACTGAGCAAAGCGAAAAAGAACACCTTCAAAAAAACTTTACATCTATTCAAAAAATACAGACAGCAATGTTTCATAAAATAGTTTTGCAAGGAGGTATTTACAACATGATCGCATATATAGATTTGTTTCAAAACCAGAATGCTAAAAAACTATGCAACAAGAAAGGAATGCAAAAAAATGTGTCTTTAGAAAAACAGCATTTTTAAAACACAGAAACACATTAAAAAATATCGAATAATAATAATAAAAGCGCATCTGTTTCAATATGTGACTTTTGCTGTAAAAATATAGGTTGTGAAATAATAATAACATATCATGTGATGCTAATAAGTTCATGCCATATACACCAATAATCAATACAGCACTGAAATTTGAAACGAACTACAAAGTTATGCACTAGCCTTGATATAACACGACAACATTATAGCACTTATAAAAATATGCAGCTGAAAAATTAGGAACAAACAAAAAACACCACACAGTTCTTCAGAGAACTTAGATAGCAAATTCACCTCTAAAATATTCTCTTGCATCATTTTACACCAACCAACACTATATGTAATAAAAAGATGTTCCATGCAATGTTATTAGACGTAATACATAAATCCACATGCAACACTCTCACATATCTTTATGTAAAAAACACAACTATAAACGCAACTTCACAATAGATTGCTAAAAAAAATCTACTTATACGTCAGACTGCACTAACAAAAAAATTTAACCAAAACACACGCAAAAATAAGAAATTTATTTACACTATTAAACTACAATAAAAATTATAACATAATCTTATAGTTTTTTATAGATAGTTCATGTTAGTTTGGCAGTTATATTGCAACAAAAAACGGACGGCAGCACTTCGACCACAGGATGCTCATCAAGAACATTCATGTTTTTCAAAGCATCATATATATTTATTTTCTAGTTCCATATCTTTACAATACTTTTTATCTTTGTTGTTTTGTTATACATGACGAGAAGTTTTTGTACATATCTCGATATAAAAACGCGTGACACCCACTTCACTCACAAAATAACGAGAAACTTATGATATTCATTTTCCTTCTCATTTCATACAATTCTCCCCCTAATGATGCAATATGATAGAGGATTTGTTGTTTCTAGATTCACATCTCGCAACCATTCAGTTGTTTCAATCTTTTTCTGTATTTTTCTATTTAGAAAGTAGATTATTTGAAGGGATTGAAAAATACTTGTAAAAGGAAACAGAAAATTATTTCTAAGGAACAGCAAAATCAATCATAATTATATTAGAACGTAGACATTTGTAAAAAATACTACTATTTAGGGCTTAATATCATATTCAAACGATTTTAGATACTCTTATTTATATACTTTACATCGGACTATGTTTATATTATATAAAAAAGTTCATAAAATCGTACTGTGACAATAAAAACATATAATAAAGGTTAGATTGTCTCTTAAATCTCATGCGATGAAATTTTTATATTAATCTATGGATTTTGCACTTATAATTTATATTTCGTCGATAATTTGGATTTTAATCTATTACAATAATAAAGGAACCTTTTCTTTCATATGATAAAATTGTTTAGAAACACAAAATTCCATATAGTTTTTCTGTTTTATAAACATGAAATAATGAAATTAAATACATTTAATATAATAAACTATGAAACGACAGAACTGTCAAAACATATTTTTTCTACAATAAAACATTTAGGCTGCCATTATAAAACCGCGAGTGGCTTTTTATAGATATAAATATTCATAAAGTTTTAAAAAAGATACATAGACATAAAAAAAGGTTTTTTTTATAACAAATATAAATTTTTTAGCAATTTAACTAGTAAAAATGCTTATAATGCAAGCAAATAATTCAAGCTTGAAACTCTGCAAATTTGAATGACTTATACTGCAGATATATAATGGGAAAATTTGTCAATAGTATGATATTTTGCGATAGGTGTTTTCTAGAATAATATATGCAATCAAAAGCATAATTTATAGAAAAAATTAGCAAATATTGTTATTTCTTAGTTTATGCTATTCAAAGATATTTATATCTCTTTATATTATAATGATACACCATAAAAATATAGAATCCACTTAATTTGTAATAACTTTATATAAAAAAAATGCGATATAATGGGTTATAGATTTTAAATAGTGTATCATAGATAATTTAATGCACATGTGATTTTCAATGTTAGAAATATTAAATAAATATGCTGCGTCAAATTAACATGAAATCGTTGTTTTTATTTGGTAAACAGAATATAAAAGTTTATTTATATTCCACCTATTACCTATTTTGTACTTTAAAGACAAAAAAAAAGGAATTTATAATTGAAGAATAGTTAATTATAAAAGCACGATTTGTACGTAAAATTTTGATACTCTGTAAATTTATTCTTATAAAAGTTATTCAAGATAAAAATAACATTTTCTATCTAATATTTATCTCGTTCAATATTAAATAGCTGTAATAATTTTTTGTAGAATATATTTTAAGTCGGTTTAATGGATCAGCAATCTCGATGTAACGACAAATAATTATAAAATTGATCAAATATATCAAATATTGGTATTTTCGCGCTATTTCTTTAAATTCATATATACATTTATAGATAAAATAAATCAACTTCTAAATTATTGGAACTAGAAATCGATTATTGAGTGACAGAATAGAATCTAGAACCATTGTATCTGTCAAAGTAAAGCATACGATTGCTCATATTTAATTTTTGTAATTGAATCTAAACATACAAATATTTGATTGAAATCTGCTCTTTGTATAAAAAACAGCATAAGAAAACCTATTAATATCTGGCACTGCTCTCTACATCCTATAAAGTTTTTATAGGATCACTGCATAAGATATGTTGTCCAAGAAATATTTATATGGATTTTTGTATTATAATTGATATATTAAATAATAATTCAATTGCGTAAATCTTTATGCTTTAGGCAAAATTATGGATTAATATCAAATTAAAAACTATTACAAGATATTTATGAGCATTTTATAATGACCGAAAATTATAGAATACCTTTTTTATGATCCTTATTTAACTAATAAAAATCCTAAATCCCTCAAGTATTTGCCAGAATAAAAATTTACATTATATATAAATATACGAGTAAAAATGCATGTTCCTATTAATCCTGTATATTTTAATATATTTAAGCAAAAACGAAGTTATCTCAGCAATTATAAAATAATAGTAAGAATTTATGATGTTTTATCCATAGATTAAAGAATTTAATATATCACAGTGCATTATTTTATCTGAAATATCCAGATAGGAATATATTTGGGCCACATCACAATATAAAAAATGTAAATGAAAGAACTAGTAATCAAAACTATATTAGATAATTTGCAAAAAAAAAGGAACAAAATAAACAGAAAAAATGAGTTATGAAGGTATAAATCTACTAGATAATCTAAATAAACAGCGAATATTTTAGAAACAACAATCTCACTGTAATTCAAATTTTGGCTGAATATAAAATAGATAATCGATAATTGTGTGGGTAATAAAGATGTGCCACGCGAATAAAGCATTTTTTGGATGTTAATATAATAGAAAAGACTTTTTTTGCAATACAATACATAAGATCATGTATTTTGAAGAATATCGTTTGAAGTTTAATGTATCTTGAAGGAAAATGAATCTTTCAGAGTTCAAAGATATATTTTTACATTATTTGTGAAGATGCTTTCTAAGATCAATATTAGTATCGGTGATATAAACATTATGGATGGTTTTAAAAGATATAATTTTAACATCTTTTTGAATTGTTGCAAAAATTATATAGCTTAAATAGGCCGGAGACATTTTATAGTTTGATTACACTCTATAATTACCTCAAATTACTTTTTTAGTTGTGAATATTGCTCTCACATTGGATTTGAAAAGATTTTTACTACTAAGTAAGTTTTCAATATAAATCAGAAGATTCTGGTCGAAATGTCATTTTAGAACATATATAAATGCCTTTGAATGGCCGCATACACATATTTTTTTGATTTATTATATTGAGAAGGCGACAAGATCTTGATTTTATATAATCCGATAAAAATGTTGCTCAAGATTGGAATTCTCTTGTAAAATAAAATATAAGATATATATAATTATATATACTTGAGAATAAAATCTCAAACAAAAATACTGACATGGTTGTAGATAAATATGCTATGCCAAAATATCTTTAAAAAGTCTAATGTAGGAATTCAGCTACTATATTTCTTAAATATATCTACCGCGTAAATATAATGAACATTTTTTGATTTATGGTAGCCATATATCTTGATTAGTTTCTATAAATTTTTTTTTTATAATTTATTGCACAGTAACATATGCTTTTATCGTCTATTGCGTAGTGCATCTTGAAATAGACAGTTGCTTCTAATATTTTTTTACTAATTATAAATTTTTTTTTAATCCTTCACGACATTAGTGGTTTAATCTATAATCTTTTTCATATATTAAAAATAACAGTGGATCTTCATAAATAATATTAAAATCTCTTGACATATTAAACATGTAAAGAAGCTATAAAAATAACCATTCATACTAAATATCTTTATTATAAATTTAAATTTATTTTTTGCTTATTTATGGAATGAATGTATTTTACCTAGTTTATTAGTTGAATCTTATATTATAAAATTACTTGATTTAATCTTCATAAAAATTGTGAATAGATATAAAAGTTAAAAAATTGAATTTTTCAGTAAAAAAAAATATTAAAAAACACAGCCAAAGCATTTTTTTTTCTATTTACAAAAACAATTGATTTTTTCATCCACTATAACCCAATATCAAAAACATATTTGTATAAATTAAAAACTATAAGATTTAATCCAGATAGCATTTTTTTTGAATTACAAAATACGAATAGACTCGTTTTTATAGAAGCCAAAAATATTTAAATAAAACTTATTCAAGTATTGTATAAATTCATTATCATCCATAAAAATACATTTAATTTGTTCATAAAAATATTCTATTATTTTTTGTAATAAGGTAGCCATTTCAATATAAATATAGCTATTATGTTGATAGGAATTTATAACAACACCTATAATGATTTAGAATACAAAATTTAAGAACCATATATATTCAAGAATTGAATAAGAATGCAGATTTCAAAGTTAAACGAGGAAATTAAATCTCAAATCATAACGTGATAATGCATCTGGCAGATAATGTCATAACGAATTATTCCAATCCTTCTTGTTTATGGTGAATTTGAAAACAAGAGCATATTTCTATGGTAAATGGAAGGCAATATGTAGAAGAACCAAAGTATTGAGTCTACGAATTTATACTCATGGACATACAACAAATGCTATAATGCAACTTAAACGATATATGATTTTTTAGTCTTATCTTTTTTTCTAAATAAATATTTCTAATGCTCTTTTTTTAATCTTTTTATTCTTAAAAAACTATAATAAAAAAATTTAGATAATTTAAAAATATTTTATACCATTTTAGCTTTAATTTTATGTTGTATGTGAATTTTATTATGTCTTTACCTGATCCAAAAATTCTTTTGATTCTTAACTTAAGGATGAAAAACAAAGTCATTTTATCTCATTAAAAATATACAGTTGACATATAAACAAAAATAAATATTTTTTTAATTGTATAAATCTGGATTTAAAAAAGATTTATCATACTTTGTAAAGTTCATGATCATGAAAATTATACTGGTAAATGATATAATTGATTACATATTTACAATATGCAAAAGAATCTATCATTTTGGAACATTATTGTCATTAACTATGTCATGAAACTTATATTTCAAAGCGCAGATTTTGAATAAAGAAGTAATAATGTGAAATAAGAATTAAATTTTATATTTACTTGGTATAATATAAAATAATTTTTATATATGAATCCTTAAACTTTATAACATCTATATATATTCATATAAATGCAAACAGCATCTAAAAAATCTCTTTTTACATGAAATTTTTCATTACACTACATTTCTAAAGTAGGCTCCTATATAATAATATAACAAAAAAATAAGCTGAAATAATCGATCTTGGTTTTAGCGACAATATTTTAGATTTAGTATATTATGATTAACTCATTTATAAATGATATTATAAATTTCATATATGAATATTCACCTTAAAAGACATATTTCCCAGTAAAATAGCCATTTATGTTGTATTGCACTTCTTATAATGAAAATAGGTTTACATTTCAATGTGTTAAGTTCTGGAATTTTATATTTTTTTGAAAATTAATGTGTAACTTTGTAATCAAGAATAACACTTAGAGTTATTTCTGAGCTGCCATTTTATTGTTTTTTAACGGCGTAAATGATTTTGGTGATGGTTATAATTATTTTCGTGCTAAATAGAGTTTAGATGTTCTAAAATAGTGTAGAGACCTAAATAAAAGATGTTAATTTCATAAACAATATTTATTACATTTTAAGGTGTTAATTTTTTTAAATAATATTTGCAAAAAAAGTATATTTTTAAAATAAAACAAACTTAGGGATTTAAAAGTGGTTTTTCATTACATAGCTCACTGTAATATTTTAAAATAGAGGAAAAGCATCATTAACTAAAAATAGATATTTTTAATAAGACTAGCAAATATTACTGGAATAATAGAGTATTATAGTAATCAATTAGTTTCATTAATTTTATTTTGAGGTTATTTAAAACGCATATACACTTATAATGAAACAAAGTCATCATAAGGATTCAGCGAAAAGGGAAATTATTTTTGAATTTTATAAAAAGTTGGCACATTTAATTCTAGCAATAGAATCGTAAACAGCAAAATAAAATTCTAAAAGAGCTAGTATATATAAAATCCAGTGAAATCCTTTCCAAGAAAATATTATCCAATAGAAGCTATATTTTAAGGTTTTTAAAGCGATAGTTCATATGATACTAAAACAAACACTAAAAAAAACCAATTACATCGACTGTATTTAGACTGTTAGAAGCGAGCTAATGCGTCAAAAACTAGGATACAAGATATTTTAAATATATGTGTGTATAAATAACTTATTTAATAGTTTGTTAACAGCAAATACATTTATCTGTCAGAAAAAGTTGTTTGCGGTGATTAAGAGTCATTCGACGAATTTTAAAGTTTTAGAAAACGACATTCTAAAAAGTCAGCTAAAAGATCACTATAGCAGATATATGGTAACAATAGCGATATTTTTGTTTGAAATACCACTGAAACATATAAAAAACCAATCAACAAAATAAAAAGCCAAAATCTTGCATTCGAATTTCAGACGGTTCCTATCATTCTATACATAAAAAAATATCGCAATAAAACAAAAATTCGTATTGAAAACGAATATACAGTATTTGAAGGTTAAAAAGATTTAGCACAATCACCTTTGAAGAAAAATCATAAAATTCGATAGTAAAGTATAATTTACTATATTTTTAGGATTTATAAATCGGTGCACAACAAAAAGACAACATAATAAGTTATATTCAACAAAATTAAAAAGACAGAAAAGAAAAGAAAGAAGAAATTATAATCCTTTATCTACAACACCGCACACTTCTTCAAAACCTAGCACATACAAACATAACATTGTGAAATAGTCCAGAATCTTGGAATATATCTAGAGAATCTATACTTATAAGTTTTTATACTAGATCGGCAACAAATATGCTTTCATAAGTGGATGATTTATGTTCTTAATCTTCTCTGCACTTCTTAACAATCAAAGGCTTGGTATGTATTTAACCATAGTTAAATATTCTTTCTATTTCTCATTATTATTTACAGACAATGCCAATCTTCGGATTGCTACAATTCTTCTTCCCAGCTAAGCTTACAAATAAAACTAAGCGACACAGCCGCAAATGCAGATGAATCGATATATATAAAAAATTTCACTTTCACGCAAAAATGATAGCAGACAACTCGTATTCAAAAATCGACAAATCAAAAGAGTAATGTCTAGACGCACAACAGAAAATCGCCATATTAAACCACACAAATTTATCAATATAAAAACTCATTATTCACCTATGTACATGTACAGTTCATAATTTTGCAGGCAATTTATTTTTAACAAAAAGCATACATCGAAAAAAAGACAAATTTCGACAATAAATAATTAAGTCTACCAAACAATCAAACCGCGCTCACATCTTATGCACCACAACATATCCTGAAACGCGAATATTTAATTAATCACACGAATTAGTATGAGAAAACAAAATTTTGACAATCTTTGCCAAAAATAAACAACTAACTCCGAGCTAAACATAATATCATAACAAAATCAGACTTGAAAACTCAGAACAATATATGTAACAATTTACCACAGGAAATACAGCATAAAATTCCTAAAAAGCCGGAAAGAAACATCAGAACAGACAAAGATATAACACAACACAAGTATACATCATATAAAACGCCGTATAAGATACATCTGCACAACACACAAGACTTTATCATACAACGCACGGTACAGAAGAAGAAACTTAAAACACACAAATAAAAAATGAATCCACATACATAAACAAAATATTAAAATATTTTAGATGATATTAAACACACCACATATATCATTAATCAGAAAGCCTTGACATCGCATTACATATAAGGTTTATACACAGAAAAAATTTGTACCGAATTATCATAAATCTTTAGCGTAACATCCTTCGGCGATAAACATCTCATACTCCACGCCACTCTGCCATCCCGTTATGAGCTAATGCAAACACATACATAGAATAACAATACTTCATAATATCAGAATATAATCAATATTCACATAAAAACATTATAAATCAAAACAGAACAATAAGAAGCTTCCTAACGGACAAGATGTTCGTAAACTCGAAATTTACACCACGGCCATACTTCTAAAGCAAAACTTATATAAGCCGACGATCATAGCAACAAAACTCAAAACAACTCTAGACAACACAAAACTATAGTTTCAACACAAATCGATTACACCACATCAAACCACAGCTTCAGAAAAGTTAATTAAAATGCACAAAAAAAAACACAAGCTAAACAAATCCAACCACAACAAACAGAGTATGTGCACCCAGATGTCAAGTAGACAATCAACTTTTATACACATAATTTTCCAACACATAACTTCACCTCATAATATCATAACAAAAGACAACATCTACTTATCAATAAGTTTAGCAGATCTAAAAATGCATCACCTCAACAAAATTCTACCACCTCAAAATTTATTAGCGCAACAATGATTGTTTCTTGCGATACAGATCCAACTCTACTCCATATTCATTATTTACAACCAAATAATCAAAACAGCTCTGTTAGCTCCTGCATGATTCTCATTTTCCAATTAAATGATTTTTTGTAGTTCTTTTTGGTAGAATACTGTATCATAATCTGGCATATATCATATAAGAATCTAGTAAGTATACTTTGACTATGAATATACGACTACTTTCACCTGAACTCACAGTTTAATATCTTTTCAATAGTTGAAGTCATTCTCTTCATGTTATTATGATTCATCGAGAAGAAATCCATCTTTAGTTCTACTAAAACTAAGGGCCGTCATTCTGTGTCTTTTCTTGTTTTTTTCTGTATCATCTTTCTGAAGATTTATTTTTTTACGAGGGATTTAAAAATTGGTAAAATAGGAATTTCAAATAATTTCTATGCAACGCAAAATCTATAAATTGGCAAATAAATATTGATGGGTTAATTTTATTTTGATTTTCATTTTTGCACGCGCAAAACTTAAGATTGCTTAGAAGTAGATAAAGTACAAATACTTCTTTCAATTTCACCATCTTTACAATATTCGTAATTGAAACTTCTACAGTCAAGACTTATTAGTTCAAGCGTCATTTAGATTTGACAGTAGACTACAGCGTATTTTTTTATGCTAGAAACCTATATGATACAGATTACAGATTATAAAGTAATCAATTTTACTGTGCTTACTGTTATATACTGGATTTTGATCATAGCGTACTGTTGATTTTATACCCCGGTTTGATCAATTTCATAAATTTACTATTAAACAAAGACATAAACGAAATTAAGTCCAAGCGATTGTTAATCCGTCAATTATGTGCTAATAAAGCCAGGAAATTCTCAAAAATAATAAAACCCAATATCTAAATACTACAAGGTTTTTAAATGGCGATACTAATTGCTTTATATATCGATAATTATCACGGGAAGTTTGCAGTAGAAAAATTCGCATATTATATACACATAAACATTCAAAGCATATTTTTAATGAGATTTTGTGTAATATAGGAACTTTATATTATTGTTTAATATAGAAAAATTATACAGGTAAATCAAGAGATATTAAGCTTAAATACATTCAAATAAATTTAGCTCTTTATAATATAAAAAATTTTCATCTTAAGAGAAATTTTTAACCTTTTATATAGTGATCAGATTATTGCGAAGAGTTTGGTAGCACTTTATCTTTTAAAAAATAAAGATGATTTATTTTCTTATTCCCGAATCTATTATTTGTAAATGCAATATAATAATTACCATTTATATTATATAAAGGATACATCAAATTGCAAAGAATGAAAGATGGACTTTTCCATATAAATATCGGATGAATTGAATTAAGAGATATTTTGTGTAATTTGGTTAGAATATAAAAAATTCGATACATAATATCAATAGTTGGCATAAACATATTTTATATAATATTTATTGAAACATAAACATTAATGTATTTTAAGAATCCTTGCACATAATTTAAAACCTAGATATGAAATATTTTGAGCAAGATATGGGGATTTTGAAAAAGATAAAAGCAAAAAATTTAAGATCTTAGAAAATTTTTAAATGTTAAGTAAGAATTATAAGAAAGAAACTTGAGAAATATGGACTAAATGTAGTGAGAGCCGACTTTTCATATACAAATATAAAAATTATATATGAAAAAAAAGAATTTGTATTATTATTTTTTATAATTTTTATAAAGAAAAAAAAGAAACCGAGATTATACATATGAATACACATATAGGATTATGTTCATCATCAAAAAAGGATTGCAAAAATCTAACATAATTTTACACAATATATTCGTACAGGTTGATACTGGTGATTCAAAAAATAATACAAGCTTGGTATTTGTATCCTAGAGGTATACAATGTCAAAAAAAAAGATATAAAAATACATCATGATATGATTTATTTGGTCATCAGCTGTCGACGATGGATAGGAGGATATATGGATAATCATAATATGCCTAATAAGGTATGATTTTGGCAAAGAAAATAATCACTTTAAAATGCGAAATCTTTGTTCTACATTCTTATGATTGTGTGATTCTTTTATTGTAAGTAATTTTAAGACACTGACATATTAAGAACATCGGTAATAAAATATGAGTAACATAAAAGAAAAGATGCCAAAGCAAGTTATGGGATATAATGTTTGATCTGAGAGGCAATATATTAGCTGTGTATTAATTGAAAATGTTTATTTTATTTTCCAAAATATTTTGATGGCTGTAAAGATATATTACTACATTTACAAAAAAGGCCTCGGAAATATAAAAGATAATTTGATTCTTATATTCAAAATGTTCTAACGAAAAATATATCGAGAAAAGAACAATATGAAACAATTATTATCATTTAAAGATGTGAAGAATCGTTTATTTTTGGTTCCTCATAATAAAAGATTATCACGATTCATAGGTGTTAATATAACTAAAATATAAAAGGTATATACATCGAAAAAACCTTGAATATCTAGCGATGAATATAGAAATACATCTTATCCATAATGAAATTCTGGGTTGATTTTGGAGATAAATTTATGTAAATGTATGATCATTGATACTTCTAAACTACGAAAACTAGCCGTGACAAGATTTATGTCAAAACCAAATTATAAAAATTTTCTGTCAAGTTTAATTTTAAATAGATGCCATCATCATGCTTAAAGAATATTTTTTTAGAAAACTCACTTTAATATATACTATAATAAAATAAATGATTCATATATTATATGATTGATATAATACATTTATTTTAAGATTTTCACTTGGCTCTACAATCTAAACTAAACGCAACTTAAGGCATTAGTAAATTTTTAATCTTTTAATTGAACCGTAAAGGTAATTTTATTTTTTGAATAAATTACAAGTTTACAAATTTAATATTTAAAAGATAGCGCAATCATGTATTTTAATTATATTTACCCAAAGAGATTAGATTTTTATTCGCTTAATTATATGTTTAGTTGATATTCATAAATGAATATAGATTAAATTTTTTTAAGGCATTTAATGATCGTATTTTAATTTAAACTGCATCATGAACTCTCCTTCAAATTTGAAGATTTCAGCATATTTTTTACGAAGTATCGTTCCATAAAATTCGATAAAAAAATTAACTGATGGTTTAGATTCTGGCATATTTTGACTTATTCCACGTTTAAAATACTGACCTCTCGTTGTATATGGGTTAAAAGGCTTACCTTTATTTTTATTGAGCAGAATCAGATATATATATTTCTGCCTATTTGATAAACCTTTTAGCTTTTCAGCCACTATAATATATTTTTTTCTCTTTATAATGAGGTTTTTGCAATTTTTTTCCAGTACTTCATATTCGTGAACTTCTTGTGAATTTTTTATGTCACTCCTTGAATCTGTCAATTTTTCAAAAGCGTGTTTGCATTTTTCTAAAGTTTCAGAATATGATATCAAAAATTCATTTATCATTGATTCAAGATCGTCCTCAATAGGATTTTCTTTTTCACAAGGCAGGTCAGTTTTAATAGGCATTGCATCAGTCGGTGATTCTGCAATAAGTATGTTTTCGGCCTTATCAATTATTTTTTCTTCGAATTCCGGTTCAATGTTAAAACTGTACTTTAACCATATTTTTTTGGGCAATCCTTTATATTTTTTCGTGGTTTTGTCCAAAAAATACATTAAACCAGTTTTTTGGGATGTAATGGTCTCAGTCTCAGTAGCTGAATCCGAATCTTTGGTTTTAAACCTAGACCCATCTACTCCAGAATCATCACTTATAAAAGAGTCGTCTGTTTTTGGACTTTCGGTAACAGTTGTGGGTTTATCATTATCAGATTTTTTATGTTTTTTCGATTTAACTGATTCTGAAGATTCATTCTTTTCTCCTTGCATGTTTTCTGCAACATTTTTTTGTCTTTTATAGACATCAATTTCATTTCAACTTTTATTCGCTCTCATATTCACCAATTATGTATGTTCTTAAAAGTGTATAATCAATCATAATTCCGAATTCATAAAATTAAATAGAGCTAAGACATTCTAAGATTCAAATAAAATTTTTTAAAGAAAATTAAAAATTAAGAGTCTGTTCACAGTTGATTCACATATATGTTTCCCGCCTAATTGCATATAATAAGACGGGAACTGGCACAAAAGAAACCCATTATAGTTTTTATTTGAATTTAAACAGAAAGGAAAGTATTTTTTAAAGTAAAAATGTATTTACAGGAAGAGAAAAAAATCATAAATGTAGTCCAGTAATTATGTAAACGAAATTCTAAATGATATAAAGGCAAGGATAGAATTTACAGATGTGGAAAACTCTGATATATTTGGAATCAATGAAAAATTAAATGATGTATAAATACGTAAAATATATTGATCAAAAATATACTACAGATAATTGGTTTCTAAATTGTGATGAAAAATAAAAAAAAAACGACATAATTTTAAAACATCATTAGAAGATAAGATTGAGATATCGGAAGAAAAATATAAATGGTATGCAATTATCATATGAAAATTCATAAAATCTTATTAAACATCATTTTAGAGAGCAGCAACTGTATTCATAAAAAGTCATTTCTGGGTAATATACAATCGGTGTTGTAATTTTTTAAAAAATTATGTTTTGTGGATATAAAAATTCAAAGAAAATATAGTATGCTTCACAAAAAAATGTGCCTATAGTAGAGGTAATATAATGATGATATAAATTTCAGCAGAAAACACATAATAATAACCATCAAAATAAATAAAGATAGAGATTTTACAAGCAATAAAACATGCAAATAGTTATATGATAGATATTTTGAGCGAAACAAAAAAGCAGAATTAATTTTATTATTTTTTATATTATAATAAGCTTGTGATATAAATCCCAATAATGTAATTGAATTGCTATAAGTAAAAGGCAATGAGCATATTTAATTGCCAAAATAAAATCGAACTAATATAAGACAATATTTAATTTTTAAAATGATATATAAATTTTCATAACAAATATATTAGGTTCTATAAATAAAATTTAAATATAACAAATGCTAAAATCTTATTTATGATCTAGAAAACCCGAATCTCATTGCAAATAGCTAATAAAGTCATAAAATTTTTTTTTATAGTGATTATGTTCTGAAAAAAAATTAAAGATGTCGCCGTATACTGATAAGTAGTATTGTATGTTATTTTTCTTATAATATCGAGGACAAACAAACTAGAAGAATGTGAATTTTATATATTTACAAATACAGATTTGATTTTACGTATAAGAATAATTATCGGCTCAAAAAAAATTTTACTATTAAAGATTTGATTTTAAAATTAAAAAAAAGTCGATTGAATCGTATAATCGTTTTCTGCAATTTAAAAAAATTAAATGTGATTTTTTGGAAAACTTGCATTTAAATTGTCACGCAATTTCGTGTTTAATATGTTTTTATAATTTTTCGCAGTGATAAATAAATAATAAATAATATATGCAAATATATTACTGAAAACCTCTAATAATGGTCGTTAAAAGATTTGAATTTAGATTTTTTTCACACTTATCGATTGAATGAATTTTTTCCGTGATTTTATTTTAACAGATTTTTTATTTTTTTATTTATCTTCGGATATTCTGAGAGTTCTTTATATTTACGCCTACATATAAGATAATTACGAGGAAAATAATTCTTTTTGTTATTTTTTTCAACGTAAAAAATAGCAAATTTTTATAATATAATAAAATAAAAACAAATATTAAAAAAAAAATATTATAGTTTTATAAAGCGCATTATTTTTTTAGATAACTCTTAATACGTATCTTTTACATTTAATATTGATTCACATATCATAGTTTTCTTTGTAATGTAATAAGAATCGATATTAAAAATATTTTAAATTTATAAAAAAAAGTTTATAAATTTCCTGTCTTACACCTTAAGTCAGAAGTATAAAATAAGATATCAGGAAATTGATCACTACTATATTTCTACATAACTCATATATAAAATTAATCTGGATTATATGATAGAAGTGTTTTATATTTCATCCAGTAATTTTTATCTATACAAGATAAAATTTGATAAAACTTTAAAGATAAGAAACAGCAATCTCTGATCAGGAACTTTTTAACAAGTGTCTTTTCTGTTTTAAATTTTTTAAAGAATTTCATACAGCTGTTAAAAAATTAAATTACATCAAATTCACCATTTCCAATATTACGAAATCTATGGCTTTTGATTTAATTTTTAATATAAAAAATAATAATAAAATGAATTTCGTTTAATATATCGTATCAAAAAATTGTAAACGCTGTATATACATAAAATCATCTGAGATTTAATAAGCTGCAATGAATTAGTTATGAAATTTTTGAAAAAAGAAGTGCGAATTTTTTTAATTTTATTGTGTTAGAATACCTATAAGATATTCTATGATTCCATATAGTCTGTTCATTATAATGCAGCGAGAAAGCCAAATCGTCCTAGATTTCTTTCTTTTTATTATACACTTTTCGCAAAGATAACTTTAAAGTATAAATCCTATGTAGAGAGATATTTACAATTTATTTTCTATATATTATAAAAATTCGTGCACGTTTATTTCCTTAACGTATTAGTAGATCTATGTCAGAGTTTTTATAACCCAGTATTATAATAGATGTCAACATTGATATGTAGCCCATGCACAATAAAATATTTAAAGCCTTTCTTTTAGATTTCATTTATTTATTATGATGCTTATAGTGACAAAAATTTGGAATTTATACTGAGTTAATTTTCTTTAAATAGTAAAAACATCATCCGTGTTCATACAAATGTTTTTCAATAGTCTTCAAATAAATGATTCGTAAAATTTTCCATGTTTTCTGAAATATTCAATCCCGGGGTTCTAAATATTTATTATAATTAAATGACGCTTTAAATCTATAATAAACACTAAGATAGAGTGCTTTGGCATAAAAAAAATTTGTCCAACCAAACCAAACAAAAAGTATGTTCTATAGTGCTCACGAAATATACCGATATAGAAGGAACGTTAGGTTTAATACATATGGCCATAAATCGGATATATAACAGATTGGGTTAAGACTGAATATACAATAGATTGTATGACGCTGACATCCATGTTAAAAGATGCTAGGATCGTTTAAAGAATACAATAAAGCGAATATATAGAAAGAAACGATATTTTCTCTGTTGCTAATATTAGAGGAACAAATGTCTATTTTACATTATAAGAAGTGAGAAGCGGTAATGCTTGTGATAGAAATCAATTTTGAGAACATAGTATATCAGACAGAAAAAACAGATGATTTAGTTAAAAAAATATCTCTATTTTTTAAAAATTCATAAAGAATTTCTAAATATATAACGTTTATACAGAATAATAAATGTCAGTAAATGTATTTTTTTAATAAAAAAAAATGTATAATTTAGTTTATGTGGTAAACTAAGATGAGAGTGCAATAATGTTTTAAGCCTATGCGCTAATTGCCATCCGATTCTGCATTGCAAGTGGTAAAATGAAAATATACATATAATCTAGGATAAAGAATGAATAAAAATTGTGAATGTGATGCAATTAACGATAATATCGGCTTTAAGTTTGAAATTATGGCATAATGATGTTAGATTGACTTTGTGCAATAATGCATGCAAAAAGATTAATTTATGAGACTTAACTGTGCAATTTAAGACCAATATAATAATGCTATATCTTTAAGGCAGGTAATATAACTGAACTGATTTACGGGGATAATGAATTGAATAAAATTTTAGCCTGCAAAGCCTGAACGAAATGAAAGACGAATAAAAATAGACAGCTAGTAAAAATGGTGACGAAGATCATAGATAAAACGTAATCAGAAACGCTGAGTCTAAGAAATAACAAAAATATAGGCCAAATAAATCTTTATATTGCTTATAAAAAGTAGTTTACTGAATACACGAATATAAAGAAATAGATAGGGTAATGTCATCTCAATAGCTAAATACAGACAAAAGAATTGTATGTGCAATATGCTTGTATATTGTCAATTTATTAAGAAAATAATATGACTTGATGCAGAGTAATGTAGGAATGCTACATTTATGACGGTTCCCAACATATAAAAGTAAATGTGTTTAAAACATGACATTTATTTTGTATTTTTTTAGATCAATTATATATTTATGCTGATGATAAAGTACAATATAACTGGTTCTTGATGTTAGCATAGAACATAAATATCGAAGTTTAGTATGTTATCTTTGAAGACACACAAAGAATGAAAAAATGATTTGTTTCTTTAACTAAATAATGAATTTCAATGATTAAAATTTATAATTTACCATATCTTTCATAAATATTAATATCAGAAGCCATAAATAAATTAAAAAAAGGAGTCAAAGAAGAGAAATTAGGCTTGTTGTATAATATGATACTTTTCGTGAATATTGAAGAAGTTGAAAACAAAAATATTCAAACGATTTTTTGCGATTTAATATGAAAAATGTGGATGGGCTATTAGATGAGTTTAGAAATATGTAAGAAGTCCATTTCTAAACATAAAATATAATTATTGCATAAATGAATGCATACGAACTGAATATAGCACTTGCTTTATGGCTATATCGTGCTTTATACTGTAAATCTTGTACGTTAAACAAATGCTAAGCCATTTAGTCGCAGAAATATACAGAAAATAACAATTCACGTGTTTCGTGCAAATTAAAGAACAGACGATTCTATTTATATATCTTTGAAAAATCCTGGATGATGGAACAGATGATTTTCTGGAAAAAAAATGGAAAAATCTTTCTAACTTGCATATCATTTTAGAAAAGTAGCTCCTAATCGTATATAAAACAGAATAAAACGCAAGATTCTGGGTTCGTTAATTTGAGAAGATGTGCTGCACATAAGTTCTTATTAATATAAATTTGTAAGTCTAATAATACAAATATTCACCTAATTTTAACAAGAAGAAATTTCAATGTGTACTGATGAAAAGATTGTAGTTTATTCATAAATCAAATGCCATAATAATATGAGCTGGTTGATGATCTTAACCGAATTAAAATTCTAAAGGAATGATAAAATGCTTTTAGAGAAATTAAGACATGTTAATATTGCTATGACATGAATATATTATTAAGAAAGCTCTTTTATTTGCACCAGTGTATTTCCATAGAAAAATAAAAGTGGTTGATAAAAAAGATGTGGTTTTGAACATTTCTGTGTTATTTCTTATTTTTTGCAAGCCAGAAATAATTAAACGGTGCTTAATCAATAGCCGAAAGATATTTTGTGGTGTATAAAAGAATAGCTATATGTAATGTATTGTGCTTCTTTGATAATATAGAGTATAACACTTATTATCAAAATATTAATATACGAACCACCATAGTGTTCTTGTTATATAGAATAAATACATTTTATACAGCAAATATGCGTTAGATCTTAAAAGATATGATTTATGATGGGCTTAAACAATTTAAGACAATTTTAAATAGTGAATGATGTTTTATATGTCAAAAAATTCTTAGAAAAGTGACAAAGCTGATTTAAAAAGATGCATAATGAACCGCTTTAAAATAATGCTTGCTTTATATCATTCGGTAAAAATACCAGAACATCAGCTGTTTGGAACTATATAAATAACGCGAGAAAACCTTTTTCTTTGTCAGTTTATAATATGATAGAAGCAAAAAAGATAATAATATTCAGCAAATTGTAACAATTCTATAATAAATAATATACATAGGTTTTTTTTGTTAGAAAACTATAGGATGTTTATAACTAGTATTTTCATTTTTATATTGTGCTTTTAAATAGGATATAGCAATGATTTGCATCAAAATGTAGAAATTATTTATAATTCATGCTCGAACGACTAAGAGCAAAAAATACTAAAACTTTGATTGACATAATCTATAAGGAAAGATAAAATGGCAGCTTTCTCGATTAAAAAGAATTTACGAATGACGCAGTAAAAATTTAAAATTGTAGAAATTAATTGGAATTTTATGTAAGCAGTCAAAATGAAAAAAGAATAGTGTGGCTCTTATTGGATGTAAACATGTAAATAAAAAAGAGAATAACATGTTTTTGTAGAAGAAAACAGCAAAAAAACTTCTAGGCAAATAGAAAAAACTGTGAGAATTAAAAAAATGAATCTATAATTTTACGGTAAGATTCCGAGCTTATTTAATTATAGCTAAAAAAATTGAATTACAGTAGTACAATATTTAAAAGAAAAAAAATGCCGGGAAATGTACTTTATAGCTAAACTATTTTAAACATGCAGATAAAATCACGAAATATTAGTTTTATAGAGGAATAAGTTTTGGAATATATTATGTAGAAACGAAGCCTTGTATTTAATATTATTAAAGAACTGCTTTTCTGGTGTCTTTAAAAACGCGTTTAAATGCGCTTTGACTGATCAATTTTTAATAATAGAGCTGTATATAAAGAAGGATTGGATTTTTATATTAGAACCCAGCATAAGATATACTTTGGCGCAATATTTGAATTCATCACTCAAAATTTTCAGCGTGCTTGATATTTTTATAAATAGAAAAAGAGCATTTATAACTTTTGTTTCTTTAAATGCTAAAAATGGATTTATGTGATTATAGGATATATAATATATGATTACATAAATTAAAAAAATCTTTATAAACTACGTCGTAAATTAAAACCGTATCAAATGTAATATATATAAATATAAATTAACTTTTCCCTTATGTTACTTGAAGGTAAATGGAAGAAGTTTAGTATTCGATTTTTTAGAAATTAAGAATTAAGAGTTATGTCATAAATGAATCTAATGAAACAAGAATGTGATCTATGATAACACTGGTAGTTAACGACAAATATAAAAGAATGATCAGCCGTCATTAACCGAAAGTAGTAGAGGTTTAAGCATTCTTGCTAAGGCAATTTCTATGAATATGAATATAAAGTTTTATTTGTTGACTCATAAATAAAGAAAACAAACATTATAGAGGTAAAGGAGAAAATAAATTTCTTGTATATTTATATTTTTAGAATGAATATTAGAATACGGAATACATAATTGTTAAGTTTTTGATCCTAAAAAATTGTTACGTATGATATGTAGAACGACAATACATAAAAACTACATTTTGTTACATAATACCGACGAACTTATTTAATGAATAGGTATTAGATGTATGAAACAAAAGAATATATAAATAACAAGATATGATTGGAATTATGGAAGCAAGATTAGATATAAAAAAGAATACGGATTTATATCATCCAATAACAGAAGAATAGAAATTTACTGTGCGATTTACAGACAAAATTACCAAGAACGGAACCAGTATCACACTTTTGCTTCTGGTATTCTATTATAAATACGATTACTGTTGATAATACTGTGCAGTATTTTGAAAAAGAAGTAAATTTGTACTTGAATGATGAATACGAACAAGAGATAAATGAATGCAACTGAAGATATTGAAAAGATAGAAATTATTATTTTGATGCAATATATTGTTTAAACCAATATCAGATGCGCAGAATCTTGCAATAACCATGTAAAAATAAAATTAACTCTCTTTTTCGTAATGAAATAATAATATATAGTTATATAAATAAATATAAATAAAAAATTATTTAATTTTATAGTAATGTCACATTATCTTCAATCAATGTGTTTTTTTGTTCTAATGCAGATAATAAAAAATGATATGCAGCTGTATAAAAAACATACACTCCAATTCTTTCATGATAAAAGATATATGTTGCTCGATTAAAGAATTTCAAAAATATTGTTTTTTTCTAGATTAAAGGAAAATAACATTAACAGATTTGCTTGATGAAGAAAAAATAAGAGAGCAAGAATTGGTAAGATTTCTGTAAGATATTTATTGATTTCTTATGCGATTATTTTAATGCATGTGAAAATTATCGGGGTTTTACAATTTTAGAATAATGATATAACAATATGATATTACATTATACTAACATACTAAATGGTTTTATATATGAAGAATATCTATAACAACTGTATTTTCGTTCTAGGATTCTTTTACGTCGGTTAATTAATATTGCCCTGTTATATATAATATTTATATAATTTTTGTGTTTTTATGCTGTATTAAATTATAAAATGGCATAAAAAATATATCATAAAACTTTTTATTTAAACACAGAACATCGAAATATTTTTATTAGGCTTTTTTTCTATAACAATATGCAATCTCCAATCAAAAAAAGCACATTTCTGTAATTTTTACAAAAAAATTACAATTTTCTTGCTGTAAAGCGCATTCTTGTCTATAAAAAATCAAGATAAAAATCATATAAAAAGCTGTAATCGTGATAAGTTTATAGTCACGCGACGATATGTATTTGCAATATGTACTTTGATTCAATAACTTCTATAAATTATATGAACAGTCTAGAAAATTCGCATCCAATATATATTTGAGTTTTTCAAAAATGAAATCTTTTATTTGTTCCTTTTATCGTATCAATAAAAAACATTTTATCTTGTTTTTTTACATAAAGTGTCATTTTTTTATTATTTCTCCTATTTTTACCCATTTTGTTTTTTCTATATAATAACTTTTTGGCGTTCGTTATTATAAAATGAATATTGAATTTATTTTAAAAACTATTGAAGTAGATAAAAATATTATAGGACTTGTCGAACGTATAACAGAATTGCGTGTTCAAATGTTTTCAGAGGATAATATTATCCTCGGATTTTTGCAACATAAATTCCCTGGATTTAAAAATCTTTCCAATTCCGTAGTTGATTTAGTGATGACACACTTGCTGCTTGAAACCAACATAATCCTAGAACAGCCGTTTGAGCAATATAACCCTCTGATGTATAATGAAAGTTATAGAGAATGTATTGGAATAGTATTTTTTAGGCACGGATTTGCACTTAAAATGCCAAGATTAACATATTCTAGTGTAGAAAAGATGGCTTATACACTTAAAAAAAATTTAACACCGATGGAAATCTTCAAATGGTTTGAAATTTTGTACTTTAAAAAAATAATAAACTTGTTTTTTTGTATTGATGATGAAATGACTTTGCTAGATCTCTATGGTATCGTTAAGTTTTCAGATGACAGAAAAATTTGGAAGGATTATAACATAAACGAAAAACATCAAATATTGAATGAAATTGAAAACGAAGATTTGTTTTCAGCTAGAAACGCTGAAGTTATATGTAACAAAAAAGTCGAATTAAAAAAACTTAGTGCAAATATCACAACAAGTTTTGATTTAGATGGTCTGAGTGGAGCTTTTCCAATTGATCAATTTGCAAAGATAATTACTAATCCGGTTGTGAGTATAAATGTCCTTGCTAATACCCAAAAATTATATAGCAGAAAAATTTTGACCAAGAACTATTATGTATTTAGTAAAAATGGTTCCATAAATGCAGTAAACTTGGGACACTTTTACATAGGGTCTCTAATTATTCTATCTACAGAATATCAAATATGGCTTTTCATTCCTCTTTGTAATAACAAAGAGGATATAGATGCAAAAAATACATATTTTGCTAATAAATGTATGGAATTTAAGTACAAGTGTGAAAAAAACAATCAAGAATATTCTCGAAACATAGTGGACAAAATGAAAATAGAAATTAAAAGACTCAGTGAGATGAAAAATAGCATTAGTATTAATGCTGAATTAAACGGATCAGAATTTTTACAGCTAATGAAATTCTATTTCAATACCAAAAATTTATCAAGCATAGCAAAAAAAGATGCTTTTTTCTTTATTGAATCGTATGGTTCAAAAAACAAGATTAGAGCCAGGAGTATGATAGAGTTGCAAAATATATTGAGAAGTGCATTTTCATTGGACCTTAACAGCATTTTTTATCTAGATATTGCACTAAGTATAACACAGAGTATAAAAAAAAATAAAAATCGTCATGTAGTGATAGCATTGGCAGCTGAAAATTTTCACGTAGAATCAAAAGATCATACATACAATTTATTTGGTTCCGAATTAATTACGAACTTGAACAAAAAAGTTATAACTCAATGTAAAAAAAAAGAAGTATTGAATGCCATTTATCCGGAAGGCACAAGTTGCCAAATAACAAGAGATGGATTTTTAAAACTTAATTTATACCAATCACTGGGGTCGTATATATGTCCGAGGTCGTATAGGCAAGATTTTATAAAAAAAATAGTTTGAACAAATGCTTATCTCATATTTTGATGAATCCCAAATGGGATTGTTTAAAATCTTTAGATATCGTTAGAGAATCCATAGAAATCGCTAGCAAGACCCAAAACGAATTAAGATTCGAAGTTTGTATTGATTCAGTGGCCTTTGTAGAGGCTGAATCTATTTTGCATTCTTTTTGTGAAAAAGCCATGGTTAATGTAATAGACGCTAAAATGCTATTTAGTAGCATTAAAAAAAGTTTTGAGACTGTTTCATCTGAAATTTCTCGTGAATATTATAAAATTGATTCTTTATTGTACTTAGTCATTCTTGAAAACTTTTTTGTGGAAAAGTACATCAAAGATTCAAGAAATCCAAAATATTTGGATAACTTTTTCATGCCCCTTTTTCATAAAGAAAATCTCAAAAATGAAATTTTTATTCTTGATGAGAGACTTCTGAATGAAGTAAAAGAGCTGTGTGATGATGACTATGTACATAGAAATCGTTTTAGGATGACCAAAAATTTAATAGAGCACTCATTAGGAACACATCCTACAGTCAGAAAGATGGCAATTGAGAATCTAGAAGTCATTGATAATGACATCGTTATTTCTTACGATTTGATATATAAGCAACTTATAAAAGAGTTGACAACTGCATATAAAATTGATTTCGATCTTATATATAAAACAGATATTGATTATATCCAAAATCATCTTGATACTAACCAGACAATTAGTATTTCCGATTATTTTATGGATTTAATTTCAGCAAATGAAAACAATAGAATGTCACAATTTTTTCAACAAATTCAGCTGATCAAAAATGAGCACAATCAAACATCAGAGAATATTGTGTTGGGTTTAAAAACTGCATTTTTAAAAAGAAAACATTCATTTGGTTTTAAAGCTTATAAAAAGGATCGCAACGAGCAGTATTTCTTGGTGAAAATATCAAATAATATAGTTCAAGTTGATACAAAGTCTACTGTGCAACTTTTCGAAAATTGGATTATGTCCAATAAAGATGAAGATTTTGACACCAGAACTTTTTATCCCACAGAAATAAAATTCAACGCATGGATAGGGTATAACATACATGTTTGTGATTACAAAAGCAAAATAAACTTAAACAAAAGGATAAATTATAAATCCATTTATTATGATGTGAGATTAGGAATGTGTGGTCTCATGAACACAAGAAAAATTCGAAATATAATTCGCCCAATAAGCGATAAAAGCGCTAAAACTGTAAAAAAGATTAGCGATTTGCGAAAGAGAGCCTCCTATATTGATGTTGACTCGCTAAGTTTTCGCGAGGTGATGATAAAATACGCGCCATACCTCAAAAATTATATTACAATGAGTTTGGAACTAGCTATGATGGTCGATGTATATATATGCAAAATTTCTAAACGGAATTACGTGAAAAAAACAGCTGCTCATTATAATGAAGAATTAAATGATTTAAAAATTTTTATAGACGATGAAAATGAAAATCCAACAAATTTGTACAATACCTATGATGATCAAAACGAAGTATTTGAAGAAGAGCATATAAATATGAATCTACAGTACACATATAAAAGTGATCATGGCATGACTGGATGGTATAATGAAAGCAGAAACGATGATTTTTTAGCGAAAAGAGTAACACAGCCATCCTCTTATGATAGAACAGATAGCATTTATCCGCTTAATCTGGGGCTTAATAATGCGAGAAATATACGGAATGATGAAATACATGAAAATGTACTTAATAATGCTGAAGTCGACAATGATTATGACAATGATTGGGCCAATGATTATCTACATGCTGATCCAGAATATAATGTAAGAAATCTTATGAGAACGAAATAGTACTTCCAAGGCAAAACTTAAAGGCAGTTAAAGATAATCCAACATACTCTGCAGGTGAAAACTTAGAGGATTTTACGTTAGTCACAAATACAACAGAAAATTTACCAACAAACAATTTGGGATCAATTGAAAATCTAAATAGATGTAAAGAAAATAAAAATCAATTGGCTTTAGCCCCAATAAACAGTCAGAATATAAGAGAAGAGTTTGAGAAGTTTTTTTTTGAAGAATATAAATAGTTTGGAAACAGTCTCCAAAACTGAAATCGTTCATGAACCCGAATCGGAAATAAAAGAAAGCAATTAAAATGAAAACATATCACAATTACCTCAGAAAAAAAGTACCAATGAACAAGTAACAATAAGCGAAAACAAGTCGTCTAATAATCCAATTGTGCATACGACGTGTACTAAAACTCACAGTCAGTCACAAACAATTGAGGAAATAAAAAGTACGTGTGATATAGAGAATATATATGCAAATTTTAAAGAAAAAATAATTGGAAATATAAAGAAAAAAACAAAGAAATTAGATATAATAAAAGAGGGTATAGATAAGCACACCCATGCAAATGAAAAAACAGTCAATGATTTAAATCATTTGAAACGTAAAATTGCATCAAAAAGAAAAAAGTTCATGTCCCATATTAAAAAGTACGAAAGTGGACATATTAATAAAGAAATACATAATTTTGACCTTTTTGATGAATTAGGTAAGATTTATCAATGCATTGAGCGATTAGAAAGAGTCGAAAATAAAAAAGTCACAATGCCGCAAATTAGAAATGACATTCATGAATATCGCGGGAGAAAAATATGCCTAAAAGAGGAAATACCAAAAAAATACAAATCATGCATTGAAAATACACCCATGAGATCAGAGTACCATAAAAAATTACAAAAAACAGAGGATCATAAATATGAATCTGAGAGCAGTCATTTAGAAGATGATGGTAAAGTTGATATGATTATAAAAAATCAAGCCGAAGAAAGTTATAACAAAGAATCATGCAACAATATCAAAAAAAACAGGAATCAAAGAAAAATTATTTGCGATGATGATATAAAATCAGAAAAGAAAATATGTATAAAAAGGTGTGAAAATAAACAAGAGTCTTCTACAAAAGGAACGACTATTGTGACTCCATGTAATGATGAAGAAAAGAATGAAGACCTCAATAGTTTTAATATACGTGTTAACGAGTATGTAAAGCAAGGCAAGTTTAAAAATTTACAATTTTATGACGATATATCGCGTCTTAGTTCTTTCTATTATTCTAAAATAGTAAAATATTTATGTAAAAACAAGATAAATTCTATAAAAGAGAGATCTTTATATCAGACATTTTTTAGAAAGATAGGGTTAATAGAATCTATCGCTAATACTTTATCCCGTGAAATATGGATAAAGGTGTTAAAAGAACTAAATTCTAAAGATTATCTTATATTTGACGACGGGACTATACTTCTTAATGATGAACAATTGAACTTATAGAAATCAAATTCATTATATAAATTAAGGTTTATATATTTTATTTTTTTGGTTTTTTTTGTATAACTCTTCTTATATTATTAAAATCTAGTAGAATTAGTTGTTATATCGAGCATCATATATTTATTAAAAATTATAGTAGAAAAATAATATTTTATAAATACTTTTCTAATTAACTAACTTCATTTTGCTAAATAAAATTGAATTTATATTAAAATGCTTTGGATAATTATTGGGATAATAAATCTAATCTTTTGAAAATTGTTATTATACTATGCGTGTATGTTTGTTACTGCGACATACATGTGATCCTTAAAATTGTTGCATTTACTCATTATTATATAAAATCTGACAATAATATAGTAGATTCTTATTGTGAAAAAAAATTTTACAATCCTTTAGTTTTTTTATATCTAAAAATTCGACTTATCACATATGAATAGAATACACACAATTGAAATAGTTTTATATAATGTGTGCATGTATACTTTATAGGTTCACATAAAGCGGTTTTAGTTTTTAACTGCTTGTTTCATATTGTTTTTTATAGGTAGATATGATTTATACATATAAATACTAAATTATTGCTTGTATTGAGTAAAATAAATTAAGTTTTATTTCTTCGGTCATTGAAATGAAGTTTTTTTTTTCGTTATATGATCCTTTATTCTTTAGACAGTATTATGAACACTCTAAAATATGAAACATATTTTTTTAAAAATTGAAACACGTGTAGCTATATTTAAAATTATTATACAGGTATTAGATAATTTTAAACCTTTATTATTTGTTTATTAGTTTAAAGAAGCATGATTTAATGTGTCAAGCTAGTACTTTTACTTATTTTAAGATTCTTTTTTTTTACAATATAGTTATGTATTAAGTGTAGATTTATATGGTCATGCTTAATTTATTTCAACCCCTAATAAATCCTTTTATTCTCCGTAATTCTACCTTTTTTGGCTGATATAAGTTTCTCTAGAACCTAGACGTAATTTCATTAAAATAATTTTTTGATCTTTTGGAGAAATCAATACGGAAGTTTGCACTGAAATTTTATATTTAAAATATCAACATTTTTGGATGGAGTTAAATATTCTTCTATTTTGCAAAATAATTTTCCGTACTTGTAATATTTTACACTTCAGATTATTTCTTTCTTTAAAACATAATATAGAAAAAAACACAACTATAAAATGATATAAAAACTAGTGTTTTTTATGTAGTAACAGGAATATCACTATAAAAGGTTTAATTAATAATATTTTTTTTATTAATTTCATAGCTTATGACCTATCACGCATTGATGTGAATATTACAAATCTTTAATTTCATTTTTTCTACCCTTTATAATATCGAAAATGGTTTTGAATGTTTTTATTTTATGCCAATGTGTTTGAATTATCCTATATTGATAATTATAAAATTCCCCCTTTAAATTGAATTTTTAAAGACGACGCAGAGAAATATTAGTCGATTATGAATTCATAGGCTTTTAAAAGCGAAAAGAAAAATTAAAAAGGAATGTGTTTTTTGAAACTTATAAATGGTTTGGAGGTTGATCAATGTGTATGGTGAGTGAAACACAATCCATTTTTAGTGTTTGAGGTTCAGCATGAAGAAGACATATATGGTGGTAATCTTATAGTTAGAATAAAATAAGCGACAGGGAAGTCATAATGAATATTTTAGCATGGCATTATAAAAATATGAAGGGGCTTCTTATTTTAGAGTTTTTTTTCTTGGTTTTATAACAAGCTTGGAAATAGGTGACGTACTAATTAAAATTTGCTAATGTGATAAATCAATTGAATTTTTAGTTTTATATCTGATGTGACATGTAGAGATAGCAGCTAAATCCTATTGCACTACGTTTTTGATGCATTGCAATAATATTTTGGTTCATCATCTATATCATGAAGTTCCACTAAGAAAATTGGTTTCAAATATATGTAGTGAAAGTTCATAAATGCAGACAAGTAGAAAAAATTGACTTTACTTGCCGTATAGTATTGTCTGAAGTGTTGTATGGTCAAAGATATACCTGCTAGTGGTTTTATAATATGAGAACAAATTTATAAAGTACAGTGTAATATAGGTATAAATAAAGCGGGTTTTTTTTTGTTTTTAACTTTTTATAGAGAAACTGTTATAGATATATGTATTTTGCTGTTGATTTATTTTCTGAATATACATTTGAAGAATTATTCTGAGAAATTTATGGCATTTATTTGAAACACGTGATATAGCTGTTTTTAGTATTGTGTTGGTGGTTTAGTATGTGAAACTATGATTCATTAAATTGGTATAAATTACACGTAGAAGAAGCTAATGATGGATAAAAATCTGCTTCTTGGGCTTATGCATTTGTCAGAACGCAATAGTTATAGGAAATCTAGTCTTTCTAGAGTATGATATGACTCTATCTTTATATTTAATAGATGTTTATGATAGTTTAAACATATATCTTTTGCTCATTTGTCTATGAATCAGTAATGTTTGGATCTAAGATTGATGCTATTCTAAATTAAATCTAATGTTTTGATTACTTTTAATGTTTTACATCCTTTTTTCACACATTTGTGTTATTAAACACTAAAATAAATGCTAGATTATAACATTAATATCTCAAATAAATTGAATATTAAATTTACGCATATATTAATTTTGTTTTAAGCTTGTATTATATATATAAACATGCAAAAATATGGTAATTACTACGTTAATATATTATTAGGCGTCTAAAGACTATCTTTATTATCTATTAATAATAAATTTTTTTCTTGATAATTATACTTGATATTTCTATTTAACAAATTTATAATATTATACGATTTCGTACGAATTCATATGTTTCAAATTATTTAAATTGTATGTTTGCATGCTTTTTTATTTTTAAAAATTATTATCTTATTTATGATACAAAGATTTTTTTATTTACTAAAAAATCTTAATTATGTAAAATACAAGTTATGGCATCCAATTAACAATAAAAATAGCATATTAGTAGTTTTATGGTGCAATAAAAAAAAGATTTTTTTGCCATATTTCTTTGAAAATTCGGATCTTTGCATGATTGAATTACATCTATAACTTTAAAAATTTATAAATTGTTACTTTTTGCGAGTTTAACACAAAAAATTTATTGTTTTTCTTTTTTACCTGTTTCTAATAATCAATTTAGTTTCTCATAAAATATAAAAAACAACACCCTATCTAAGTAAATTAAAGTATTTTCCCGACATTTAAACTAATTTATATTACCTAATATGTGTATAAAGACAGTATTTAATATTGCAGAAAAATATCTCCATATTTTTATTTTAATTCATAATTTAGGATATTTTCACACAATAATTAGATTTTATATAATATATAAAAGATAATACTTTTGTTGATTGTTTATATCCGTTTTTAAAGATTCTGGTTGGTTTTCGGGTTTTTTTTTATTGCCGACCATATACATGTTCGTGACATTTTAATTTTTCTGTCAATATAAGATCATCAAAAAAGTGTTAATTGCAAAAAAACGCATTTTTATTTGTCTTTTACTTTTATTTTTTAAGTTATTGAATGTAATTAATCTAACATAGTATAAAATACCAATTGACTGTTTTTTTAGTTATTAGTTTGCAATATTTTGTTTTATCATTTCGTTCTTATCAATATTTGCTCTATATAATTGTTGTATATATATTCAAATATGTATGATAAATTTTATTATAGTTTGACAGTTAAAAAAAGAAATAAGAGCAATTTAGATATTATTTTTTTTCATTATACAAATAATTATAAACATTATAGACTAATTTTGTCCTCTATGCTATAAATATAGTTTTATATCGGTAGTTATATTCTATAGCTAAAATTAAAATATTATCTTTCAACACGCGAATCTATACATTTTAAATTATTTGATCGAAATTGTAATTTTTATGTGTATATAGATGTTTTATAATATTGAATTTCTATACTTTGACTGCTTTACTAGAATAATAAAGAAGTTTTCTTTATTGACTTGTTATTAAGCTAGAGGTAATCTAAATATTCTTCTCCCATAATAATTATATACTTGGCATTCATAAAATATATATTGCAAATAAAAATCTTTATATGATATTTATATATAGCTATAAATCAAAATTCGCTAATTTATTTTCAAATTAATTGTTTTTGATTTAAATAAAAGATTTTAAAATATTAATTTGCTTACTATATATCAAATTCGTACCCCAATCTATATAAGACCAGTAGCTTCTATAAGGCGTTACATCTTATGTTGTCATTATATATCTTGCTTTTTTTTGCATACAATAATCTTAGTTTTTATTTTTTTCTTTCTGATAAGAATGTATAATCATATACTGAATTGTATCTTTGTATGAAATTGGATTATATCATTTTTATCATAAAATAATGCTAGTATAACTCGTAGATGTACTTCTATTGCAAAGAATATAATTATACAAAGCAAATACATTTCAAAACTTAAGAGAAACGAAAAATATACTTTTGTTTAATATTTTGGTTTTAAAACCTGTTTTATATTCTAAGGATGTTTATTTTGAATATACAGAAACACAACTGATTATAAATGATTATTAATTAAAATCACCCCTTTTTCTAGATAAGAAAATAAAATAATACGATTTTTACCCGCTTTTTTCATCTATTTTACCGATATTTTTTCTGTATAACTGATAAATTATTCATTGTGTACATAATTATGCGTTTTCCCTGGAAATAAGCCATATATTCGAAAAAAAACAAAGCTCTGCTTATCCTTTAACATATTTTAGTTTATCTTCGACATTATCACTATGATAACATTAAAATCTTAAAGTTAGTATTTTTATCTTTAAATGCCAACAATAATATCCACAAAGAATTACTTTCAAAAAATATTACACATTATAAACAGTGACATTATATGATTTGTTTTTTTCACAATTATCACCTTTTTGCGTAATTATTTTATCTAAAGTCATAAAAACTTTTATTTTTAATAATTTTTCTTGGTTTTTTTTATAATAACAATGTCTTTTTTCTCTTCCCTTTAATGCCTAATACTTCTAAATCCTAGATTGTGCATGTTTATTTTAATTTATATAGAATAAGTTTTAACACATTTACAATTTTTATTATTAATGAATATATTATTTTTAGATTTAGAAATTCGAATATTATTGATGCATAAAAAAACTTACTTTTTAAACAATATATACACTAGAAATCTGCGTCGGTAAGAATTTATTGTACTCTTCTAAATAAAAAGTAAGTAAATTCAAATAATTTGATGTATTCTTTCACGTAAGTTGACGAAAAAGAATTACAAAGAAGATTTAATTTCCGTGCATAAATTATACCTCAAAAAACACAACTTTATTTTATATACTTTTTTGATCTTTATCTTTAAATTCCAAAAAATTTTATTTTTTTATAAGAAGATGTTCTTCGGATTCTATTTCCATCTCTATAAGATCATGTTCGATTGAAAAAAAATCTTTTTTATTTTGCATACTGATCTATTATTTAAATATATAAGTAAATATTATAAATGTATCCATATTTTATAGTATTTTTGCGGGTATTCATTGTTGTTTAAATAAAATCTTAATATCGATAAATAATTATTTTTATTATATGGAATTCTTTAAGAATAATTATATTGAAAATTTTATGCGTTTTGAAATAAAATTAGTGTATTCTTATATTTTTTTTATAAGATTCCATTCGTAGGAAATTATTATTTTTTCAAGTTTTTTTTTCTTTTCTTATAGCATATAATTATAATATATAAGATTTTACCGTTTAGTTACTCTTCTAAAATAAAAATATAGCTGACTGTACGTATAATAGATTATAAACACACATAAAACCATTATCTATTGTTATTACTAAATCTGTAGTTTTTTACGATATTGAAGAGTCCTGTACCATGATATTATAATTTGAATATAAACTACTATCTTTATTGTATTTTTTATATGTTCTGTTATTTTTATATTTAAAAGACGTAGTTTTATTCTTTTTTTGTTGTGTAATTCTCATATTTTTTATAAATATTTTTATAATATATGAATTACAGGCTTTATCGTGATAAATGTACACTAAAATCAAAACTTTCTTATAGATCTTTCATACTTAATGTTTTAATAAATACTTAATTTTCTGTAAAAATTAATAGCTAGCCACACATAAATAAAACCATTTGCGTGTTAATTTCGATTTGAAGAACTGTATTTCAAAGTTTTTTGTACGTTTTTTTTTGCTTTTTGCTCGATTTTGCCTAAATAGCCGAATACCACATGTATAATATGTTTTTTTTAATGGCAATAAAATGATATTTTACATACATGAACACATCTAGAACTATTTTGTAAAATATATTACCATTTCTATGGTTTTTTCGCTATTTCATTGCAACTAATAATCATATTTATAGTTTTTTTGTATAATAGCGAAAAATTGTACTGCTATATTACTATTTATTATATAATATACAAGGATTTTGTGTTATTGTTGTACATTGAATGTGGTTTATAACGTGATTTAATTTTTTACTTATTGTGTTTATTATTCTTTCTCCAATAAAAACCAAAATATACCACATTAAATATATTATCACCCGTTATCGTTTTTTTAAACTATTTTTATTGCTTCGAGATGTATCTTTTTTTAGAAACTCTTACTCATTTACATACATTTTGGGCATCATATCAATTCTCAAATCCCAAAATCAATGTTTTTTTCCCTTCGAATACAGATATAGATGCACCATATTAGTGCTATTATGTGATAATGCATTATTTTTTAATGTTTTATGCCTTTTTTATAAATTTGAAACTTTTATATGTTGATTTAGATCACTATTTTTTTCATTATTTTAGCGGCTTTATCTTATAAAATTATGTTTTATATCGTAAAATGAGAAAACATATGTAATGGCATATATTATAATCATTCTAAACATATTATATTTCGATTCAAGTTCTTAAAATATACTTTAAGGGTCCTATGAGTATTTTTCTTTCTTTTTCTTTTTTTTCTTTTGATAAATCAATCATGAATAATAAAGCATAAAAAGTTTTATGTCAATTGATATAAGTTTACCATGAAAAGAAAGTTTTTTTTTATTTTTATTAGTTTCGATCTTAAAAGAAAAATTATTTTTGGAATGCTTCTTATATACAGAAAGATAGTCATATAAAAGTTTGGATATATATTTTTACGTGTATATGTTTTTTATTATACTAATTTAAACGTTTTTACTTTTTTTTATTGTTATTTTTAGTTTTTTTTTGGAACTTTTACTGTCTTAAATATAACTTAATCAGTAAATTTTACAACAACATTATCTATCTAACTTGTATTAAGTATTTTATGGCAAAATAAAACTCTTTTTTGTCATTGTTTTCTGCGGGAAAAAGAATATAATAGTAGGGTAAGCTTAAACAAAAGATGCAAGAAATAAAATATTTTTTAATAATTGAGTATATTACCGTAAAATTAAAGCTAAAGATACTAAATGCGCATTTTGAGGCGTGTATAGATGCATAAATAGCCGTATAGGTTATATTAAATACGTCCTTTAAATTAAGATAAAAGATTGATATAAAATATAATATATTCAAAAACAATTTTTTTGTCTATTGTACTTATATAATGATTTTGTTGCATAAAATACTCAGATTGGCATAAAAATGATGTTTAATTTGTCTGATAGCTATAAGAAAAAGGATCAATTCTAGAAAACTGTATCTATGATATACTGTTTCTTATGTCTTACCAAATGATTCCATATTTTTATGGACAGATATAGTTACAGGAGTATATTAATTTACTGTTTTTTGCTTAATAACGTTTGTTTTTAGAACATATAATACTATACCATTGTGAATATATTTGCGATTTTATGGATTTTATTAGTAATCATAAGTGTGTGTATTAAGTTTGATTTCTATTTTTATGTACATTTTCTTTTATTTGCCATTATATTTTTTCTCCTCTAAAACTTTACCTATGTCGCGTTTAACAACCTCGTGCTTTTTAAAAAAAATATATAAAAGTCATAAATCTGTATATAAAAATGCATAGTTTAATATTTTATATATGCCTTTGTATTCTTTTATTCTGTAAATATGTATAAATATCAATAATAAGTTTGTTTTTCTTTAAATTTATATATCAGAACAAAAAGAGAACAGCTGGTTGTTGTTTATAACTTAGCTGCTTTTTATTTTAACAGAAGTAATAGCAATCCATACTTTATATATTATTTAACTCAAATTTTATTTTTATTTATCGATAAAGCTTTTTTAAAAAAAAATAATACATTTACCATAATAAATTTAAAAATAATACTGCTTTGAACATCCTATCTAAGAATATATGATTTCGTTCAATTTTCTTACTTTTTTTAATTTGGTATATGTTTATTTAAATCCTGCCCAGACATGAATCTTCTCGGGATGTATGTATTAATCCCGAGAAGAAATCGGACAATCATTCCCATGATTGTTATCGACAGGGTTAATACGCCCATAACAACTTTTCTGCTGCTTGGAGGATGGCATTGGCGGGAGATTTGTGTCCTCTCGCCAGGAATATTTAAAAAATTAATTGGAAGCTTGGGTGGAGAAAAAGAAGATCGGCTGCGGCCAAGAGAAGAAAAAGATTTTTGGTTTTGTTAAAGTTGCGCCGAAGGCATGCCAAAATTTTGTCTGAACTTTTTATTGGAAATATTTAATAATAAATTGAAATTTCACCTGTATATTTTTTTGTCTCTGAATAATTTTAGAATAAAATATTCTATGTTTCTTGTAAATTTACTTCTTAACATATTTATTCTCTGATTATTCCATTTTCACATATATCTAAATCACACCCTCATAATTTAATAAATTTGCTGTTTAATTCTTCATTTATATTGTATTTGTTTAAAATTATTATTAAATGCATATATAGCATTTCTAAACTATTTACTATGAATTTTTGCTATAATTTTCAATTCCGACTTGATTTAATTCATAGATAATAAATTTGGCTTCTATAAAAATTATTAGCTAATATTTTATTTCTATTTGTCACAAATATTACTTTTAATAGATTGTTTTCTAATTGTAAATATTATTTAAAGTTTGTAGATTTCAAAAAAAGTTTTCATACGAAGTATCTTCATTGTACTAGATTCTGAAAACAGTTTATTTTTATAAAATATGGAATCAAAAATTAATCATCACATTTTCTTGTAGGAACGAATAGATGTTAGTTTTATAAAATTAAAAAAAAAAGATTTATAAATTTAATTCGCCATTAATTAAGTATATTTATCCATAATGTCAGAAAATTAATAATATGTTTAATTTATATCCATTATATCTTTTTAGTAATGTTTTGAAACACTAACATGTATATATTTTAGTTTGCATCATTATGTGTATTTAGACATACATTTGTGACATAAAATCAAAAAAAAAAATTTCAAAAATATTTTGCTTCTGTATCGAAGAAAAGTGTGTTAACATATGTATAAAAACTAAAAATTATAGATTAAAGTGTTTTTAATATTTATGAACATAATAAATATGTAGAAAAATAAGTAAATTAAATGCAAAATATATAATTTATTGGGATAAAATGATAAAATAAAAAATAACTCATTCTATTTTGATGAATTTGAATTGATTCTAATGGAAATTTATTGAGTATAATTCACGCCAGTTTATAAATTGTATAGAATGCTGTATCATTTCTGGCTATAATTTTTATATTCAATGGGGAAATGGTGAATTAAATGAACTTTATAATACTTTGGTTAAGAATTTTCATGAAAATATAAATTATAGTTTTTAAATAAATGTTATTGACCATAAAATAAATAGTATTAAGAATAGTAATATCAAAAAACAATTATTAAAACAATTTATATCTATGATTATAAACATTTAATTTTTGCTGTATTTTTATTTTCTTGTATTTTATCGTATATTTTCTCCTCTTCTATATATTAATCGCGAGAATTTATTCAAAGCTATTAATTTTTTAAAGATCTGAAATTTTAAAAATGAGCTAGGTTCTTGTCTTGTTTAAAAAAAATAATGAATGTTTCTAGAGCAATTTTTTTATTCACATTTTTTAATAATGAAAGTCTACTTTTATATAGAAAAAAACGATTTTTATTACAAGCGAATGTTAGATATTACATTATCATCCTTTACAATAATTTTTTTTTCGACGAAATAAACTTGAATTCATAACATTATATCTATGCTAAATCGATACATATTTTTAATTTCTAATTTTACTAGAGTCATGAGAGGCATTTATTTTAAGATAGTCAAAGGTAAAAAAGAAAAGAGTGATCGAACACTGGAGTCAAATTAAAAAAATAGCTCAATACATCAGAAATACAAAGTTAAGTGTTAAAAAGAAACCCAATAATCGTAGAGATAGTAAATTTATTTAGTCAAAAACAGAAAACGTGTGTCATCTATTACTAGAGTCACAATTTACCACAGCATCTAGTTTCTTATACTTATAGAGATACAAGAGTATTATATCTATCGATTTGCTCAAGAAGCTTATATTACACATTTCATAAATATACTACAGTCACTTTTTTCTCTAAAAGTGATTTCAAAACTACCATTTACGGATGCCAGCCTAACAAACACCAATCGAGTCTCAAAATTTCCCTCTTTTTTATCGTATATTAAGGTATAGGATTAATTCATCAGGATTACTAAGTTCATCAGTGATTATATTGCGCTGACGTGTATAACCTTCCGTGCATGCTAAAAAAATTGCCAGTATGAAAGTTGCCAGTATGAAAATTGCCATTATGACAAAAGTGCATGCGATAAAAATTGCCATTATGAGAATTGCCATTATGACAAAAGTGCATGCGATAAAAATTGCCATTATGAGAATTGCCATTATGACAAAAGTGCATGCGATAAAAATTGCCATTATGAGAATTGCCATTATGACAAAAGTGCATGCGATAAAAATTGCCATTATGAAAATTGCCATTATGACATTTGCCATTATGAGAATTGCCATTATGACAAAAGTGCATGCGATAAAAATTGCCATTATGAGAATTGCCATTATGACAAAAGTGCATGCGATAAAAATTGCCATTATGAGAATTGCCATTATGACAAAAGTGCATGCGAGAAAAATTGCCATTATGACAAAAGTGCATGCGAGAAAAATTGCCATTATGAAAATTGCCATTATGAGAATTGCCATTATGAGAATTGCCATTATGACAAAAGTGCATGCGAGAAAAATTGCCATTATGAAAATTGCCATTATGACATTTGCCATTATGAGAATTGCCATTATGACAAAAGTGCATGCGATAAAAATTGCCATTATGAGAATTGCCATTATGACAAAAGTGCATGCGAGAAAAATTGCCATTATGACAAAAGTGCATGCGAGAAAAATTGCCATTATGAAAATTGCCATTATGAGAATTGCCATTATGAGAATTGCCATTATGACAAAAGTGCATGCGATAAAAATTGCCATTATGACATTTGCCATTATGAAAATTGCCATTATGACTTTTACCCTAAACCCCAAACCCTAAGCCCTCACCCAACCCTAATTTGTCTTTTTTTGTCCCTTTATATACCTGATATTAGTATAAAATATTTCTTATTATAGAAATACCAGGTAAAATGATAATTTCAAGAATATATAGCATGGTACAAGGGATACAATTGTGCACGCGACTATTAGTGTCCCTAATAAAAAAAGTGTCCCCTAAATTGACGCTAATAAAAAAAGTGTCCCTTGAAATTGACGCTAATAAAAAAAGTGTCCCTTGAAATTGTACTAATAAAAAAAGTGTCCCTTGAAATTGTACTAATAAAAAAAGTGTCCCTTGAAAAGTGTCCCTTCTAAACCCTAAGCCCTAGGCCTACCCTAGATGGTATTTTTTTCCCCCTTTATATTATTGCTGTGTCTTTTCTGGCTATAGTTTTTATATTCAATGAGGAAATAGGTGAATTAAATGAACGTTTAAATACTTTAGTTTGGAATTTCTATTAAAATATAAATTATAGTTTTTAAATATTTATTATTGACCATAAAATAAATGGTATTTAGAATAGTAATATTGAAAAACAATTTATATTAATGATGATCATAAACAATTTTTGTTTGATGTATTTTTTTTTTCTTGTATTTTATCGCATAATTTTTTCCACCTTTTAAACATTAATCGTGAGAATTTATTTAAAGCTATTAAATTTTTAAAGATCTGAAATTTTATAAATGTGCTAGGTTCTTGTCTTGTTTATAATATAAATAAATGAATGTTTCTAGAGCAATTTTTTTATTCATATTTTTCGCTTTAATAGAATATTTTTACACAAGAAAAAACGATTTTTATTAAAAGCGAATGTTAGATTCTCATTATCATTCTTTAAGATAATTTTTTTCAACTAAAATAACTTGAATTCCAATCATTATATCTATGTTAAATCGATATATATTTTTTTTTTACTTTACTAAATTCACTAGAATCAAGAGAGGCATTAATTTTAAGATAGTCAAAAATAAAAAAAAAGAGTGATCGAGCACTAGAGTAAAAAGGTACAAAGTAGCATAATACTTAAGAAATACAAATTTAAGTGGTAATAAGAATATTTATAAGAATAGAGATAGCAAATTTATTTAGTCGAAAATAAAAAACATGTGTCATCGATTACTAGAGTCTCAAGTTACGACGGTAACTAGTTTCTTATAAATTACAATATAACTTGAGTGAAAGATCTATAAATTTGCTAAAAACGCTTATTTTAAAATATTTAGAGCGTCACTAGAGTCACTTTTTATCACCAAAAGTAATTTCAAAACTACCACTTACGCGTGCCAGCCTAACAAATACCGAATTAGTCTATAAGTCCGGTTTTTTTTATCGTATATTCAGGTATAGGATTAATTATAAGAATAGCTAATTTTTATGGTGATTATATTTCGCTGGCCAGTATGACCGTTATCGCATGCGATAAAAATTGCCCGTATGACAATTGCCAATATGACCGTTATCGCATGCGATAAAAATTGCCCGTATGACAATTGCCAATATGACCGTTATCGCATGCGATAAAAATTGCCCGTATGACAATTGCCAATATGACCGTTATCGCATGCGATAAAAATTGCCAATATGAAAATTGCCCGTATGACATTTGCCAATATGACCGTTCGTGCATGCGATAAAAATTGCCCGTATGACATCTACCCTAAACCCTAAACCCTAACACCTACCCCAACCCTAACTTGTCTTTTTTTGTCCCTTTATGTGAACTTCCTTGAAAATATAGTACTAAAAAACAATTATCTTGATTTTTCCCTTTTAGGAAAATAGAAATATAAAAAAATAAAAAAAAAAATAAAAAATGTATACTGGTACTCATAAAAAAATCTAGAAAAAATATATTTTGTATATAATTACTGGGAAATGAAAATATTTTAGTCAGATGGTAATATATACCTGATATTAGTATAAAATATTTCTTATTATAGAAATACCAGGTAAAATGATAATTTCATGAATATATAGCATGGTACAAGGGGTACAATATCGCATGCGACTATTAGTGTCCCCTTTGGAATGAAAAAGTGTCCCTTAGGGGAAAAAAGTGTCCCTTAGGAAATGTCCCTTAGGAAAAGTGTCCCTTAGTTTTATAGCACCCCTAAGCCCTAAGCCCTAACCCAACCCTAGATGGTATTTTTTTCCCCCTTTATGTGAACTTCCTTGAAAATATAGTACTAAAAAACAATTATCTTGATTTTTCCCTTTTAGGAAAATAGAAATATAAAAAAATAAAAAAAAAAATAAAAAATGTATACTGGTACTCATAAAAAAATCTAGAAAAAATATATTTTGTATATAATTACTGGGAAATGAAAATATTTTAGTCAGATGGTAATATATACCTGATATTAGTATAAAATATTTCTTATTATAGAAATACCAGGTAAAATGATAATTTCATGAATATATAGCATGGTACAAGGGGTACAATATCGCATGCGACTATTAGTGTCCCCTTTGGAATGAAAAAGTGTCCCTTAGGGGAAAAAAGTGTCCCTTAGGAAATGTCCCTTAGGAAAAGTGTCCCTTAGTTTTATAGCACCCCTAAGCCCTAAGCCCTAACCCAACCCTAGATGGTATTTTTTTCCCCCTTTATGTGAACTTCCTTGAAAATATAGTACTAAAAAACAATTATCTTGATTTTTCCCTTTTAGGAAAATAGAAATATAAAAAAATAAAAAATGTATACTGGTACTCATAAAAAAATCTAGAAAAAATATATTTTGTATATAATTACTGGGAAATGAAAATATTTTAGTCAGATGGTAATATATACCTGATATTAGTATAAAATATTTCTTATTATAGAAATACCAGGTAAAATCATAATTTCAAGAATATATAGCATGGTACAAGGGATACAATTGTGCACGCGACTATTAGTGTCCCTAATAAAAAAAGTGTCCCTTGAAATTGACGCTAATAAAAAAGTGTCCCTTGAAATAGTACTAATAAAAAAAAGTGTCCCTTGAAATAGTACTAATAAAAAAAGTGTCCCTTGAAAAGTGTCCCTTCTAAACCCTAAGCCCTAGGCCTACCCTAGATGGTATTTTTTTCCCCCTTTATGTGAACTTCCTTGAAAATAAAGTACTAAAAAACAATTATCTTTATTTTTCTCTTTTGGGAATATAGAAATATATAAAAAAATAATAAATAAAAATAAAAAATGTATACTAATAATCATAAAAAAATCTAGAAAAAATATATTTTGTATATAATTACTGGGAAATGAAAATATTTTAGTCAGATGGTAATATATACCTGATATTAGTATATATATACCTGATATTAGCATAAAATATTTCTTATTATAGAAATACCAGGTAAAATGCTAATTTCAAGGTAATAAAGCATGGTACAAGGGGTACAATTTCGTACGCGACTATTAGTGTCCCTTCATTAAAGTGTCCCGTCAAAAGTGTTCCCTCTAGAACATAAGCCCTAGACCTACCCTAGATGGTATTTTTTCCCCCTTGATAGAGTGAGAAATGCATAAATACTTGATTTCTTTGTAAAAAGTGTATTTTATAGCGTAATATTCGACAATTCATATATGATAATCTATGTTTTATGTTTCTATAAAAATAATAGATTTATATTTAAAAAATTACGATGCAATAAACACAATAATAGAGTCGCCCTTCTAGGGTAGGGGCGACTCTATTATTATATTAATCACTCGTTTATTATATTATCTCTTACCGTGTTTTCAATGATCAGTTAATCTTCATCTATGAATCTTGCAGTTTTTAGAAATAAAATTAAAAGCTATCGATGTCTTTTACAAATTAAATAGCCTTTTATCACTTTTTTGCAATAAAAAAAACAACAAACTATGTGCTAGATTACAAAATAAAACATAAATAAGTGATATAATTGCAATATATAAATACTCTACTATTTTATGATTGTTTCAACAGCCAAATATTCTGACAATTATATCATAAATGCATTAAATAGGTTATCGTCTTTTCTTGGCTGAAAAAATCTGGATTTTATATAAGTACACTATTTAAATTGTTTTATTTGTGATATTTTCTATATTCATGTTTAATAGAATGAATTGTTCATAAAACTTAACACGAATAAGTTCTGATGCTTTTTTCTATAGTAAAAGTTTACATTTATTTGTGATGTTAAATATATTCGATTGACATAAAAAATCACAAATCCAACGTTGTAAAAAACTTTAAAAACAACTATTAGTGGTATGAAACAATATTAAAAAGGTTTTTTATGCAATTCCTTCTGCTATAATTTACAGTTTTTCGTTTTTAAAATCCATGAACTGTAACTATTATAACTTATCCTCTGTATCGTAGTGTAAGTTTGATCTTAAAAATACAATGTTTTTTGTCCCTTTTCATGATAATCTGTTTTATTTGTTTATAAAATTGCATACTAAGCCTTGTGTGAATAAAAAGGTCTTTTTTTTGTTTTTATAGAATAATGAATTCGAATTATATGTTTAACTATTTAAAAATTAATATTTAATTGCATAATAATTTTTTTATTCTCTTTTGGACCTCCTTTAATAAAAAATATTTAAATCTAGAAATTATTACACTTCTTATATACTACTGGACTTATCTTTCGCATAAATTTAATGCTATATTAATTAATAAATAAATTCTAATTAAAATATGAACTTCACCCCCGTCATATTAATATTTATGTATTGAAATTACTATTAGTTTAGCATAATCGTTTTAAATCTAATTATTATTTAATTTAAAAGATCTTAATCACTATTATTAAACCGGTTTCCAAAGTGAATAGTTTTTAAGTAAAAATTTGTAAATTTATTTATTAAATAATTGATATGTTAAAACAATTTATTTTAAATAAAAAAATAAATATTTTATTAATTATTGATGCATTTGTATAGCTGAATTCATAGAATGTTTGATGTAGTTAAACATATTATTCTTTATTATGCATTATATATTTCAAACATCTAGATCTTAAAAATTAAGGTTTTTTATGACATGGAATACGTGTGGATATTCGGCAAATTTGAATATTTAATGTGATATAAATTTTTTGTTTGTTTATATATATTTTGTCACAATCTAATTTTTTTTAAACGAGAATGTATATATATATTGCAATATCTAATAACATAAATAAAAAATTATAGTACGACATACAAAAGACTGTCCTATGTATTATTCATGCTTAATTATTTTATTTAATTTCTAGAGTCGCCTTCAAGCTTTTTGTGAATATATATTTTAATTTTTTTGATCTTAATCTTTAATTTAAATTAATTTATTTTGTTAAATATCCATCTATGCTCCTATAGAGCTACTTTTTTAAATATTATTTGTTAATTTCGGTTTAAAAGATTATTGGAATATTAGATGATAAATTACTACTCTATATTTGAAAACACATTATGCCATATTTATACTTAAAGTCAATAACTATAAAAATTTGAAAAGATGCATGCAATAGTAACATGTAAGTAGTATAATTCTTTAAAAATTTTACGATCGATGAAAATACCGATATTAATATCATAGTTATGAATAATATTTTTTGGTTTGTTATGAATATGCTAAAAGATGTTTTCTGTATTTGTTTTTGTTTTTTAAATATTTTTATATTTACAAAAGACATTATATTTATGTGTGTTTTCATAGTTAATATTAGTAGATTTCTCACTCTTTATATATACATCAAATGGATATTTAAATTTTTTTTATTTCTTTTAGGTATCCATATCGATAGTCCATTTCCTTTGTTATATTATATATATATTGATAAAATCGAAAATTGAGCATCTATTATTATAAATACAAAACATTCTGCTTAATTTGTTTTTATATTTAAATTATATATAATTTTGTTCATTTTCTTACTTAATGCTTTTTTAATTTGGTATATCTTTATTAAAATCCTGCCCAGGCATGAATCTTCTCGGGATGCAGTAGTCCCGAGAAGAAATCGGACAATCATTCCGCTGATTGTTATCGATAGGGTAGTAAACCCGAAACCACTACTGCTGCTTGGAGGATGGCATTGGCGGGAGATTAAGGTCCTCTCGCCAGGATGAAATGAAAAAAATGGATGTGGAGTTGCCGTGGAGGGATTGGAGTTCGGCTGCGGCCAAGATAAGAAAAAGAATTTTGATTTTTTTAAAGTTACGCCGAAGGCCTTGCATTTTATTTTTCGGGCTTTTTATGACCTCTTTTAATAAATATTTTTTACTCCAATTATCATCATTACTATTCTTTTATATAACTTAATAATCATCATCATTTTTAATGTTCTTCCATACTTAGCATAATGTTTTCTATAAATCTCAATATAATACTATCAATAAACACATAATTTTTTTTTATCATCAACTTCTTTCCCATCTTGTAATATTTAATAATATATATTCATCAAAAATAGTTATTTAATTTATAATTAAATGTTATTAACTCATTTTTTAGTTGTAAATAGTTTTTAAAAATTATTATTTAATTATTTAATTATTTAATTAATAAATTATTTAATTATTTAATTATGAAATTATTGATGCATTCGTATAAATACATTTAATAGTAATATCATTTGTAGTTGTATGTAATAAAATATAGAAATATTTTGTTTTATATATTTCAAACATCTAATCTTAAAAAAAATGTTTTTTTGGACATGAACAAGGAATAATATCTGTAAAAAATGATTCATAATAATATAACCCATTATGTTTGTTTATTTATCTTAGTTTTTAAAAAATTGGATTTTTTTATGGAATTGAAATGCTTTTTACGAATTAATATTGCTAATGAATAAGATAATTTTACTAAATATAGATGTATTACATTCTTAAGATTTAAATATTTTATTTTACTATTATTTCTAATGCAATTTATTACTAAATATCTTCAAGCTTTGGAATCACTTTTTTTTTGTTTTTGTAGCTCTTAATCTAAAATTTAATTCATTTTTTTACTATAAGCTCTTACTTCCTGGAGAAGTACCTTTTTGATTTCGTATATATATAGTGTTACTTAATTATGCTCTTGATAGAGATATCTAGAGTCGATTGATCAAGCTTTTTGTATCATATATTCCATCACATTTTTTTAAGAGCTTTGATTTACAGATAATTTAGCTTCGTTTGTTTATATCATTTGAATTGTTGAAGAACTTCATTTAGTATATTGTTTGTTTATTTTCGACACAAGTGATCATTAGAATATCTGATAAATTATTTCTTTAATTTTGAGAATCATTGTGCCATATTTAATCTAAAAAGTCAATATAATATAATAACTTGAAAGATGCAATACAAATGTAAATATGTACGCATAATTATTAATAAAATAGATATTATTTTACTTAATATCATAAACTGGAAAATATTTTAAGAATGTCGTTTAAATATTTCAGTGATTTTTTACATTTTGTATTGTGCTTATTTATTAGATATTTATTTAACTGACAGGAACATTATATTTATGTGTGTTTCGTTAGTTTATATTAATAGATTTCTTACTATTTATATATACATATAATAGAAATTTAAATTCTTTATAATATATATTAGACACCCCTATTTATAGTTCATTTCCTTTGTTGAATTATATATAATGATAAAATTATAAATTGAGCATCTATTATTATAAATAGAATGAAATTCTGCTTAATTTGTTTTTATATTTAAATAATATATGTTTTTGTCTATTTTTTTTGCTTATTGCTTTTTTAATTTGGTATATCTTTATTAAAATCCGGCCCTGACATGAATCTTCTCGGGATGCAGAATACCGAGAAGAAATCGGACAATCATTCCGCTGATTGTTATCGATGGGGCTTATACGCCCATAACAACTTTTCTGCTGCTTGGAGGATGGCATTGGCGGGAGATTTGTGTCCTCTCGCCAGGATGAATTATAAAAAATGAATGTGGAGTTGCCTTGGAGGGAATGGAGTTCGGCTGCGGCCAAGAGAAGAAAAAGAATTTCGGTTTTTTTAAAGTTACGCCGAAGGCCTTGCATTTTTTTTTTCGGAACTTTTTGCATTGTTCAAAAATTAAATAAAAAAAATTTCTCTTAATATTAATATTTTTTTCTTAAGTTTAATTACATTATAATAATTTTCTATGCTTCTTGTAAATTTATAAGATTTTAATAATATCTAATTAATTATTTTCATATGTATAACCCTTTCTAATAACATAATAAATATCTGCTGGCTATTCGGTATTTATATTGTATATGTTTCTAGATATATTAATAATTTATTAAATGTATATGTAGCATGGCCTTTTTCTTTTTAGTCTAATTTTTACAGAAATATCAAAGTTCAATTTTATTTAATTAATATTTAATAAATTTGCATCTACAGAAATTAAAATATAACATTCTAAACTGTTTATCAAAAGTTTACTAATAAAAGCCTAATTATCAGGTGTCAAAAAATCCCTTTAGGGTTGATGCCGGCATATGAACCATTCATTGCATATGCATTTTATGCTATCTTTATCGCACAAGCTAGTTTTCTTTAGAGCATATCCATGATTCTAGCCATCACGTATTTCGTATACTCGACTAGTTTCACCTTTACCTATTTGTTTGATAAATCTGTAGGAACAAAAGTTGACTGCATTCATTCATTTTGGTTTCTTTTAAAATTTTTTTTTATTATTATAAAAGATTTATTTATATATATCTGGCAACATTAGAGGTGGGAACGCTTTTTCAAATAATGGTGCTATAATTCACACCTTTATTCTATTTTTATGATCGTGCCTTACATGGTTTCTTTTGGTGATATACGAGTATTTGAATAAATTTCGTTCTAGGATTTTGTTTTTTATTAATATCAACATTAAAAATAGTATGAACTTATTAATTCATATATGAGTTTAACACAGTACAGCGTGAGTAATACATATAAATACGCAATTAAGTTTTATGCTATGTGACTTTATTTTATAATATTGAGCTCTAAGAAAGTAACTATTTATGTTTTTAATGAAATGATTATACAAAAAACATTTATCTGGTTTTAATATAATGGTTATTTTGTTTTAAAACCACTCTATTAATAATCTATACTTTTATATTTGTTTTCAATAATTGAAGCACATTAATGTAATTCTTAAGCCCACATCGAAATAATATATGGACGAAAGGAAACAAGACTTTCGTCCAGAAAAAATAAGAGAAAACCTGTCGAGGTTAAACGATAGGGAAAGTGACACCCGAAACAACTTTCCTGCTGCTTGGGGGATGGCATTGGCGGGAGATTTGGGACCTCTCGCCAGGAAAAATTTTTTAATGAATGGGAAGTCTTGGTGGAAGAAATGAGGTGGTGCAGGCTGTCAGGAGGACAGAATTAGAATTGGTGATAATTTGGGTGCGCCGAAGGCCTTGCATTTTTTTTTTCTGAACTTTTTTTGGAAATATTTAATAATAAAGTGAAATTTAACCATTATATTTTTTCTCCCCTAATAATTTTATCATTATATATACTATGTTTCTTGTAAATTTACTTCTTACTATATTCATTTTCTGATTATTATTACCATTTCATACATATCTAAATCACTTCCTAATAATTTAATAAATATTTGTTATTTAATTTTTTATTTGTATTGTATTTGTTTCCAAATTATTATTAAATGCATTTATAGCATTTCTAAACTTTTATTAAGAATTTTTCCTAAAATTTTCAATTCCTAATTGATTTAATTCATAGACAATAAGTTTGGCTTCTAAAAAAATATAATTCAATATTTTATTTCTATAATTGTTTAAAATATATCTTTTAACTGATTGTTTTCTAATTGTAAATATTATATAAAGCTTGTAGATTTCAATAAGAATTTCCATATGAAATATCTTTATTTTAATAGATTCAGAAAACAGTTTATTTTTTTATAAAAATAAAAAATTGATTATAAGTTTTTTTGTAGGAATTAATAGATGTTACTTTTATAAAATTTAAAAAAAAAGATTTATAAATTTAATTCGCCATTAATTGTGTATATTTATCTATAATAACATAAAATTAATAATATGTTATATTTCCATCCAATATATATTTTTAGTATTTTTTGAAACACAAACATGTACACAGTTAATTTTTTATTATTATGTGTATTAAGGCATATATTTGCGACTAAAAATAAAATAAAAGGATAATTCAAAAATATTTTGATTCTGTATCGAAGAAAGTGTCAAAGCATATGTATATAAACTAAAAATTATAGATTAAAGTCTTTTTGATGTTTATGAATATAATGTATATGTAGAAAAAATAAGTAAAGCAAATGCAACATCTGTAATATATTGGGATAGATAAAATAAAAATAAAATCATTATATTTTATTAGATTTGAATTGATTCTAATGGAAATATTTAGAGGATAATTCACGCCAGTTTATATATTATTGCTGTGTCTTTTCTGGCTATAGTTTTTATATTCAATGAGGAAATAGGTGAATTAAATGAACGTTTAAATACTTTAGTTTGGAATTTCTATTAAAATATAAATTATAGTTTTTAAATATTTATTATTGACCATAAAATAAATGGTATTTAGAATAGTAATATTGAAAAACAATTTATATTAATGATGATCATAAACAATTTTTGTTTGATGTATTTTTTTTTTCTTGTATTTTATCGCATAATTTTTTCCACCTTTTAAACATTAATCGTGAGAATTTATTTAAAGCTATTAAATTTTTAAAGATCTGAAATTTTATAAATGTGCTAGGTTCTTGTCTTGTTTATAATATAAATAAATGAATGTTTCTAGAGCAATTTTTTTATTCATATTTTTCGCTTTAATAGAATATTTTTACACAAGAAAAAACGATTTTTATTAAAAGCGAATGTTAGATTCTCATTATCATTCTTTAAGATAATTTTTTTCAACTAAAATAACTTGAATTCCAATCATTATATCTATGTTAAATCGATATATATTTTTTTTTTACTTTACTAAATTCACTAGAATCAAGAGAGGCATTAATTTTAAGATAGTCAAAAATAAAAAAAAAGAGTGATCGAGCACTAGAGTAAAAAGGTACAAAGTAGCATAATACTTAAGAAATACAAATTTAAGTGGTAATAAGAATATTTATAAGAATAGAGATAGCAAATTTATTTAGTCGAAAATAAAAAACATGTGTCATCGATTACTAGAGTCTCAAGTTACGACGGTAACTAGTTTCTTATAAATTACAATATAACTTGAGTGAAAGATCTATAAATTTGCTAAAAACGCTTATTTTAAAATATTTAGAGCGTCACTAGAGTCACTTTTTATCACCAAAAGTAATTTCAAAACTACCACTTACGCGTGCCAGCCTAACAAATACCGAATTAGTCTATAAGTCCGGTTTTTTTTATCGTATATTCAGGTATAGGATTAATTATAAGAATAGCTAATTTTTATGGTGATTATATTTCGCTGGCCAGTATGACCGTTATCGCATGCGATAAAAATTGCCCGTATGACAATTGCCAATATGACCGTTATCGCATGCGATAAAAATTGCCCGTATGACAATTGCCAATATGACCGTTATCGCATGCGATAAAAATTGCCCGTATGACAATTGCCAATATGACCGTTATCGCATGCGATAAAAATTGCCAATATGAAAATTGCCCGTATGACATTTGCCAATATGACCGTTCGTGCATGCGATAAAAATTGCCCGTATGACATCTACCCTAAACCCTAAACCCTAACACCTACCCCAACCCTAACTTGTCTTTTTTTGTCCCTTTATGTGAACTTCCTTGAAAATATAGTACTAAAAAACAATTATCTTGATTTTTCCCTTTTAGGAAAATAGAAATATAAAAAAATAAAAAAAAAAATAAAAAATGTATACTGGTACTCATAAAAAAATCTAGAAAAAATATATTTTGTATATAATTACTGGGAAATGAAAATATTTTAGTCAGATGGTAATATATACCTGATATTAGTATAAAATATTTCTTATTATAGAAATACCAGGTAAAATGATAATTTCATGAATATATAGCATGGTACAAGGGGTACAATATCGCATGCGACTATTAGTGTCCCCTTTGGAATGAAAAAGTGTCCCTTAGGGGAAAAAAGTGTCCCTTAGGAAATGTCCCTTAGGAAAAGTGTCCCTTAGTTTTATAGCACCCCTAAGCCCTAAGCCCTAACCCAACCCTAGATGGTATTTTTTTCCCCCTTTATGTGAACTTCCTTGAAAATATAGTACTAAAAAACAATTATCTTGATTTTTCCCTTTTAGGAAAATAGAAATATAAAAAAATAAAAAAAAAAATAAAAAATGTATACTGGTACTCATAAAAAAATCTAGAAAAAATATATTTTGTATATAATTACTGGGAAATGAAAATATTTTAGTCAGATGGTAATATATACCTGATATTAGTATAAAATATTTCTTATTATAGAAATACCAGGTAAAATGATAATTTCATGAATATATAGCATGGTACAAGGGGTACAATATCGCATGCGACTATTAGTGTCCCCTTTGGAATGAAAAAGTGTCCCTTAGGGGAAAAAAGTGTCCCTTAGGAAATGTCCCTTAGGAAAAGTGTCCCTTAGTTTTATAGCACCCCTAAGCCCTAAGCCCTAACCCAACCCTAGATGGTATTTTTTTCCCCCTTTATGTGAACTTCCTTGAAAATATAGTACTAAAAAACAATTATCTTGATTTTTCCCTTTTAGGAAAATAGAAATATAAAAAAATAAAAAAAAAAATAAAAAATGTATACTGGTACTCATAAAAAAATCTAGAAAAAATATATTTTGTATATAATTACTGGGAAATGAAAATATTTTAGTCAGATGGTAATATATACCTGATATTAGTATAAAATATTTCTTATTATAGAAATACCAGGTAAAATCATAATTTCAAGAATATATAGCATGGTACAAGGGATACAATTGTGCACGCGACTATTAGTGTCCCTAATAAAAAAAGTGTCCCTTGAAATTGACGCTAATAAAAAAGTGTCCCTTGAAATAGTACTAATAAAAAAAAGTGTCCCTTGAAATAGTACTAATAAAAAAAGTGTCCCTTGAAAAGTGTCCCTTCTAAACCCTAAGCCCTAGGCCTACCCTAGATGGTATTTTTTTCCCCCTTTATAAATGGGTTACAAAGCAATATCATTGAACTATTTCGTAGGCCAAGTAAAGTATCTAATTCAAACAAAAAGTTATTATGTTGAATTACAAATAGATTTTATGGACAAATTTTTGATGTTAAAAACTTAGCAGCAAGATAATAATAAAAAAAATTGCACTTATAATCAATCATAAAAAAAGCTATATGTATTGCCTTAAAATAGGTTTGGAAATTTTATGTAAAATTTTAATTCAGTGAAAATATAGAAAAGATAATTTTATGTTATTCAAAATGAATATATAGTATATTTTGATTCTTATGCGTGTTTCTGTGGGATTATATTTAAATAGAATTAGATGTAACCGCACCTATTTGAATTTTATCGAAGAGTGATATCGAAAGCATATTTAATCGATAAAAGGTTGCAAATTCTTTTGACGAGAGATTGAAGTTCTAATGACAGAGAAGAATTTAAAATGCGAACCCTTCGTTGAAAGTGGAATTTTACCAATATAAGAGAGCACATAAGCAGCAATTATAGGTATTTTAGATGCTAATATAAGACAAAGATCATTTTTAATTTTTATATGAACAGGATCCATGTATTAAATTTATTACATTACCTTAAATATATTCGAAATGCTGTCTTTTTTTTAAAAAAATCATATATTAAAAACAATTATTATATCCACTCTCACATTTATTTGTTTTAGGTTTATTTTTAGATGATTTATTTTATTGAATCTGAAATATAACACAATTGCAAATCTTATTAATTATTGACAATAATTATAAAAACATAGTCTCGATATCTATTCAAAAAATTTACAGTTTTAAAAAGAAGTATAAAGTTATGTGTAAAAATTTATATGTATAATATTTATTCACATGATTTATAATTCATTGTAAAGTTGCAAATACAATTTAATTATTTTGTGTAAATTATAAAATTTTTATTGTTTTACAAATTAATATGGACATTGTTAATTTATAAATGTTGAGATTATATACTATGCCTAATACAGAAATTTAGATTCACTTGAAACGAACTATCTATAAATGAAAAAAGTGCTTTTTATTCTATTATTTTCATGACAGGTTGAGAAAAAAATCAAATTGAAATATGTTTAACTGAAAATCTACAAATTTTCATATATGAATTTTTCTACGTATTTTCTTGGAAGTTGCTTTTTTAAAATCCAACAAAGAAAATAACAGATAGATTGGAATATGTTTCTTCGCTAAAATAACTTTTTTATAACCTACCGATTGATGCGTTTTAGCCCGATTTTCAGCGCCTTTAGTCTCTCTGTCACAGTTACATATTTTCTTTTCTATAAATTCGTTTTATATTTCTTTTTTCAAATTACTTTGGCTGTGAATTTCGAAATAATTATCTTTTTTTCAGCTATAATTCGTTACTTTTACATATGTATTTGATTATTATTTTCTATAAACTGAACTTCAAATCGAAAATATATTTCTAAAAAAACTCCTGATATATATTAAATCCTTCAAGATTGCATGATTTTCCTATAGATAAACATATAGCTTTCACTTTAAAACCTGTACTTTGAATATTATTATTTTCGTTCGCAATAAATTCATAACTTGCTAATCAGACATATTATTGATTAATAGTCCGAACTCGAAAAATCTGTTCTAATCCACAAAAAAAAAATGTTCTTGGTGTTTTTCACTGTCTCTTTTTTATATAGTTTATTTTTAAGCTTCTTATTTTTAGGCTGTTTTACACTGGTATTTCTTTTCCTATTTTAATTTCAAAGAATCGTGGCTAAATTAGTATGATATAAATAAATTTACAAAATTAAAATGTTTTGTCAATGAATCTATATTTTTTAAGTGAGGTTGTTGTTTTTTCTTAATTTTCGATTTTATTTGATTATAAAAATCAAATGACATGTTCATTTAATATTTAAATCATGCAAATGATATGATTTGTGCGCTGTGTTTCAAAGGAAATATATAAGAACTAAAAAAGTTACATATATATCTTCATTATTATAAAAATGAATGCTAATATATATTTTTACTTTCACAATACACCTAGTAAAAATCTTAAAATTAATCTTCTACACATTGCACAGATCTATGTTTTTTTAACTTTTTTGTAAATATAATAACACATTTTCCCGATATGATTTCTTTTTTTCTTGAATTTTTTAGAACGTTAGGAAAATTAAGGTGCATACTGTGTATAATTAAATAACGGGAAAAAAATTAAATAGTGCCTATGGAATAAACAAACCACTAGCAACCTTAATCACCAGAACATATTAATTTTGATTATATTTGTAATTTTCTTTTTGACTGAAATAAAGATAAAAAATCGGAATGATCTTATTACACGAAATAGATAATATGAGAGATCACAAACTTTGAATATGCCAGCAAAACAACATGAACTTGTATAATATGGTATCTAATGATGTTTCTAAACACTAGTATTTTTTACAGGTAATATACAATTTCTATGCAGAAATCAAAAAGTATTTTTCTATATAAATCTATTAAATTTTTATTAAATAATATTTTTTGCGATTTAAAACATGAAAATGAATAGTTATAAATCAATATTGTTTATTTTTGTAAACTTAGCATCAACAGAAACATCAATATTATTAATTCCATAGATTTTTAATGTCTCTGATATTTTTTTCCATCTTGTTTTTTTACCATTTAATAAAATACGTTATTTCTATAAAGTCTAAAAACCCCTAAGATGCACATCTTTTGCGTTTAAAACATTAATTTTATCCTTGAAGATAAACTCACGTATAATTATCGCTTTTTTTATATTTTTATTTATAAGATATGTCGAATTATTTTAGGAATAGTTTATCGTCATTGTTTCTTAGTTTTTGCATTCTGTAATATTTATAAATTATTATTTCTTTTAAGACACAATTTAGATAAGAATACTAATTTTAATAATCATTATTCAAGAAAAAATTGGTAATTATAGAAGATCAAATATAACAAAAAATTTACTGGTTATTCTTGATTCATTTTAGCATTAAAACTGTAACATTTTACTTTTTTATTAGATAAAATATAAGTTAAGCTTATAATTTGTTTATTTCATCATTGTGTTTAAATTCACGGATATATCTATTTTGATTTGGTTCTTCAAATTCAAGTTTATATTTATAATTTACATAAAATTCACTATTATATTTAATTCAAATGATCGAAAAACTAGTTTTAAATGCTCGATTTTTGATAAAAACTGTAAGTAATACTAATAACATTCAAGCTATCCTCATATTTAAATTAAAAAAATTTTATTTTTGCTCATAGAGGCATCGCATAAATGTTATTTAACATATGAATCCATGCGATATTGTTAAAATCGATTTTAAATAATTTCATTCATGAAAATTTGTTTATGTTTAAAGCAAAGACTTTTTTTTTAATTTGATATAAAAAAATATAGAAACATTTTGTTTTAATTTTAACTAAACTTGCAAAAGATGAGATTCTTTATTAATCAAAATTTGCAATATTGTATAAATATGAATCGATTGTGATCGTTGAGTTCGCTAATTACAAAAATAAATCTTAAAGATATTTTTCAACATATACAAGGATACATGTATTAGTTTTAAATCGTTAATTTATAAAATCTATAACCTACTTATTATCACACCAATTGCAGAAAAAAATTCATTTTATATAAGATATTTTAAATTAATATATAATAAGTTTATAAATAAATATGATAGACACTACTTTACCATTATATTATTAATATTTTTAGCGGGTAAAAGGAAAAAAGATAAATATCGACTAATATATCCTTTAATCATAATTCTAAAATATTATTTTCATGCGATGCTGCATAGTAGTTTTTTAAAAATATTTAAATTTAGAAACATTTTATAACGTTCTTCGTTGATATATTTTACTAGATAAGAGATCACATTCACAAGATTCGTAATATTTAAAGTCACTATATGGACTATATCATATTCGTATCGATTTTTTTATTATAGATTTTTTATAAATAATATTTTTTTTCGCTGATTCTTAATGAAATAAACGTTATTACGAATAGTATGTAAAATTAAAAAAATATAAAGTTCTATAAATTTATAAAACGAATTGCGAGTAGAAATATTCATCGAGAATAATATTTCGATTATTTTTTAGCCGCATAAAAAACCAGGATTTAAATTTTCTTCAAATTCTGTAGTTTATCTATTGATTCCTTCTATGTCTATATTATTGAATTAAGTTTATGGAACAGCCGTAAGAACATATTAATACCTTGAATTATTTGAAAATTTACGAAAGTACAATCAAAGTAAAATTTTAGCAACGATTCGGAGCTTCAAATGCCATATTATATACAGAAGGGATTGCCTAATTTAATAGAGATTATAAAATAAAAATGCAATATTAAAGATAAAATGAAGCTTAGTGAGCTTTATGATACTTTAAAATTCTCAGATGATTCAAAAAATATGCAATGAAAGAAAATAAAAAGACAAATCTGTATATTTATGTGACAACATAAATCAAGAAATATTTCTGGCAGAAAAGCTCGAAAGATTTGTAATAAAAAAGTGGAATTGAGAAAATTGGTAATAATATTAGAAAGAGCTCTAATATGTATCTAATATGTTTCGTATACGGTTAATGTATTTTCAAAGTGTTTGAAGAAACCCTTATTAACCATTATTTTTCATTATTATGCACTGTAACTACAATAACGAAATAATTTGAAAAAAATGCTTCGCCTTTAGAAAATATGGTTCTATTTATGCAAGAACTATTATCACTTGTATTCTAAATCTAATTTTTTTTCATTGCTTAATATCTAGTTTAACTTTTCACAATACTTTATAATAATAAAGAGTCACCTGGCGCGAAAAATACATGATTTGCCGATAAATTTATAAAATTTAGCACAATAATTAAAACTTGAATTTATATATAAGAACTGAAAAAAGACGTAAAAAATTAACAGAATAAGATCATTATAATAATCGCATAACTAAATACATTAGAATTTCTGGTGAACTTGTGTCATTATACTTTTAGAAGAAAAACTTATCACTTTTGAAAAAACTAATTGATTTAACTTGTAATCACGTGTTTGTCAAAAAAATCAAGGGATAGCAGTATGCATGAGGCAGAAAAACATTTATACGAGCATAATTAAAATATTCATAAGCCACATGTTGTATTAAAATTTGGCTTCAAGTATCACATAATAGAAAAACAAAAAAAAGAAACAAGACGCGTAGAGTATTAATGACTTAAAGTTATAAGAATGATAGAAAATAAAATAAAAACAAGTTTTTACATTAGAATCAACCCTAACATATGATAACAAGCTCATGAGGCAAGGAGTATATAGAAGTGAGAACTATTATTATTCGTAGCTTAAACTTCTAAAAAAAAATTGTATTTTTTTGTAATATTATCGTATAAATCCCATTCTTTAGATGTATGCTTGAGATCATGCATTCAAAATATTTTAAAATCAAATTTTAACAATTTACAGCTCATTTTTATCTTTATTCAGCATGGATTATAAAAATTCACGCGATGACGCAAGATTTAAAATGAAATTGACAGCAAGAAACAAAAAGAGCATAGATTTTGGACTGTATAGATATCTTGGCTTGCGATAAAGCGAATTCTTATAATAATGCATTATGTCAAAGAACATTTGGCATTGTTGTAGATTCTGAAATTTCATTTGTAGGATCTATATAATTTTTGCACATGTTTCATCTTAACAGTTTCATTTTTATAAATGTTGACTGTTTGTAGCATTTTATTCGATAAGGAGTTGTAGTGTTATTATTAATGTTTATTAGAATCCAAATTTTCTGCAAATTTAGATTAATCTATAATAAAAAGAACGACTTCATATATATTGACGAGAAAATGTTATATATAGTTAAAGAATTATGTGTCGAATATTATAAATTTGTTAATAAATACGGAATGTAAAAAATATAATAATTAACGCGATAATAATTGATAAAAAGATTTGAAACATGCATTTGATCACTTGGAATAACTCTTAATTGATATTATTGTATAATATCGTTTAATTTGGCAAACACTCGTAAAAGGGTTTAAAGATGCGTATGTTTTAATCTGGTTAATACATTGAATAGTGATTATACCATTCTTCTTTGTAGTGTTACACAAACTTAGGGTGTATCTATTTATTTCATTAACAGATCTTTGGTAATATGAAATTAATCGTTATATCTAATAGCTAACTAAAAAGTAGATTTGACAAAACAAAATATAAAATTATTTTGTAATGAATTTTTGCATTTTAGTTATCCTTGAATGTATAAAATATCGATAAAATCTACAGTTCTAATTTTAGAAAAAAAGGGTTGGATCCTAAGAATTGCAAAACTTGTTTCAAGTGCATTTTTTTGGTATTATCAAGTTTAATATATGGCTCGAATATAAATAATATATAGGCAATATCAATGTCTATTAAACTCAAAAAACGATTAAATTTAGACCTATAGTAAGATATAAGATATTCGCGTTTGCAGTCACATGCAATTGCGCAAAATAAAAAAGATGTTCTATATTTCAGTATCAAAGAGTGTAATAATTCAAAACAATAAAATAACCATTGAGCAAACATCCTTTAAACTTTATTGTGTCAATACGTTTTTGTAATTTTAAATCTAATATAGAAACGAGTTTAAAGCTAGCTACAATTTTTGATGTATATATGTAAATTTTCTATAGGAAGTTTTTAACGAAATACGCAGCGTGGTGAATAAAATTGCATGATTTTAATATTATTATTGTGGATGAAATCACTGATGAAACACAGTCTTAATTCAATTGAGGTGATGGGCAAGAAACATGACAGGTTTCAGTATGCCAGTATAGAATCTATATAAAGAGCTATTGTTTGATCTGTCTATGAAATAGTATCGGGTAAATAGAATTAATTGACAAAAATCTTAATTTACTGAATTTAGAAGAAATATTACTATTTAAAACACCAGAAAATATTCTTAATTAAATAGATTATGATGATATAGAAAATTTAGATGGCCGTGATCAATTGAAAGTAAAGACGAAAAACAGATATTTATCATCCCTTTTTTCATATCCTAGTAGAAGAAGACTTTAATTATGAACCTATGGATATAATAGCATTGCTAGCATTTCTTTTATTCGAGATTTACTAAATGTTCATATAACAGAAGATGGCATATTGGCTTTAGATTCAATTGGGAATGATCATTTACAATGCGGTTATATATGCAGAATCATATAATTTAACAACAGTCCAAAATGTTAATATGGTTAATTGCAATTCAAATGCCAACGCTGCAGGCACACTGTATTACTGACATTGTTTATTGTGAAATTTCTGTCGATAGAAATATTAATCAAATAGATGGACTTTCTAATTCAAAAATTGGGGCCTATAAAAAGCAAAGGAGATCGAGTTGGGATTGCAGTAACTGGTAAACAAACAAAATATCTTTACAATGATTTAACAGAAAATAGGAATAGAAGACTGGATATTTTGACTCTAATGTGTCATTAGTAAAATCAAAAAGCTGCTACTAAAACAAAATCAGAATTATATATGGTAAACCAGATAAGCTGCAAATTGTATAGTGATGGTTTTAGAAATAAAAAATTGAAATCACAAACTAAACTGCGTTTTAAAAATGACGAAAAAGATATTTTACAGAATATAGAAAATATTTTAGAGGATTAGAAATTCGATCCAACGCTAAAACTACAAATAAATTGAATATTCTAGAAAGCTGTTGTGGATAAAAATTTATTGTAAATACTGCAAAAATAGAAGATTCTCTACATAAAACATTAAAAACTCATACAAGAAATATTTATGATTAATTTGTAAATTCGATTTTTTTGATGCATCTGAATAGATATATAAAAGCATTGAGCGACATCAACAAGGCAACACACAGTTTTATCGTGTTAAATCAAACGGAAAACCTGAGAATCTAGTGGCTGAAATGTATATATAAAAATGTGATAATTTCGAAATGATTCTATAAATAATGAAAAGAATTATACTTCTTAGTTTAACATTGTTAGAAATCGAGATAAGTATCGAAGATCTGAAATTGAAGTTGAAGAATAAGATAATAGCACTATGATTTTTTTATTTAAACAACAGAAAAGTTATCACACTGCAATATATTTCATATTACCACTATCAAATAAACTAAAAATAAAACTCGTGAACAATATAGAAAGACTTTTTTACTGATTTTTTAATTAAAAAAAAAGGGGACATCGTAAAAAGTATGCACTGATGTACTTTACTACAATGATTTTAACCATGAAAACAGCTATGTACAATAATCGCTTATATATATGTTATGATTAATTATTAAAATGGGCCATTTTTTCGATATATCAAGTTTAAGTTTTTATTGACAGGTCCAAAAATCGCATAATATCTCAGGGAAAATGATTTTTATATGCGAAGAAGTTTTTAATTCAGAATTCACATAGATCTAGATGTAAGCTGAAATACTTTGCAAGGTCAATAAATCTTGAAATATGGATACGGTCGTTTATGGAGCTATATTCTAATTACTAAATTGTACTTTAAAATGTGAATAATTATATTTCTGATGACAGAAAAAACCAAAAGGCATATGATCACACCTATAGAATTCCGATTTTTTTTATTTTAGCTTATGAATTGAAAAATTTTCAGTATTTTCTAAGAAAAAAAAATTAATTCTACATACTGCGATATTGAGACATTAAATTGCATATTTTCATCATCGAAAAATACAAAATTTTATAAAATAGTATATAAATTACCTAACTGAATATTTAAATATTATAGACAATTTTCAGTTTTATGTTTATTGCAGATTATATATTTTATTTTTTTGTTTATTATAGTTTAGTTCGAACATATCTTTTTCATATTTTACGTGGATCATAAAATGTTGTAGAATCTGTAATTCCAGTATGCAACCCAATTTCCGTTTCAATGTATCTAAAAGTTTATCATTGAAATAGCTAAATTATTTTTACTTAAATTCCATTCAAAAACTGGAATTTCTATAATATAATAACGATATTAGCACATTTTTCTAAGATTGTGCATAAAATTATACCGATTTTGATTATTTTCAATGTTATTTTTAGATACATAAAAAAAGGTTCGATATTTAAGATAGGGCAACAAATATATATTTAGATCTTTTTTCCGTGCATGAATATATATTTCGTGTGTCTATGTTCTCCTTAACGTCTTCTTTTAAGGTTTTTTTATCCAATAAAAATATGAGAAAAATATTTCATACTTTTGATGCCTAAAATATGAAACGTGATATTTATAAACCTAAAGTACACATGAAATATATATAATATCGTCATTTAAAGTAAAGATATACGTTAAACAATCTAAAAAATATAATTCATTTACGTTCTTGTTTTTTAAATTTCTCTCTTCTTATTATAATCATAAAATTATATAAGCGTACCGAAAAACTTGCTGTATATATTTTAACTTTATATAAAGAAGCACCATGACAATGTTTTAAAATAATCCATATTTATTTATGCAGATAAACTCTTATTAAAAATATTATTTTTTTAATTGAATTGATAGTGATAGAGACATACAAATAAAATGATTTGTACGTAATTTTATAAAAATATATATAAATTACATATTTATTAGTCTTTTTATTCACATTTTATATTGCATTTACATGAAATCATAGCATTTTATAAAAATCATACACTAAATTTTAAGCATCAAAAAAACATAAAAAAGTTAAAAGGAAACAATTTTATATCAAAGATACTTATTTTCAGCAAAAAATCGCACATAAAATACATTAATGATGTTTAATTCTAGCTTTATTCATAAAAAAAGTTTACTGTAGAGATTTTGAATCCCTTAATTTCGCAGAGTCCGATCTGTTAATCACAATAATCACATATGATAAAGTGACATCTTCGTTATTGAAAAGAACAAAGAGAGGATTTTTGTGCTTCAATAAATTTTTTAGAAGTTTATGGATATGACTGAAAAATCCAAACTATATTTTGTTATTAATTAAGTTATATGTTAGGAATTGTAAAAAAATATATTTTTTTGCACCATGAAACACCAGTATTAACATATTGGATTTTCTATTGCCTCAGAGTTTCTGAAATATGTTTATTTTTATTTTATAATAGCAGTTGTATGTGTTAAAAGGAAATAAAAACACATAATTGTATTGTTAGAACAGTTTTAATCGTTTGAATCGTAGATATTTACTATGCTAAGCTAATATGAAATTTTTGATGCTAGCAGTTGATGTGAATTGTAATTCTATTTTTTAGGACTTTATCACAGACGTTGAATTGTAAATCAGGAAATATATTTAGAAATCGCGTTTCATGTCTATAATTTTACAGAAAATAGAGCAAATATAATTTCTACCACTAGAAATAATTTTGTATGAACTCAAGATATATTTGGTGGTGAAGATCTAATTAAGTAAACAAATTAGTAGAATAAATCAAGTTTGCGACAAAAGTGAGAAATCAAGTAAATCTTTTGCAATCGTAATTGATATAAAAAAACAACTTTATAACAGTTTTCATTTGTGGCGATTATTTTTTAATAAAATATACCACTGATTCATATCTAAAAACACAAATTTCTATATTAAAGAATTTAATATATGACCGATATTGATATAATAATTTTACTTACAGGAAGATATATAGCATAACTTTCTAAAAGTATCGTGTGTTTTTATTATATTACATGTAAAAAAGTTAATATATTTCTGAGTGTATTAGACCACAGGAAAAAAACGCGTAAATAATGTCGATTCTTAAGATTTAATTATGTATCGTAAGAAAAAAAAATCTTATCTTGTGTTATATTTGGTTTTTTTGTGGCTGAAATAATAAAGCATAATATTTTGTTTAAGAGAAGGATATATTTGTTAAAAATCGAATGAGAATGAGCTTTGTGGTACAATGAAAAATATTAAACTTAAAAATATGTACTTTTTCTAGTATAGAAATGTAAAAATAGTAATTAAAAAATGTTTCCTCATAGAAATGTATGTAAACACACATTAAATCGTATAATGAAACAAAAAAACAATAAAAGATGAAATTTCTTGTTTATTCAGTTAGATATACTATGCAAAAGAAAAAATTTGATAATTTTGGATGTATCGTTTCATCTTACATTAAAAAAATCATATGTCTTAAATTAATTAATTGATAAAATATTCAGCGTAATTATATTAGAATGATATCGTGATATTTTTTATTCAAAAAAATTACTCAATTTGTATATATTAACATTTTAATTGATATCTATTATCATTAACTGTGTCAAAAAACATATAAAATGAATGATACTATGTGATTTCGCAGCTTAATTCACCGAGTTACACAATTTCGTTACTTATAATTGCGTGATAAGTTATGGATTGTATCTTACAGGATTCTTCGCCCCATAGAAATGTGCAAAATAAATTTAAGTTGATGGGATTCAAATGGTTTTCTTTATTTATAGAACAAATCTTTTATTCAAATGACATAAGTTAAATAGTAATAAATATTTAATTTGTTATGATTCTAGACCACTGCCTATTCATATGCATATTTTTTTGTTTATCTTTACAAAATTATACTCTTGTTCATAAAAAACAATAAAAAACATGTTGCCGCTGTTATAACTATGATTATAGATATGATTTGAATTCTAAAAACGATTTTATTAAATTTTAAATTAAACCTCAAGCAATAATCATGGTAATCATATTAATAGTCATATTTACTTTGATAAAAAATGATGATTTTTTGGTAAGAAAATAGCATTAAACACCATTAGAGACATTTTTATCAGAAATTATAAAATAATTTATACCCGTTAGCGCATACAGGCGAAATATTAATTTCTAAGATTAATTCTTTCTATTTTTACTTATTATGAGCCTAACTCAAAAATTCATTTGTTTCTTCTTTTAAAGTTTGTTAACAATTTTCTGATGCATTTATTTCATTATTTTGTTTTTTGTCGAATCTGATGTTTAAAATCTTATCAGTTTATCTTAGTGATAAGTAATTGCATATTGCTAATTAGTTATAATTAATATTTTTTAATAAATAATAAAGACATTTTTACGTTCATATTTTCTCATAGCGTAAAAAATAAGAGGTTCTGCATATGAATAAAAATTTATTATATATATCTGAGACAAAGTGTTTCGTATATTTTACTGCATATTAGTTTTGAATAGAATAACTATCCGTATTTAAAGCTTTTTTCTGTAATTTTATGCGTTAAAAGGACCGATTTAACTTTTAATATTTACATTAGTGTTTGTTCATGTATAGCGAAGTTATATAAATCTCCACGTAGAATAAAATCATAAAAAGCCACAAAAATTTAAAAAAACTTATTTGCGTATAATATAACTAATTATACTATGTAAAAAGATATTTTTCAATGTTTTTTGATCAAGTAAAAATTATAATTTCTTTAATGTTCTTTTTATTAATCATTTTTTAATGAACATAAATCTGTTTTATTCTCCTCAAAATTTTAATTTCGTTCATCTCTAACAAGAATAATTATAGTTGTCCAGTCATTCGACTAATTTTAAAGAAATATTTACACATTTTATTGATAATAAAAATTATATTTCTATATATCGTATAGTATACAACGTAATAAAAACACTTGACTGCTCATTATCATATAAAATCATATTTTTTGCAAGTTATCTGCATCCATCTATTACAAAACAGAGAAAGAAATTCATCGAGCTTTTTTTATAACAAAAAAACCCAAGTAATCTTTTGAAATGAATATTAAATTGCTTAATGAGAATACAAAATAGCAGAACAAATTGGTATTTTAAACAATGGGGACTTTTGTCTATATTTTTTATGCCAAAAAAACCATAATTATCATAGTCCGTGCTAAGACTCGCAGTTTGCTAATATAGTATGCTTATAAAGGAATTCTATTAGCTTTAAATTGTTTTTAACGTATAAAGTCATAAATATACGTTTTAACAGAGTTTTATAAATTCTTTATAAGTGTTTAATACACTATGAGCTATATTAATATTTGTTACAAAACATCTTTTTCGATTCGTTTTGATCTAGATTAAATTATAATGTTTAATCGATTATATTTATTTATCCACAATTAATATCACCATAATCATTACAAATATGTTAAATGATATTTACGTTCCAAAACGTAAATGAAATATTAAAACAATTTACTCAAACTGTAAAACCGTTGAATAAACTTTGTTTATTGTTAAAACTAATTTTTATCTCTTAAAAATATAATATAGATCATTCAAGCTATAATTTGAATTACATTGCTATGAAACAAAAAATTTCATATGCTTAAGTCATTAAATTTCATCTTATAATAATTTTATTGTGTGATATTGTCCATATGAGTTATGCAGCTTTTTTTTGTTATTATATTCAACTTGTTGACATTTCTTATAATCTACGTTTCTATTTCCTGACTACATAATCCCTGCTTGTATAAGATGATTACCAGTCATAATCGGGTCTGCTTTATACATCAAACTTCGTTTCTAACCTAAAAATACTTGATCAAAAATAGACCATATTGTTGTTCATTCTATTTCTATTAAAACAATATTAATTTACTTACAATTTTATTTTTTTGAATCACATTATTATCTAATTCTGACTTCTTCTATATTGAGAGAATTTAAATATGTTACATATCCATAATTTGGCTTATATGGCTATATTTTTATATATATCGTTATTAAAACCGAACGTTATTTTTTTCGGATGGGAAATTAAAATATCCTAAAAATTTGCTATATAAGCTGTAATATGACGCAGAAATTGGTCCAGATAATAAATTCAGCGAGTTTTTTCTAGATACCTAATATTATACTTATATTAAAAAATTAACGAATTTAAAAACAATTTTAAATGAATGTCGTTCTTTGTATTTTGTGCGTACAATTTATAAGCAATAATCATAAAATATATGTGTTTGATTGTGCGTTTGTCTTCTATTATTTTAAATTAATATATTTGTGATTTAAAATATGAACATAGGCTTTAATATTGATTTTGAAATAATATTCGCCACTTTAAATTTGTCTTATGTGCAGTAATGATATTTCTAAGTTATATATGCGTAAAATATCCTAAAATTAAGCTTTCACATATCATTTTTGCATTATATGCATAGATTACAATTAGTCATATCTTTTTATTTACATGTTAATATATTATACGATCAAAATATATCGAATTATAAGTGATTTTTATAATTACATTAAAAATGTGTTTTTTTGTGGTACATTTTTCAAGCTCTACATTTATTTAGCAAATCACGATTTAAAAAAAGCTAGATGACTATAAAAAATTTTCTAGAATAAAATTTAAATAGAAAAAACTCCTATAATTTTAGACAAATATTTGAATTTTCGGGATATATATCTTAAACTTCAGAGTTGGACGGGTTTATTTTTATGCATTTGTTTAATTTTAAGATTTATCATATAGTTATAATTTTGATGGGTATACATATTTTGTACAAAATTCGGTATAAAAACAAATATATCAAGTTATTTGTATTAAATTTTTGTTTGTAAAAAAATTATAAGTGTTATATTGATCATATATCAAAAAAAATCCATTACATTTGTTTTTAATAATTTAAGTGCAATATTTTTGAAAATATATATTGTTATGTTCCCCCAAAGATTAACATTGAAGATAAAGTAATAGCGTAGAATCAAAATCACAAATTCTTATATATATAATAAATACTATTTTGGCAACATATATATTTGCGGTATATGTTTATAGAAACTACTGTGATTTAATGTATTAAAAATATTATTCTTATATCAAACATTTTTAGAAAAACTAAACATATTATATATAAATGCATAACTATGTTTTAAATTGATTTTGTATGATAATAAAATTCATGCTTTTAAATGAGTAAAAATACGCATATCTTACTTGAATATTTTGTAAAAAAAAAATCTATGACTTGATACATAAATTATAAAGCGACAAGTAAATATTTATTGGGTTTCTATTTAATTAAAAATAGGATTATTTCTTTAAATGCGTAGAAAGAAAACAATGTTTGAAAAAATGCATTTAAGCCATATTTTATGTAAAGGATGTGTTTTTTGGCATTTTTTTATTTCCTGATTTCATAACTGCGATTGAAGACGAGAACTTCCAATCTTTTAAAACATATAGATCTACTTAAATAAAAAACTTTTCTTTTTTGAAGAAATTGAGGAAGTTCATTTCTAATTGATTTGTTCAGGAAGAATAATTAAATGTGATTATAATGCTTAGTATGTATTTTTGGAAAAAAATGGTGAATTTTTTACGTTTAGTTAGTAATATACTGATTTTATATATATTTTTACACGAAATAATAATAATCTCTCATCATGTTTGTTTATTATGATAATAGATCTCCTTTTTTCTTGTCGGGATTAAACTCATGTCCCTAAATTTTTTATCATTTTAGGGGAGCATGAAATTGTGGTTTAGATCTTGTTATTTTGTCTAAAGTAACATAAATGGATTTTCTTATAGTAAATTAAGACATTTTACACATAAAATACATTATAAAATAGTATATAATCGTTCCTCTAGTAGCTTAAATATTTATTATTAACAAGCATATTAAGGGAATCAATAGAAGAAATTACTACTATCCATTTTTACGTAAAAAACATATTTAATTTATATTTCGTGATAAAAAATATGTTTTATTGCATGTTTTTAAATTTTTATGTAATTTTTTTTTGCTGTAATATAAATCAATTCTCACGGTCTTACAACAAACCTGTTTTATGATTTTGCTACATGTATTCTATAGAAAACACGTGGGCGACATTTTTAATATTAATAAAATACCTAGATTATAGCAATAATATAAATTAAATGGATTTTATAAAGATAAACGTTGAATTTAAAAAGTTTACTTGTAATATATACTTTAAAATATTATTGAAATGTGTCAATTAGAGCCAAAAAATTCGTCACAATATCTTTCTAATTTTTTTTAGTATAATTTTTTGTCTTATAGTAGAAGTAATATTGAATATGAAAATAGTAATAATGATATTTTTTGTAAATATTTTAATTTTTCATTTTGAAAACATGAAAACTATTTAAAATATTAATTTACATACATTAAACAACATATGTTTGAGCACACTCACGAAAAGCTTGATTTGATAATTTTATTATAAATGGAAATACTCAATGTGTAAATTTTTGACAAATATTTTAGAAGTTATTGTGTAGATAAGTACGTAAATGTATTGAAACTGTTTATTTCATATATTAAGTTTTAAATGCGTTTTTAAAGCATATTCGTTATCCAAGAAAAAACTGTATCATAAATAATTTAGTTGTTATACACAGAAAATTTATGTATAATTTAATGAATGTGTTTGAGTATAATTTAAAATATCCCATAAAAACATTATATCATGTTTTGGAAATATAAAGGAGGTCTAATATCGTATGAGTGCTTAATTTATACGAAATATGTATATGAGTAACATAAATGTTATATTGATTATAAAATGGATGAAAAAATATTTTAATCAGCAAGTATATGCTCATTCATTATGAATTTTTAACCTTGGTCCAGAGTACGTCAATATATTTTTAGTTTTAAGATATGCATAATCTATAAATTTTTTTATGGTATTTAGATAGATATTAAGTTTTTTAACATATTGCAATCTTTTATCAGCTTGTATGCAATAGATTTGCAAATTTTATAGGTAAATACCAGGATAAAATATAAGAAACGCATTGGGTTAAAATAATGGTTTTTATTGTGTCCTGGTATTCTTGTAAACCTTGCTTCAGATATTATAATATCCGATCAATAAAGGAAGGTGGGAATGCTCTATGACGTAGTTATTTATCCTATTCTATATGTTTACTGTAAATATATAACTCTGATAAAAATATTCATGCAAAATTGGGTTTGTAACGTAAATTAAAAATTGAATATAAAATTTTTTGTAGCGTCTATACGAAATTTACAGTTTCTATACAAATATATTTTATTTTTTTTTTATAAAATAATATTTCACGACGTAAATTAAACTAACATACTTCTTCATAAATAAATATTATAAATTGATAAAATTTTTAAAAACCAAAGATCATACAATTCCATTTGATGGCAAAGTTTATAAGTTTATTCGTAATAAAGCCGTTGTTTGATGCCCCATGAACACGATAAATCAAAATTTCTATACCTTTTAAAAGTTAAATGCTATATTGTTATTTTTAAATAATAGTAAAAAATTCATGATTATAAGTTCATTTATTTTTTTCTTTCATGTAGAATATGCTAGTTGTTGATATACTTTTGGTTAGTACGCATCTATATTATATTATAAAGGTTGCTTTCGATTTTAATTTACTTTTGTTGCACATTTTTTACGTGTTTATATGAATATAGTTGTTAGACATATGATTCTACTTTTTGTTCGACGCCACAACCCGTTATTTTTTCTTATGAATCATATAAAAATATCATCTCATTATCTGAATTTCACAATTAATTTTTTATTCTGGTGAAACTTTAAGAAGTATTTAGTTTCACAAAATAAATGAATAAAATGATTCACATAAGTTCATCTTAACCAAATCATATTTTTAGACATAACATCTGCGGTGATAAAATCCGGATAAACATAAGAATATCGTAAAAGATTATAAAACAATGAGAAAATGATGATATATTAAATATTAAAGATTTTTGAGCTTTATTCGGTAATCTTTTTATAAATGATTTTATTAGCATGTTCGATCGGTTATTCTTAAAATATATTTTTTAACTTATTTAGTCCTTTTTTTACTATCAGTGCAATCCTTTTTTGATTTGTTTCAAAGATTTGTGAAAATGAATTATATATTTACAGTAGGTGAAAAATATATATGGTTTTTTCATGGTCTTTTTAAGCGCAGATAATTAATTATAAAGTATTTTAGATATATTGGTATATACTTACGATGTTTATTTTTATGCGTATTCAAAATAATTCATTTAGTATAAAATTATAACATTGTGATATTTATTATATTCCTGTATTTTGTTATTTATCCTATTCAACGCCGTTTGATATATGCTTTTCCTAAAAAATAGTTTAAGAACTGTAAACTTTTATAATTTTAAATTTACATCTTGATTTTAAATTAATTATATTCATTCATTCGTGTATGTATATTAATGTTTTCTTTCGTACTGTTAGAAATTTTTAGACCCATTTTTTGCAAAATTCAGACGATATGTGTAAATCCCAGGTAAATCGAACAATCATTCCGACTGATTGCAAACGATAGGGAAAATACACAAGAAAAAGATAGAAGGGCTTTGAAGATGGCATTGGCGGGAGATTTGTGTCCTCTCGCCAGGAAAATAGAAAGAATGTATTTTTGTTGCTGGTGGAGAGAATGGAGTGTGGCAGTGGCCTAGACAAGAATTTAGAATTTGGTTTTTTCAAAGTTGGGCCGAAGGCTATGCCCGATTTTTGTCTGAGGAGACATTCCATCATTTGAACTTTTTATTAAAATTTTTGGTTTTATGCTTTTCTTACATATATTTTGAGATAATCAATTTAAGAACTTTTGTCCTGTATTTTTATTAAAATCTAAATTCTTAAATTTTTTTTAAATTTTCTTATATAAAAATTAACCACATAAATATATTATATTCGTACGATCAATTCCAATTAATTTCATGCCTTAAGATTTTTGTTGTTCTATTATTAAGTCAGTGTTTATTTTATAATTTTTTCAATATTTCTTATTATAATTATAAAATCTATGGGATTTTTGATTTACTAAGTTCCTTTGCTCGTATATTTTAATCGATGCTTATTTTTTATGATTTCTTTCTGTTCACATATTTTGTAAACTATACATTTAAACAGAATAATAAACTAGTCTGCAATGACTATTTTCTTTAATATTTAAAAAAAAAGCTAATTTAGTATCTTAATTATTATAAAACCTATCTACTAAATAAACAGGCGCATAGATATTATTATCATGCCAATAAACCTATATTAAAGCTATAAGTAATAATTAAATATTATTTAGATTTATTATCTTAAAAATAGAATTTTAAAAATATTTTTTTGTATCAATAACTAATTTTATTTTATAAGCTTATAAACAATCTGCAATCTAAGAATATTTGCTATTTATAGTTCAAAAATTATTAAATAGAAAAATCCCAATGTAATAATACAAAATGAGTTTTAAACTGTTTAATTAGAACATTGTGACTATAAAATTGATCAATAGAAGACAATTACCATTTTATTACATTTATATCGAAGAATTAAGTCAAAAATAGTTTATAGAATTTATGTTATACTGTTACTAGTTTGATGTATCAACTATAAGGTCAAAATGGTTTACTCGTTTTATATAAAATAAATCTTTACGACTACTAATAAATATGTCGAAAGAAAATGTAAATTTTTTTTCCCAATATAAAATAGCTATGAAATTATATATATTTTTATCGATTTTGATACAAAACTCGAATAAATAAATGTATAAATAATACAATTTTTTTACAAGACTATAAATAAATTGACATATTTATTCAAAAAGTTGCATGCTTTTTTAAGTATGAAATTTTTCTCGTAATGTTATAATATTGTTGGGAAAATTGATAAACACGAGGTGTATCTTTATATTATTTTCTAAATCTTTAATCCTAAAAATTAATGTAATTAATGGACGTATATTCTTAAATATAACAAGTTATGGCAGATATTCTTATTCAAAATATGTTATTTGTGCAAACAATTTTTTTGATTCCTGCATCATATTCTTTTATATTATATGTACTTCTAGTAATCTTGCAATTTTTGGTATAAAAAAATATAATTTCTTTGAGGTGTAAACATAGATAAGAAAACAGGACAAATACGATGATGTTACAGGGTTTTGATTTTTTAAAAAATTATGTAAAATTTTCTCTGCCAAACTTTTTTTTTACAATTATTGATATAAAATTATTCATTTATTATAGAATTAGTTTCGAAATATAGCTATCTTAAAGAATAAAATTCTAAAGTATAAGCAAATAATTATATGTAAATCAGCTATCAAAATATTTTTTTAGTATTAGATGCCAATATGCATACACAAAGCCTATTTTATGCATTTTTTGTATTTTACTACTGATAATTAAATTTATATATCGTTTTTAAACAACGAATAAATTCTGGTTTTATTATGTAAGAATTTTCGTATTGTCTATCTATTTCACAAAATATAGAGTAATAGGCTGTATATATAGTATTTTCTAATAATTTTATTCCAATATAATTCTCATATCCATTGCAAGAACATAATCTTATTTTTACCTTCTGGAAACTACAATAATAATTTACTCGAAAATAAAAGATATAAAAAAAAAGTTTACGATTAAACAATTTATTTATATGTTATCTTATACCATATATTCTATTATACCAACACAAAATGCATATTTAAAGCAAATTTTATGTTTATTATTTCAGTTTGTCTAATTCCAAATTTTTATGATTCAGAAGTTTGTTTTTATTTCATAGAAATACCCAAATATCTTTGCTATTGTATTTATTTTAGGTTTTGACTAGTTTCTATAACTTTAATTAATTTTTATCGGTTTTACTGCTGTTTCTCGCACGTTAAATATGGATACGTAATCTTGCATTGATTTTAATTAAATGCTTTACGATCTACTATTGTGAATTATTTGTATATATATCAAAAGTAAAGCGAATTTAGCTTATCTCATTTCCCAGTGAATATATAGATTCATAAAAAAGGGGAAATATATGATATTTTTGAATAATTTAGATGTAATAGCAAGAATAACGTCTTTGTACAGTATATAATAATTTTTTTATCTTAACAAATAAAAATAAAAAGAATTTTATGATTTTGTTCATCAAAGTCTTGTAGCTTAAATATTATGATCGTTTATAAAGTATCAGAAATACCTTAACTTTTGAAGATTTTGAAATCTTTATGGTGGAAAACCGTTTATATGTAAAAAGCCGATTGATCATCATATCTGAACTTAAAAATGCTAGTTTATTTGAATCTGTTATTTTCTTCGCTTGCTTAATTTTGAAATTTATATACTGTACCACATTTATTTGTAATTATTTCATATCTAGAAATAGAGGCACAAGTAAGATTTTAAATAAAAAAATTGCCATTTTTTATTAGAGAAGAAATAAATCTAGTTTTTACCATTAATTATGGACATAATATCAACTTGAGTCGATCATATACCGAATAGATTAATTTTATTTATATTATACAAATTTATGCCAAAATAAATAAATAAAAATCTAAGATAAAGTTTCAGGAGTAAAATATGTTACAACATCACATACAAGTTTTCATTTCTACAACATCGACTCGCTGATAATGTCCTATAATATCCTACTTTAGATATGCTGAAACGTACATGTATAGAATTCTACGTTATTATTAAGATGGATTTGTGACTTTCGTATTATTATACGTTTTAGGTTATATAAATAATTACTTGCATTTTAATGGATAAGAAAATTTCTTAAGATACATTAAATTTTTTCTTCTTAAAACATGAAGTGAAGCCTTATATCATCTAATAAATACATATTTCAAAATTAAGTAACACAAAGGTTTTTTTATCGATACAAAGGTGATGGAATTTTTGTATAATTATACAAAATTGCATTATAAATTTATATTTTTCATTTAAAGAATTCAAATATGCAATAATCATGGATAATATCTCGATAAATATTTGTTGCCTACCTTATTTTTTAAAACTATACAATGTTTCGTTTTAAAGATTTTCTAAAACATAAAGGCTATATAAATATTTTGATTTTATATACATCAATAGCTCATTTTCGCTCACATTGGTATTTTATCTAAATTTTTAATGTGCCTTTGTCTTTTTTCTAAACACAGTAAAATATACTATAAATTTTGTTTTTACCTACTTAGCATCGTCTGTGATTGTGTAATTTTCATTTTTTGTTTCGTTTTACAAATATTGAATTTTAAATATACTAAAAATATAGTGAATGTAGTTTTAAGTGGAATTATATTTGTTTTTATATATTTAGTTATAACAATACTGATAAAAGGTTTTTTAGAGACAGTAAAAATAATTTTTTATGGATAATATTTTCTTACAATATTTTTTACAAACTTCGCCTAGTATAAGAATATATCACATTTGTATTTGTGAATAAAGTATTCTAGATTCCTCATATATCACTATACATATTTTATACCATTAGTATATTTATATTAAAATATATTATTTTATATTAATAAGTTACATATACTATTTTATATTTTGAAAACTTTAGAAAAGTAAAAAAAATCTAGAATGATAATAGTATCTAGCTATCTTATTGTGATCATCTTGGTTTTAATCTTTTTGTTGGTTCACTTTGATATTTAAATAATTTTACCGTGCTTTTTTTTTGTTCTGATTTAGATTATACTGTGTTAATTTCTTTAATTATGATATTATAGTTTAAACTTTTATTCACTTTAGAGTTTATTAAATAGAGTAATTAAAAACATGAATATTTTTTTTTAATGTAAACCTTGATATTTTTTTTTGTTTAAAAGTAAACTTATAATTAATTAATTTATTTTCAATTTAATTTTTGTATACTATTTTGTCAAATCTATTGCAAAGATGATGAAGATTCTTTGAGATTTATAAGCATATATCTGTACAGGTATAAGTATAAGTATTTACGTTACAAATTTTCTATCCTGTAATATTCAGCATGTTAATGTGTCAGTGGCAATGATATTCAGTAGATTTAGTACCTGCCATGATAAATTTGATAGCAAAAGGCATTGGAATAGTATTTTTCGGCGTAAAAAAGCATGGTAACATATATTCTGTATATCGTCGCAGATTTTTGGGCAACTTTCTAACAGAAACATGCACATTTCGGAATTCTCAGATCCAAAAACGAATATTTGATTATATTAATTTTTAAAAAATTCAAAACGTATATCTAGAAGCCTAAAAAGGTATTTTAAATATAAATTATCTGTTTATTACTTTATTTTTTTGTTTCTTAAATATTATATATTATTAAAATCAAACTTTACTCACTTTATAGATTTTATGCTCATTTATATATATTATCAAAATACTCACATTGCAATAGTTAAAATTAAAAAATTTTAAATTAAAAAAATATTCATTTGCAGAATCATTGACAGCAAGAATGTAATCCGCATTTTATAATATAACTGATAATGCATAATTCATTTGATTTATATCGCAAAATATACTTATAAAAAGACATTTTTCGAAATTAGAATCCGCTTAAAAACATAATATAATAAAGATATTTTCAAGCATGTTTTAATTATATCTTATTTCATATATTGATGGTAAAAAAACATATCTTTTATTATATATTGTTCTGTTATTTCGACAAAAAAACCTACTGATATTTTTGAATCTGATTCATTTGGCATAATTTGATTTTAAAATATTTTCGTCTCATTGTAAGGATTCTTCGGATTTCCCAGATTTTTTTATATAAGATAAACATCTTTTTTCTTATTTATAACCTCAAGTAATTTTCAGCCACCGTTCAATATGTTATACGTTTTATAATTTTTTTCTTGCTGTTTTAACATGTGTTTTTGAATTCCCTCCTAGAACGCATTGCTTTCTATGATTTTACGTAAGTTAATCTGAATATCAAGATATGAAACGAAAAATTCATTTATAAGCGCATCATAATCATCATTAAGAAAGCACATTTACCGCATTCTGCTCATAGTTTTACGTTCTAAATATAAAATTTCGACATCAAATAACGTGTTTTCATTAGCCTTTTTGGTTCTTCTAAATCTGGATCTGTTAAGAAGCTATGTTTTTTTATAAACTTTTGCAATATTTCCCTGTATTTTTTTTCCTTTTAATAAAAAAACCTTTTTTTTTGCAATTTTCTCTTCTAAATCTTCAGTTTTTCATTTTAGAATTATATTGACGGTTCGTGTGTCAAATTTTTTACTTCTTTATTACTACTTAAAAAAATATAGGTTCTGCTCATTTACGAATTTCACGGAATTTGAATCTTCTTTTTTTCTTCTGGATTTGTTCTTGTGAATCGATTCAGATGAATCTTGATTTTTCGTGTCATCTTTATGCCTATATCAGCCCCAGTATTTATACGAATCAAATTTACTGTGTTTATATAATTGAACTTTTATTTATAAAAAAATGACAACTTAAAGCAAATGAATTCATTTTAGTCTAATTTGACAAGTTTTTATATGCTAATATAAACCAAAAAAGCTTGGTTTTTCTGTAACTGCATATGAAACTAAATTGAATTTTAATATGGTGATTGGCAAGAACTCCAGTCTAATATTTTGATTTGCGCAGTTTCAAAATATTCATATGAATATGAGCTTTAAAAAACCAAGATTCTAATATAATTGCATATAATCATAAAGGATTCATCCAATATTTTATATCCTCAGTTTAGAAATATAACATTTTTTGATGATTTGTGTGCTTCTAATTAAGTTTCTGTCATTATATACATATTGTTTTTGTGGTTTATATTCGAATTTTTTGCTTCGAATTATAATAAAGTTTGTTTTTTTTAATACTTTTAATTATTCTTTTAAATTAATAAGAGTAAAGAAAATTTCTGTGCAATTCGTTTGAATATATATACAATAAATAATTTTTGGTTTAAAAAAACCAATTATTGAATTTTTTTCTGAGTGGAATACCATAATATCCGAACAGAACTAAGAATAATTGAAAATAAATTATATTTTGTTCTATACGTTTATAAATATACAAATAGAAAATCTTGTTGCAACCAATTAGTGCTTAGCATTTATACAGTTTATTTTATAATAAATTCTGTTTTTAAACCGATTTATATTACTCGTTCGCCGTATTATTATATTAAATATTCACAAGAATACCCGAATTAAAAGCTCAAAAAGAATCGTACAATAAGAAGGTACTTTATAATGCTTTTAACTTACTCTTTAGTTGTTTTTAATAATGTTTTTGGAATCTTAAAGTTTTTTTTTTGCATCTATTTTTGTACGCTTAATTATAATTTAATAGTTACTTATTTTGTATATTTTTTATAAAAAAGTAAATTGAGTGGTTTTTATGAAAACTTATAGATGTTAGATATATGTCGCAAAATATTATTCAAACATTGTTTTCGTTTTTGCTAAAAAAATATGTTGAAATAAATTTCGAGACAAAATATTTGGTTATTTACTATATTAATCTGAAAAATAGTATGAAAACAGAACAAATTTACGAAGAACTTCGAAGAAAAATAAAAAAAATTATATATTGTTTCAAATTTATGTTTTTTAATTGTTATTAGTGACATATTAAAAGATTTATTGGATAAGTATACTATAAAATCTATAAAAGTTATCAATGTGTGAAAGAATATTAAGATCAAAAAATAAGATAATTCAATATAGAGTTTTAATTTACAATAATTATATATATCTGAATTTTTTTAGATACTATTCACATATGTATTTTCGATTTAGAAATACCTTGAATTTACGTAATTTATAAAGTTAGCTGAATATAGGATAATTCGATATTTTACATTGTTATGATTAGACTTGTTTAATCACAATCATTTTTTTCGTAAATAAGAATAAGTTCGTCTTTGAATTTAAAATGTATAATTATTTATTATATTTTAATTGTTATTTTTAATATAAAGATAACCTATAAATAAGTTAACATGTTTAAATGTTTGTGTAATTATTATAAAACTAATCATGTGATGGTATTTATAAATTATTACAATAAATTATTTATTTTACAATTCTATTTCGTAATGTCTTTGCTTTTGTGTATTTAAGTGCTTATTTTTTTATGTTTTTTTTGACTTTATTTATCATATATCGAATTTTAAATCTTTCTTTAACGAAACTTTCCTAGAAAATTTTGATAAATATAATTTCGAGATTATTGACATCGAAATCAATCTTTAGACCTAATAGTTTTTATTATAATTCTAAAGAGCTAGATATAATCATTCCATGTGGTTAGAACGACTTTAAAAATAACTTTAAAATTTTCTGTGTTTAGATTTTTTAATATAATGTACATTTAGAAAAACATTATTTATAGAATTCGGCGTTTTTTGACGGAGTTACATCGTATAATACATTAAGATAATCATATGCCTTATAGCAAGATTTACCATACACAGTCTTTTTTTTTATAAATTTTATTTTTTTCGCATACTTATATTTTGAATGCCAACGAAAAACAACTAAAATAGCGTAAGTAAAAAACAATATCATGGTCCTTTCTTTGTATAATATTACAGTTCTATAACATTTATCTTATAATTATGCGAAAATATAATTACAAGGATTTTATTTTCTTATATTTGTCTAACTTAATATATGCTATATTTATATGCTGGTTTATAAATATTCTATGCATTTAGTAAAAATAAATTTGATTATGATCTTATATAAATCTATAAGACCAATATACACAATAACTCAATCACAATATATGTGACTAAGTATTTTATTTTTTATTTTTTGTGTATTGATCACATTAAATATTTTATTTTACAGGAAAAAAAGTAATTTATCGTACTATAGAATCTGTATAATAAAGAAATGTAAACTAAGCGTTGTTGAATGATTAAGACCATAGAATCTTATCTTTATGGTAATGTATAAAGTTTTATTCTTATTTAGAAGCTGTTCTTTTTTTAAATTAAATATTGAAATATCATCCTAGTCTTTCTAAATTGACATTTTCAACATAATAAACCTTTAAAAATCAAAATCGAATATGTAATTTCTTTATTCGATAATTATTTAACTTAAACTTATGATTTTTGTATAATGATATGGTTTTCTGAAACATATTGAAGCGCATCATTATATATAATGCCAACTTTTAGTAATATTTCTAGATTATATATTCAAATCAAACATTTTCTATATAAATCGTGCCGATATCTTTAATTGGATTATCCTAATGTGAGCAAAAATATTGTTTTAAAACCCACAAATAATATTATATCTGTTTTATTTGAATAAGTCCGATTTTTCTATAAATAATATTTAAATGGGATTTTTGTTTTATATTTATAGTAAAAATGCCAATTTTACATTATTTTAACTCAACTATTTAAAAGATTGTCGTAAACAATAGAACTAAATAAAAAATAAACCAGGCATTATTAACACCTAAAAAGAAATTGGAATAGAAAGAAAACTTATAGATTCATATAAAAGATGGGATTGTCGAAAAATAAATAGATTACACTTTTATGCATATCATATATGATACATTGCTATATTTCAGCCACGATTGTTTTTTTATTTACAAGTCGGCTTTTTTTTTGTTTTAGTCTATCTATTTATCCATGTAAATATTCATTTTTTTCTTTTTTGCCCCCTTAAATATTTGAGCTACCAAATATTACTACTTTTATTCTTAATATTTATATACAAACTTATAGATAGTATGAAATTTATTTTTTCCATCTGATCTGTAATCACACTGAATTATTTTATACGATTATATTAAATTACATAAGTTTGCTTATTGTAGTTAACGTAAATGACAATTTTTTTTCTCGCAAAATATTGGACTTATTCTACGGGTTGTTTTCTTCTTCAAATCATAGCTTAATTTATTTTTTTCCTTACGTTAATATCCAAATATAATTTTCTATTGCATGATTTGATTTAGTAAGTTTAACTTTAAGTTTTAGAAGTTTAGATATTCTTTTTTATCGACTTTATTTGCCTCCTTCTTTTCGTGTCATTTTTTTTTTAAATTCTCAAGATGCTAGATTTACACAGTTTTTAAACAAACATTTTGTTTTCATTCTAATAAATCATGTCAAAATTCTGTATTTACATATTAAAAAACCAAAAATCTATAGAATACGGCAAAAATAAATTTATATTGATGTTTTTATTCAGATAATATATATCGAGTAAGCAAAATTTAATTTATATTTAGATTTAATTTAGTGAAAAAAATTTTGTAATGATTTAAGCTAGTAATTTTTTATTTTTCGTCAACGAAAATATACTTAGTACAATAATTAACTTACAAGGTTCCAACTTTTAAACTTTTTTTTTATAGACTCAGGGATGTTAAAATTTTTTATGTAAAACATTAATTTTTGTCTCGAAAAGAGTTTATAACTTGTAATAAACATAAAACTAACATATTTGACCATCATATTTAAAGATATTTAAAATGAATAGATATAGAAAAACATTTGAAGAGAATGAATATAAGAAATTATTTAAACATGGTTTCGACTTATCATTATTTTTTTTGTGGTTTTTTTTGTATTTTTTGTACTTTTTGTTTTTATTCAGTTTATAACTCATATATTCTAATTTTAACATTTATAACTCTTTTTGTTTTAATAAGATGAGTTAGAAACTGAAATAAATTAGTTATTATGATATTTTTCCATAAAAAAACCACATTATTCTTCATATAAAATTCAACAATGAACTATAAGTTATTTATAGAATAAGCATGTTTAAATCCGCTAAAAAATTCAATAAATATATTTAAAACTAATTTACAATATATAAAAGAAGATAAATTTTTTCTTAAAGAAAAAAAAAATGATATCTATAAGATAAGTATTAATGAAATATCGTTAAGATCGAAAATTTCCAGAATTCCTGAATTTTTTTTTGTTTTTTTATTAAACATATATTGGCGATTGTATATTGATGTTATGATTCTAATTCATGAAGCACATAAACTATATAAAATTATTTGCTCAATCTCATATTGTATGCATATATAGCTTATAATGGGCTTTTTTTGCATTATCAGCCGTAAAATAATTTCATTGATCTTATTTTTTAAAAATCATTTTTATTATGTGTGAAAATTGCACCTTGATGAGCTTTGAAGTCATTAAAGATAAAATGACATAATAGTCATTGATATATAGCCAATATGGTATGTTTAAGTTTTTTTAGATGCGACTACAAAACAAAATAAAAATTAATAATAATAGAAAACTAAGTTTATGTTACCAATTAAATTATATATAGCATTTTATGGTGCTTTAATATGCTTATAATGTTTTTCGTATGCATAAAACAGGATTCAGAAAACTTTTACATACTCTATTTCTTTTAATACGTGAATACCAAGATAATTATAATATTTACTTTACTTAATTTCCATTTTATGTGATACAAAGTTCTTATAAGTCAATCTATAATTATTAACAGTTTTACACATGTTAATCTCAAAAGATTGCTAATACCGATTCAGATTTTAGTATTTTATATTATAAGCCATTGAAACATATCTTTTTAGATTTAAAATTATAGAAATATATTAAAAAGTCGAAAATATCTTTGAAATTATACATTGATATTATTTTTATAATATTTTTGATTCTTTTTCCTCTAAATATATAGAAATGATTATTATATGTTTAGTTTCTTTAAATATAATTTTTAGAATAATAAAGTCAGTAAATTTTTGTTTATAATTGCTGCAGCTTTTTATTTTAATATTACAATTAGCTGATGATACTTTATATATAATTTAACGCCAAAATCTTATATAATTTTTTCTATCACCATAAGCTTTATACAATTAGAATTCCATATTTATCTGTTTTTAATATTGCGGTAATTAGTCTATTTTTATGCGATTAAAGTTCTTAAATGTTTATTAGAATCTTTTTAATTCCTACATTGACATGATATATCGACGAGAGTGGGAAAGACTCTCGTCAAAAAAAAGAAAATAAATCCTGTCGAGGTAATACGATAGGGGAGAAATCCCATAAACTTATATTTCTGCTGCTCTGAAGATGGCATTGGCGAGAGATTAAAGTCCTCTCGCCAGGATAATTATTAAGAAATAATATAATGGATGTAGCTTTGGTGGAAGATAAGAGGCGTGCAGGTGATTGGAAATCGAAAAGTAATTTTTGATTTGGTAGTAAATGTGCCGAAGGCTATGCCAAAATTTTACCATTTTTTGTAGAAATTAAATATACGAAATTTATTCACAATATTTTCATATTTTAAAAATTCCATCTACTCTATCTCTAGAGATACTTATTTCAAAAATTACCTAATATATAATGCCGACATAAACTCTAATTTAATTATATACTTCTATCTCGTGTTAATTAAAAAAACTATCCATTATTCTATAATATGTTTTTTAAAACTAATCAATATTAAGAAATAAAACAACAATACTTCCAGCAGTTTACTTTTCCGAACAGTTTTATAATATCATTAATCTTTATTCATAACAATATTATGTTTCAACTGAGTTTATTTTCATAAAAAGATAAGAAAACCAATTTTTTTTGATTATTTTATATTAAATTTGTAAAAGCTAAATTTTTTAGAAAAATTATTTTAATAATTTGAATAATTATAAATCATAATATTTTTAACTTTGTGTTATTCGATTAAAACATAGATATTTTTAAAAAAAAAATTATATTTTATGACATGAACTAAACATCAATACTGCCAAGTACAACCATATTGTTTTGAAAAATATTATTCTTGTTTTAAAAAGATAAGTTGAAATGATCGAATTACTTTCCACTATCAAGAATATAGATTTTCGATTGATGTAATTCCAAAGAAATAAAATATTTTCATTCTTTATTCATTTTTACAACCTATTAAAGAACGAACCGCTTCAAATACTTGCACACAAAAATATTTATATAAATTAGTAAGTCACAGAACAATATTTCGATATTAAAAAAAAAAACGGCGAAAAATATAAGTTTTTCAATATAAATTCATATTCTTAATAAAAAAAAATTAATAAACTGTAATTATAAATAAAAAAAAGCTGAAATACTAAAATAGAATGGTGTTAAATACAATAATTTTGCATTAAAAATAATAATTAGCACAATATAGAACAGTTTTTATGGTAAAAGGATCGGATCTATTAATTTAAAGGTTTTTTATGGATCGATAAAATAAATATTACAACAATTAAGTTTATTTTTAGAACTATTTTAATAATTTAGAGACCAGTGCAAAATAAAAGATATTCAAAGATTATTAAAGGTTTTTTGAACCACACAATTATGATAAAGTATCAATATTAGCCTAATGATCATAACATAACGATTTTATAGTCATATTTTTTTATTTCATTTCCCAATTACCATAAAAAACTTCAAATACGTTATATAGATTAGTTATATTTCATATGATAACTTTTATTTACTGATAAATACATAAATATAAATCCAGATATATCCATAGAACCGCCATAAATTGAGATTAAGTTGATAATTTTAAACACTGCAAATTACTAGATTATATTCTATAGGTCTTTAACGTATATATTGTATTCATAAATTACCTTGTTTATATGTGAAAAATGTAATCATAAATAAAGATAAAAATTTCGCATATATCGTGTCAATTAATTAAAAATAGATAAAATAGAGAAGAAAATTTCTGAAATAAAGTTAAATTACATGTGTTTATTATTTTTAAAATACGCTAGCTCATTTTAATACAAATAAGGGTTTTTTAAGAGATAGAGTATAATTTCTATGTATTTTTTTAGGTTTACAAAATACGCTAGCGCAGTTTAATACAAGTAAGGTTATATATTGAAAGATAGTGTATAATTTCTATGTATTTAAAGGTTTGAAAATAACACTAGCGCAGTTTAATACAAGTAAGGTTATATATTGAAAGATAGAGTATAATTTCTATGTATTTATAGGTTTACAAAATACGCTAGCGCATTTAAATACAAGTAAGGGTTTTTTTAAGAGATAGAGTATAATTTCTATGTATTTTTAGGTTATCAAAATACGCTAGCACATTTAAATACAAATAAGGGTTTTTTAAGATATAGAGTATAATTTCTATGTATTTTTAGGTTTACAAAATACGCTAGCACATTTATATACAAGTAAGGGTTTTTTATAGAGATAGAGTAAAATTTCCATGTATTTTTAGGTTTACAGAATACGCTAGCACATTTAAATACAAATAAGGGTTTTTTAAGAGATAGAGTATAATTTTTATGTATTTATAGGTTTAAAAAAAGTGCTTGCGCAGTTTAATACAAGTAAGGGTTTTTTTAAGAGATAGAGTATAATTTATCTGTATTTTAAGGTCTACAAAAAGTGCTAGCGCAGTTTAATACAAGTAAGGGTTTTTTATAGAGATAGCGTATAATTTTACTGTATTTTACGGTTTACTAAATACGCTAGCACATTTATATCCTAGTAAAAGTTTTTTGGAAAGATAGAGTATAATTTCTACATATTTATAGGTTTACAAAATACGCTAGCACATTTATATACAATTAAGGGTTTTCTTAAGAGATAGAGTATAAATTATACGTACTTTAAGGTTTGTAAAATACGCTAGCACATTTATATACAATTAAGGGTTTTTTAAGAGATAGAGTATAATTTCTATGTATTTTTAGGTTTACAAAATACGCTAGCACATTTATATACAAAGAAAGGGTTTTTTATAGAGATAGAGTATAATTTCCATGTATTTTTAGGTTTACAAAATACGCTAGCACATATATATACAAGTAAGGGTTTTTTAAGAGATAGAGTACGATTTCTATGTATTTATAGGTTTAAAAAAAGTGCTAGCGCAGTTTAATACAAGTAAGGGTTTTTTTAAGAGATAGAGTACGATTTCTATGTATTTATAGGTTTAAAAAAGGTGCTAGCGCAGTTTAATACAAGTAAGATTTTATATTGAAAGATAGAGTATAATTTCTATGTATTTCTAGGTTTAAAAAATACGCTAGCGCAGTTTAATACAAGTAAAGGTTTATATGAGAGATAGAGTAGCATTTCTATATATTTATAGGTTTACAAAATACGCTAGCACATTTATATGCAAGTAAGGTTTTTCTTAAGAGATAGAGTATAAATTATACGTACTTTAAGGTTTGTAAAATACGCTAGCACAGTTTAGATCAAGTAAGGGTTTTTTTAAGAGATAGAGTATAAATTATACGTACTTTAAGGTTTGTAAAATACGCTAGCACAGTTTAGATCAAGTAAGGGTTTTTTTAAGAGATAGAGTATAAATTTTTATGTATTTTAAGGTTTACAAAATACGCTAGCACAGTTTAGATCAAGTAAGGGTTTTTTTAAGAGAAAGAGTATAAATTATACGTACTTTAAGGTTTGTAAAAAGTGCTAGCGCAGTTTAATGCAAGTATAGGTTTCTATGGGAGATAGAGTATAGATTTTAAGTATTTTAAGGTTTTAGAAATACGCCAGCTGATTTATATACTGGTAAATAAAGTAATAACAGATTTATACAATCTATATCTATATTTAGAAAATATATACATGCTAGTTTATATTACAATGTTTAAAACCTGAAATATAGGATTTTTCTTTAGAATTTTCCTTAAAAGTTATAATTAGGTGCAATTTATTTATACGAGCAATCAAAAACATTTTATCAAACTTTAAAAAATTGTTTTAAAGGTTTTTGAAGCGTCAGCGAAACAGACTACATTAACCAGGAACTTGAATTTAAGGTCTACATAATACCTATAATAGCTTCAAATCTAAGGTAGCCAATGCACATATAATATACTATATATGGCATATAACTATAGGATTAGAATAAACAATGTATAGTTTATCCAGCCTACCCCAAGTAGGTCAAAAAAACCAAGTATACCTCTAGTAAGGCAATAGAAAAACTGAATTAACTAGTTTTTGCAGCCTGGCCTCAGTAGATCAATCAGATTCGAGTATTCCCGTAGTTTTCTTTTGCCTGGCCATAGTAGATCAATCAGATTCGAGTATTCCCGTAGTTTTCTTTTTATTTCTAGTACGCCAATTATATTTGAGTATTCCCATAGTTTAATCAACGAATATGGTTAACGAACCCTAAGCCCCTAGTCCCAACCCGCATTGGTATTTTTTTGGCCCTTTATTTTCATTTAAAATCTATCAATTATTAAATCACCATAAAATTCTTAATATTGACATTTATAATAGTAATATACATATATATGTCTATTATATACATTAAACTAGATTTTCTGATTCTAAAGATCTTCTCATTGATTTTTCTTTATAATATTTAAAACCGAAATTTTTTTTTATGCTAAGATTATTTGTTAATTAAACAATAATATCTAAATTTTTGAGATTTAATTATATGTATATTTATTTCCCATTTATTTCTTTGTTTAAGATTCTCTTGTTAATAAATTATTATTTTTTTAAGTTTTTTATTTTATTTGTCATATATATAGAAATATACTGGTGAAATCGAAATGGTTTTCGTGTTCAGTAATTTAAAATAATCTAATAATAGATTCATCTTTTAAAAAACTGAAATTTTCAATGGAAATATAAATATATTGAAAATACAAACGATATATTTTTCTATTTAGACACCAGATATTAGAGTTTTATGTAAATATTTAAAGTTTAATGCACTTATATAATAATATTGATATATAAATTACGTCTCTGATAGAAAACTATAGTTATTGTTTTATTTTGTTCCGCATAAATTGTAATTTTTATTGATTATTTGTGGCTTAATTATCATATTTATACCAATCTTTTGGTTTTTTTCTTTATATAGGCGGTTTTCTACTTTTCTAGTTGTATAGAATAAATCCTTTATGGGAAAATAAACAGCTTTTAAATGAATATTTCATGTTAATAGTCTTTTTTATTATAAATATTTCATGCGGCATGTTATATTATCGATTTTCTATGCTATTTTAAATATAATATGTCTGCAGCGAGATGAGAAAAAACAAGTTTTATGTATTTTTTTGTGCCAAAAAGACATATCAATCTCATTTTAAACATAATTTTATTACTTTTAGCTGAATTATGTCGCTGATCAGCCGAATAAGTGGTGATAAATATGTCCACTAGCACAGAAAGAAATAATACAATGATAATTTATGACATTATAAATACATTATCTAAAGTTGAAATATATAAAAATCATCTTTTTGTGGATATATAGCCATAACCAACTTGGTTATATTTATGATTTTTTTGCCTTATAATAAATATTTATATACTCTACTAGACACAGTGAATATTTGTACATATGTTTTGTTATCTAGAAAAGGTGAATTTATTAATTTTTCGGTCAATTCCAAGTTTTATGTGTTGCCATATTTTTTTCTGTCTTAAAAAAAACCTAGAACCAAGTCCTATTTGGCGAAAAAAACAATTTTTACGAGCTGATCATACCTTTATAAGCTAAGATACACATTCTGAATATCTCATATTACATATTATTAGCGGCTTTTTTTAATAACTAATGACATCGCAAAAAAAAGGGATTTTTTTTCTTGTAATAAATAAAAGTTTTCATATTTAAATTATCTTTTTAAAACGTAAAATACTTAGAAAATCATATATTTTAATTTTTTCTTGTTTCTGAAACTTTTATGTGTGGATTAAGTCGACTATTTTTTTTCTTTATTTTAGTGGTTTTTTTATGTGATAATAACTATCATATACATCAAATCGAAAAAATATGTTTTGAATTATAAATCGATATGGATTATGCTTGATGTATTTTGATATGGGATTTTAGTAGAAAGTTTAAGGATCCTATTATTTTTTTATCTTTTAATGATCAATTACATAAAATATTGAATATATTTTTATATCTTATTATAATATTCAATTATAAAAAAAGATTTTGATATCATTTAATTGATTTTGATGTTCATTTATAATATATTTTAGGTATGTTTCTTATGTACGAAAATAAAGGTGGATAATGCTAAAATAGGTAATTTTTATGAGTTAAATGTCAAAAAAGCTGTTTTATTTATTAAGTAAATGAATAAAAATGTTTTTTTTTCTTCTTTTTTTTTAATTTTATGTAATTTTTTTTTATATTTCTAATCATCTAAAATACTAACTTTTTCGATTTTTTTTAATACTGAGATAAAATTATTACTGAATAATGGAATTTATGTAACCTATACACACTCTTAGAAAATATATTTCTGTAAACTAGACATGATTTTGAATTTTAATCTGCTTGCTAAAGTAAAACAAACAACAGATTTAATGATTAAAAATTTGAAGAAATAGATTTTTTATGAACTATTTAGGTGATTTATTTGCTATTTAATACATATAATCGCCTAAATAACCATAAAGAGGTGCTAATTCTGTTAGATAGCTGAATAAAAACCCCTTTTTTGGTATTATTCTACCGCAAATTAACCCGTCTAATATTGAATATAACCATAATCATACATTTATAATGAATTATTGGTACTAAAAATACATAAATTGTTAAATAGTTCAGCTAGGATGAAGAAAAAATATCTATTTAGAATACAGTGTTTGTTGAATACTATTTCTTTAGAATATAATAATAATAAAAATAAGCATTTTTCTGATAATATCTAGGTATATATAGTTTTATTTTCTGTTTTTTTCTTATATCATTTATTATAATGCATTTACCATATAATAAAAAAGTAGTTAGCCTTTTTTTTAAATTTTTCATGTTTAAAAAGTTTATATACATACAGAAATAATATACATATTGCTCTGATATAAAGTGAAAAATGCATAAATGCTTGATTTTATTGTAAAAAGTGTATTTTATGGCAAAATATTCGACAATTTATATATGATAATCTATGTTTTATGTTTCTATAAAAATAATAGATTTATATTTTTTAAATTACGATGCAATGAACACAACAATAGAGTCGCCCTTCTAGGGTAGGGGCGACTCTATTATTATATTTATCACTCGTTTATGATATTATTTCTTACCATGTTTTCAATGATCAGTTAATCTAAATCTAAAATCTTTCAGTTTTAGTGAATAAAATGAAAAACCATTGATGTCTTTTACAAATTAAATAGCCTTTTATCACTTTTTTGCAATGAAAAAAAAACATCAAAATCTGTGCTAGATTACAAAATAAAACATAAATAAGAGATATAATTGCAAGATATAATCACTCTTATATTTTAAGGCTGCTTCAACAGCCAAATATTTTAAAATTATATCCACAAATGTAATAAATACATTTTTCGTAATTTCTTGGTAACATAAAACCTGGATTTTATATAACTTGCATTATTTAAATTGTTGTATTTTGGATATTTTATACATATATGTTAAATAGAAGCAATTGTCTACAAAAGTTAACACAAATAAGTTCTGATGCTTTTTTCTATAGTAAAAGTTTCTATTTATTTGTGATTTTAAATCTATTCGATTGACATAAAAAATCACATATCCGTGTTTGTAAAAAACGATAAAAAATACTATTAGTGGTATGAAACAATATAAAAAAGGTTTTTTATGCAATTCTTCTGGTATAATTTGAATTTTTTCGTTTTTAAAATCCATAAGCTGTAATAATAAAAACTTATCTTCTGTATCGTAGTGTGAGTTTTATCTTAAAAATACAATGTTTTTTTCCCTTTTCTTGATAATCTGTTTTATTTGTTTATAAAATTGCATACTAAGCCTTATGTGAATAAAAAAAGCTTTTTTTTTGTTTTTATAGATAATTGATTTCAAATTATATGTTTAACTATTTAAAGATTAATATTTAATTGCATAATTATTTTTTTTCTTATAAATAGGTTTGAATATTACTCGTTAGATTTTTATATGTTTAACTATCTAAAAACGATTATTTTTGTTTTAGTATATATACTTTTATAGAATCGATCTCTGAAATTTTAAAAGACTGAGTTTATTCATATGCATAATGGTTTTTTTGTGCTCTTTAATTAACATCAAAAAACATTTATTTCCATTAAACCTCTTATATATGAACAATTTTATTATTTTATACTTTATTTTATTTGATTTGAATAACGTAATATAATGTTTTTATATTTATTCTCTAATCGATATGCCTATTACATTATGATAAATTTTGTATACTTTTTCTGTTTTTATATGAATGAAATCAAAAATTGAATTTTATTTTAGAATTCATTTCTATGTGTTTATATAAACTAATATATTTATTGGTTTTTTGTACAAATCGATAAAACCTAGAAAATTTATTATTATATTTTAAAACAATTTTATGGCTGTTTGGTCCTCCTTTTTTATAAATGACTAAATATTTTTTTATTTATCTTCCATTTTTTAATAAATCTAATAGTTAGCTTTTCAAATGTGAACATAAATTTTATATTTCTAGATTTGAAAATTCATGGTTTTATCCACATAAATGATGTAAATATTGAATTGCTAAGCATTTACTGTTTCACTAGAATATTAAAGTGTAATTTTTATATTTTTAGAATTATATACAAGAATTATGATATATTCTGAAGATTTATATTTTATAATGATTTTAGACGTGGGTTAAATATAATCGATTTTGAAATTTTTTTTTTGAAATTTTATTTAGATGGATTATGTCTGAAGGTTCAAATTTTACAATGATTATAGACATGGGTTAAATAAATTAATTTGGACTTTTTTTTTATAAAATTTTTTTTTAGCAAGATTCAATCGAAAGTTCAATTATAATAATTATAGACAAGGAAATAAATTAAATATACACTGTAAATTGAATAAGCATTGGATATTATTTATATATCAACATTTGCTGTTTTGTTTTTATGTTTTACGTTTTTCGTTGGATATAATTATTTGCTTACAATAATTCAATTTTGTGTCTTAATGTATTAATAATCTTTAGCTTCTATAAGATGTTTTATCGTATATGTTAAATATCCTGTTTTGCTTTATTTTACATATAATAAACTTGATTTATGCATTTTGAATTTTACATAAGAATGTATATAAAGGTTTAATATTGTTACTTTATATGAAATTATATTTTATTATTTATATCACTGCTATTACTAGAATTCTTTTATTTATATATTTTTTTGTAAAAATTTCGCGATTCTTGAAAAAAATTAAATATTTACTAGAATTCTTAGCTAAAAATATATGAATCCTTTTATTTTTTAGTTTTTATAAACCTGTGTTATGTTCTCAACAGTTTTCTTTTGGCCTTTATCTAAACAAAGCTGATCTAAAATGGTCATTGATCAAATTTACCCCTTTTCTAGATAAGAAAATAAAATAATACGATTTTTACCATGATATTTCCGTCTATTTCTCCGAATTTTTGTCATAGAACTGATATTTTATCCATTGAGTTAATAATTATGCGTTTTTTTCTGAAAATGGGGCATATTTTTGAAAAAAAAACAAAGCTCTGTATATCCTTTATCAGATTTTCTATTTTAGTTTATCTTTTTAATCATCGCTATGATAACATTGAAATCTCAAAGTTAATGTCTTTATATTCTTATGCAATTAAGATCATAAATATATAACTAAATTGTAATAATGCCATTATTTATAGGAGATTTATATGTTTTAATCTTTTTCAATGATAATTATACCATTATTTTTATGGTTTTTTGATATTTTTTTACTTTTTACCATCCCTTAATCCACATATTTATTAATAATTTACTTTTTTATTGTAAAAGTAAAATTAATTCTTATTACTTTTATAATTATTATCTTTAAATTCTGAACAATGCTTTTTTCTTTCTATTATAAACAAAAAATATATTCATTCTATTTTTTTTTATTTTGTTATTATTGGATATTTTATCTTTAGATTAAGATATTCGAACATAACGTGATGTTAGAAAAACACTCTTAAATTTAATTATATGCATGCATATTGTTTTTCTATTCTAATTTATAACTTTCTAGATATAAAATATAGTTATCAAAACATTCAAATTTTCTTTTAAATTGGATTACGAGAAAGAATAACAAAAAAGAAAAATATTTAATATATAATGATACAATAAATTGTGATATATTTTATTATATTTTTTAACCATTTTTTTACAAACTATTATACTTTTTTTTATAAATTATTTATCCTTAATATTCTTCTGATTTTATTTAAATTTTCATTTAAAATCTATCAATTATTAAATCACCATAAAATTCTTAATATTGACATTTATAATAGTAATATACATATATATGTCTATTATATACATTAAACTAGATTTTCTGATTCTAAAGATCTTCTCATTGATTTTTCTTTATAATATTTAAAACCGAAATTTTTTTTTATGCTAAGATTATTTGTTAATTAAACAATAATATCTAAATTTTTGAGATTTAATTATATGTATATTTATTTCCCATTTATTTCTTTGTTTAAGATTCTCTTGTTAATAAATTATTATTTTTTTAAGTTTTTTATTTTATTTGTCATATATATAGAAATATACTGGTGAAATCGAAATGGTTTTCGTGTTCAGTAATTTAAAATAATCTAATAATAGATTCATCTTTTAAAAAACTGAAATTTTCAATGGAAATATAAATATATTGAAAATACAAACGATATATTTTTCTATTTAGACACCAGATATTAGAGTTTTATGTAAATATTTAAAGTTTAATGCACTTATATAATAATATTGATATATAAATTACGTCTCTGATAGAAAACTATAGTTATTGTTTTATTTTATTCCGCATAAATTGTAATTTTTATTGATTATTTGTGGCTTAATTATCATATTTATACCAATCTTTTGGTTTTTTTCTTTATATAGGCGGTTTTCTACTTTTCTAGTTGTATAGAATAAATCCTTTATGGGAAAATAAACAGCTTTTAAATGAATATTTCATGTTAATAGTCTTTTTTATTATAAATATTTCATGCGGCATGTTATATTATCGATTTTCTATGCTATTTTAAATATAATATGTCTGCAGCGAGATGAGAAAAAACAAGTTTTATGTATTTTTTTGTGCCAAAAAGACATATCAATCTCATTTTAAACATAATTTTATTACTTTTAGCTGAATTATGTCGCTGATCAGCCGAATAAGTGGTGATAAATATGTCCACTAGCACAGAAAGAAATAATACAATGATAATTTATGACATTATAAATACATTATCTAAAGTTGAAATATATAAAAATCATCTTTTTGTGGATATATAGCCATAACCAACTTGGTTATATTTATGATTTTTTTGCCTTATAATAAATATTTATATACTCTACTAGACACAGTGAATATTTGTACATATGTTTTGTTATCTAGAAAAGGTGAATTTATTAATTTTTCGGTCAATTCCAAGTTTTATGTGTTGCCATATTTTTTTCTGTCTTAAAAAAAACCTAGAACCAAGTCCTATTTGGCGAAAAAAACAATTTTTACGAGCTGATCATACCTTTATAAGCTAAGATACACATTCTGAATATCTCATATTACATATTATTAGCGGCTTTTTTTAATAACTAATGACATCGCAAAAAAAAGGGATTTTTTTTCTTGTAATAAATAAAAGTTTTCATATTTAAATTATCTTTTTAAAACGTAAAATACTTAGAAAATCATATATTTTAATTTTTTCTTGTTTCTGAAACTTTTATGTGTGGATTAAGTCGACTATTTTTTTTCTTTATTTTAGTGGTTTTTTTATGTGATAATAACTATCATATACATCAAATCGAAAAAATATGTTTTGAATTATAAATCGATATGGATTATGCTTGATGTATTTTGATATGGGATTTTAGTAGAAAGTTTAAGGATCCTATTATTTTTTTATCTTTTAATGATCAATTACATAAAATATTGAATATATTTTTATATCTTATTATAATATTCAATTATAAAAAAAGATTTTGATATCATTTAATTGATTTTGATGTTCATTTATAATATATTTTAGGTATGTTTCTTATGTACGAAAATAAAGGTGGATAATGCTAAAATAGGTAATTTTTATGAGTTAAATGTCAAAAAAGCTGTTTTATTTATTAAGTAAATGAATAAAAATGTTTTTTTTTCTTCTTTTTTTTTAATTTTATGTAATTTTTTTTTATATTTCTAATCATCTAAAATACTAACTTTTTCGATTTTTTTTAATACTGAGATAAAATTATTACTGAATAATGGAATTTATGTAACCTATACACACTCTTAGAAAATATATTTCTGTAAACTAGACATGATTTTGAATTTTAATCTGCTTGCTAAAGTAAAACAAACAACAGATTTAATGATTAAAAATTTGAAGAAATAGATTTTTTATGAACTATTTAGGTGATTTATTTGCTATTTAATACATATAATCGCCTAAATAACCATAAAGAGGTGCTAATTCTGTTAGATAGCTGAATAAAAACCCCTTTTTTGGTATTATTCTACCGCAAATTAACCCGTCTAATATTGAATATAACCATAATCATACATTTATAATGAATTATTGGTACTAAAAATACATAAATTGTTAAATAGTTCAGCTAGGATGAAGAAAAAATATCTATTTAGAATACAGTGTTTGTTGAATACTATTTCTTTAGAATATAATAATAATAAAAATAAGCATTTTTCTGATAATATCTAGGTATATATAGTTTTATTTTCTGTTTTTTTCTTATATCATTTATTATAATGCATTTACCATATAATAAAAAAGTAGTTAGCCTTTTTTTTAAATTTTTCATGTTTAAAAAGTTTATATACATACAGAAATAATATACATATTGCTCTGATATAAAGTGAAAAATGCATAAATGCTTGATTTTATTGTAAAAAGTGTATTTTATGGCAAAATATTCGACAATTTATATATGATAATCTATGTTTTATGTTTCTATAAAAATAATAGATTTATATTTTTTAAATTACGATGCAATGAACACAACAATAGAGTCGCCCTTCTAGGGTAGGGGCGACTCTATTATTATATTTATCACTCGTTTATGATATTATTTCTTACCATGTTTTCAATGATCAGTTAATCTAAATCTAAAATCTTTCAGTTTTAGTGAATAAAATGAAAAACCATTGATGTCTTTTACAAATTAAATAGCCTTTTATCACTTTTTTGCAATGAAAAAAAAACATCAAAATCTGTGCTAGATTACAAAATAAAACATAAATAAGAGATATAATTGCAAGATATAATCACTCTTATATTTTAAGGCTGCTTCAACAGCCAAATATTTTAAAATTATATCCACAAATGTAATAAATACATTTTTCGTAATTTCTTGGTAACATAAAACCTGGATTTTATATAACTTGCATTATTTAAATTGTTGTATTTTGGATATTTTATACATATATGTTAAATAGAAGCAATTGTCTACAAAAGTTAACACAAATAAGTTCTGATGCTTTTTTCTATAGTAAAAGTTTCTATTTATTTGTGATTTTAAATCTATTCGATTGACATAAAAAATCACATATCCGTGTTTGTAAAAAACGATAAAAAATACTATTAGTGGTATGAAACAATATAAAAAAGGTTTTTTATGCAATTCTTCTGGTATAATTTGAATTTTTTCGTTTTTAAAATCCATAAGCTGTAATAATAAAAACTTATCTTCTGTATCGTAGTGTGAGTTTTATCTTAAAAATACAATGTTTTTTTCCCTTTTCTTGATAATCTGTTTTATTTGTTTATAAAATTGCATACTAAGCCTTATGTGAATAAAAAAAGCTTTTTTTTTGTTTTTATAGATAATTGATTTCAAATTATATGTTTAACTATTTAAAGATTAATATTTAATTGCATAATTATTTTTTTTCTTATAAATAGGTTTGAATATTACTCGTTAGATTTTTATATGTTTAACTATCTAAAAACGATTATTTTTGTTTTAGTATATATACTTTTATAGAATCGATCTCTGAAATTTTAAAAGACTGAGTTTATTCATATGCATAATGGTTTTTTTGTGCTCTTTAATTAACATCAAAAAACATTTATTTCCATTAAACCTCTTATATATGAACAATTTTATTATTTTATACTTTATTTTATTTGATTTGAATAACGTAATATAATGTTTTTATATTTATTCTCTAATCGATATGCCTATTACATTATGATAAATTTTGTATACTTTTTCTGTTTTTATATGAATGAAATCAAAAATTGAATTTTATTTTAGAATTCATTTCTATGTGTTTATATAAACTAATATATTTATTGGTTTTTTGTACAAATCGATAAAACCTAGAAAATTTATTATTATATTTTAAAACAATTTTATGGCTGTTTGGTCCTCCTTTTTTATAAATGACTAAATATTTTTTTATTTATCTTCCATTTTTTAATAAATCTAATAGTTAGCTTTTCAAATGTGAACATAAATTTTATATTTCTAGATTTGAAAATTCATGGTTTTATCCACATAAATGATGTAAATATTGAATTGCTAAGCATTTACTGTTTCACTAGAATATTAAAGTGTAATTTTTATATTTTTAGAATTATATACAAGAATTATGATATATTCTGAAGATTTATATTTTATAATGATTTTAGACGTGGGTTAAATATAATCGATTTTGAAATTTTTTTTTTGAAATTTTATTTAGATGGATTATGTCTGAAGGTTCAAATTTTACAATGATTATAGACATGGGTTAAATAAATTAATTTGGACTTTTTTTTTATAAAATTTTTTTTTAGCAAGATTCAATCGAAAGTTCAATTATAATAATTATAGACAAGGAAATAAATTAAATATACACTGTAAATTGAATAAGCATTGGATATTATTTATATATCAACATTTGCTGTTTTGTTTTTATGTTTTACGTTTTTCGTTGGATATAATTATTTGCTTACAATAATTCAATTTTGTGTCTTAATGTATTAATAATCTTTAGCTTCTATAAGATGTTTTATCGTATATGTTAAATATCCTGTTTTGCTTTATTTTACATATAATAAACTTGATTTATGCATTTTGAATTTTACATAAGAATGTATATAAAGGTTTAATATTGTTACTTTATATGAAATTATATTTTATTATTTATATCACTGCTATTACTAGAATTCTTTTATTTATATATTTTTTTGTAAAAATTTCGCGATTCTTGAAAAAAATTAAATATTTACTAGAATTCTTAGCTAAAAATATATGAATCCTTTTATTTTTTAGTTTTTATAAACCTGTGTTATGTTCTCAACAGTTTTCTTTTGGCCTTTATCTAAACAAAGCTGATCTAAAATGGTCATTGATCAAATTTACCCCTTTTCTAGATAAGAAAATAAAATAATACGATTTTTACCATGATATTTCCGTCTATTTCTCCGAATTTTTGTCATAGAACTGATATTTTATCCATTGAGTTAATAATTATGCGTTTTTTTCTGAAAATGGGGCATATTTTTGAAAAAAAAACAAAGCTCTGTATATCCTTTATCAGATTTTCTATTTTAGTTTATCTTTTTAATCATCGCTATGATAACATTGAAATCTCAAAGTTAATGTCTTTATATTCTTATGCAATTAAGATCATAAATATATAACTAAATTGTAATAATGCCATTATTTATAGGAGATTTATATGTTTTAATCTTTTTCAATGATAATTATACCATTATTTTTATGGTTTTTTGATATTTTTTTACTTTTTACCATCCCTTAATCCACATATTTATTAATAATTTACTTTTTTATTGTAAAAGTAAAATTAATTCTTATTACTTTTATAATTATTATCTTTAAATTCTGAACAATGCTTTTTTCTTTCTATTATAAACAAAAAATATATTCATTCTATTTTTTTTTATTTTGTTATTATTGGATATTTTATCTTTAGATTAAGATATTCGAACATAACGTGATGTTAGAAAAACACTCTTAAATTTAATTATATGCATGCATATTGTTTTTCTATTCTAATTTATAACTTTCTAGATATAAAATATAGTTATCAAAACATTCAAATTTTCTTTTAAATTGGATTACGAGAAAGAATAACAAAAAAGAAAAATATTTAATATATAATGATACAATAAATTGTGATATATTTTATTATATTTTTTAACCATTTTTTTACAAACTATTATACTTTTTTTTATAAATTATTTATCCTTAATATTCTTCTGATTTTATTTAAATTTTCATTTAAAATCTATCAATTATTAAATCACCATAAAATTCTTAATATTGACATTTATAATAGTAATATACATATATATGTCTATTATATACATTAAACTAGATTTTCTGATTCTAAAGATCTTCTCATTGATTTTTCTTTATAATATTTAAAACCGAAATTTTTTTTTATGCTAAGATTATTTGTTAATTAAACAATAATATCTAAATTTTTGAGATTTAATTATATGTATATTTATTTCCCATTTATTTCTTTGTTTAAGATTCTCTTGTTAATAAATTATTATTTTTTTAAGTTTTTTATTTTATTTGTCATATATATAGAAATATACTGGTGAAATCGAAATGGTTTTCGTGTTCAGTAATTTAAAATAATCTAATAATAGATTCATCTTTTAAAAAACTGAAATTTTCAATGGAAATATAAATATATTGAAAATACAAACGATATATTTTTCTATTTAGACACCAGATATTAGAGTTTTATGTAAATATTTAAAGTTTAATGCACTTATATAATAATATTGATATATAAATTACGTCTCTGATAGAAAACTATAGTTATTGTTTTATTTTATTCCGCATAAATTGTAATTTTTATTGATTATTTGTGGCTTAATTATCATATTTATACCAATCTTTTGGTTTTTTTCTTTATATAGGCGGTTTTCTACTTTTCTAGTTGTATAGAATAAATCCTTTATGGGAAAATAAACAGCTTTTAAATGAATATTTCATGTTAATAGTCTTTTTTATTATAAATATTTCATGCGGCATGTTATATTATCGATTTTCTATGCTATTTTAAATATAATATGTCTGCAGCGAGATGAGAAAAAACAAGTTTTATGTATTTTTTTGTGCCAAAAAGACATATCAATCTCATTTTAAACATAATTTTATTACTTTTAGCTGAATTATGTCGCTGATCAGCCGAATAAGTGGTGATAAATATGTCCACTAGCACAGAAAGAAATAATACAATGATAATTTATGACATTATAAATACATTATCTAAAGTTGAAATATATAAAAATCATCTTTTTGTGGATATATAGCCATAACCAACTTGGTTATATTTATGATTTTTTTGCCTTATAATAAATATTTATATACTCTACTAGACACAGTGAATATTTGTACATATGTTTTGTTATCTAGAAAAGGTGAATTTATTAATTTTTCGGTCAATTCCAAGTTTTATGTGTTGCCATATTTTTTTCTGTCTTAAAAAAAACCTAGAACCAAGTCCTATTTGGCGAAAAAAACAATTTTTACGAGCTGATCATACCTTTATAAGCTAAGATACACATTCTGAATATCTCATATTACATATTATTAGCGGCTTTTTTTAATAACTAATGACATCGCAAAAAAAAGGGATTTTTTTTCTTGTAATAAATAAAAGTTTTCATATTTAAATTATCTTTTTAAAACGTAAAATACTTAGAAAATCATATATTTTAATTTTTTCTTGTTTCTGAAACTTTTATGTGTGGATTAAGTCGACTATTTTTTTTCTTTATTTTAGTGGTTTTTTTATGTGATAATAACTATCATATACATCAAATCGAAAAAATATGTTTTGAATTATAAATCGATATGGATTATGCTTGATGTATTTTGATATGGGATTTTAGTAGAAAGTTTAAGGATCCTATTATTTTTTTATCTTTTAATGATCAATTACATAAAATATTGAATATATTTTTATATCTTATTATAATATTCAATTATAAAAAAAGATTTTGATATCATTTAATTGATTTTGATGTTCATTTATAATATATTTTAGGTATGTTTCTTATGTACGAAAATAAAGGTGGATAATGCTAAAATAGGTAATTTTTATGCGTTAAATGTCAAAAAAGCTGTTTTATTTATTAAGTAAATGAATAAAAATGTTTTTTTTTCTTCTTTTTTTTTAATTTTATGTAATTTTTTTTTATATTTCTAATCATCTAAAATACTAACTTTTTCGATTTTTTTTAATACTGAGATAAAATTATTACTGAATAATGGAATTTATGTAACCTATACACACTCTTAGAAAATATATTTCTGTAAACTAGACATGATTTTGAATTTTAATCTGCTTGCTAAAGTAAAACAAACAACAGATTTAATGATTAAAAATTTGAAGAAATAGATTTTTTATGAACTATTTAGGTGATTTATTTGCTATTTAATACATATAATCGCCTAAATAACCATAAAGAGGTGCTAATTCTGTTAGATAGCTGAATAAAAACCCCTTTTTTGGTATTATTCTACCGCAAATTAACCCGTCTAATATTGAATATAACCATAATCATACATTTATAATGAATTATTGGTACTAAAAATACATAAATTGTTAAATAGTTCAGCTAGGATGAAGAAAAAATATCTATTTAGAATACAGTGTTTGTTGAATACTATTTCTTTAGAATATAATAATAATAAAAATAAGCATTTTTCTGATAATATCTAGGTATATATAGTTTTATTTTCTGTTTTTTTCTTATATCATTTATTATAATGCATTTACCATATAATAAAAAAGTAGTTAGCCTTTTTTTTAAATTTTTCATGTTTAAAAAGTTTATATACATACAGAAATAATATACATATTGCTCTGATATAAAGTGAAAAATGCATAAATACTTGATTTTATTGTAAAAAGTGTATTTTATGGCAAAATATTCGACAATTTATATATGATAATCTATGTTTTATGTTTCTATAAAAATAATAGATTTATATTTTTTAAATTACGATGCAATGAACACAACAATAGAGTCGCCCTTCTAGGGTAGGGGCGACTCTATTATTATATTTATCACTCGTTTATGATATTATTTCTTACCATGTTTTCAATGATCAGTTAATCTAAATCTAAAATCTTTCAGTTTTAGTGAATAAAATGAAAAACCATTGATGTCTTTTACAAATTAAATAGCCTTTTATCACTTTTTTGCAATGAAAAAAAAACATCAAAATCTGTGCTAGATTACAAAATAAAACATAAATAAGAGATATAATTGCAAGATATAATCACTCTTATATTTTAAGGCTGCTTCAACAGCCAAATATTTTAAAATTATATCCACAAATGTAATAAATACATTTTTCGTAATTTCTTGGTAACATAAAACCTGGATTTTATATAACTTGCATTATTTAAATTGTTGTATTTTGGATATTTTATACATATATGTTAAATAGAAGCAATTGTCTACAAAAGTTAACACAAATAAGTTCTGATGCTTTTTTCTATAGTAAAAGTTTCTATTTATTTGTGATTTTAAATCTATTCGATTGACATAAAAAATCACATATCCGTGTTTGTAAAAAACGATAAAAAATACTATTAGTGGTATGAAACAATATAAAAAAGGTTTTTTATGCAATTCTTCTGGTATAATTTGAATTTTTTCGTTTTTAAAATCCATAAGCTGTAATAATAAAAACTTATCTTCTGTATCGTAGTGTGAGTTTTATCTTAAAAATACAATGTTTTTTTCCCTTTTCTTGATAATCTGTTTTATTTGTTTATAAAATTGCATACTAAGCCTTATGTGAATAAAAAAAGCTTTTTTTTTGTTTTTATAGATAATTGATTTCAAATTATATGTTTAACTATTTAAAGATTAATATTTAATTGCATAATTATTTTTTTTCTTATAAATAGGTTTGAATATTACTCGTTAGATTTTTATATGTTTAACTATCTAAAAACGATTATTTTTGTTTTAGTATATATACTTTTATAGAATCGATCTCTGAAATTTTAAAAGACTGAGTTTATTCATATGCATAATGGTTTTTTTGTGCTCTTTAATTAACATCAAAAAACATTTATTTCCATTAAACCTCTTATATATGAACAATTTTATTATTTTATACTTTATTTTATTTGATTTGAATAACGTAATATAATGTTTTTATATTTATTCTCTAATCGATATGCCTATTACATTATGATAAATTTTGTATACTTTTTCTGTTTTTATATGAATGAAATCAAAAATTGAATTTTATTTTAGAATTCATTTCTATGTGTTTATATAAACTAATATATTTATTGGTTTTTTGTACAAATCGATAAAACCTAGAAAATTTATTATTATATTTTAAAACAATTTTATGGCTGTTTGGTCCTCCTTTTTTATAAATGACTAAATATTTTTTTATTTATCTTCCATTTTTTAATAAATCTAATAGTTAGCTTTTCAAATGTGAACATAAATTTTATATTTCTAGATTTGAAAATTCATGGTTTTATCCACATAAATGATGTAAATATTGAATTGCTAAGCATTTACTGTTTCACTAGAATATTAAAGTGTAATTTTTATATTTTTAGAATTATATACAAGAATTATGATATATTCTGAAGATTTATATTTTATAATGATTTTAGACGTGGGTTAAATATAATCGATTTTGAAATTTTTTTTTTGAAATTTTATTTAGATGGATTATGTCTGAAGGTTCAAATTTTACAATGATTATAGACATGGGTTAAATAAATTAATTTGGACTTTTTTTTTATAAAATTTTTTTTTAGCAAGATTCAATCGAAAGTTCAATTATAATAATTATAGACAAGGAAATAAATTAAATATACACTGTAAATTGAATAAGCATTGGATATTATTTATATATCAACATTTGCTGTTTTGTTTTTATGTTTTACGTTTTTCGTTGGATATAATTATTTGCTTACAATAATTCAATTTTGTGTCTTAATGTATTAATAATCTTTAGCTTCTATAAGATGTTTTATCGTATATGTTAAATATCCTGTTTTGCTTTATTTTACATATAATAAACTTGATTTATGCATTTTGAATTTTACATAAGAATGTATATAAAGGTTTAATATTGTTACTTTATATGAAATTATATTTTATTATTTATATCACTGCTATTACTAGAATTCTTTTATTTATATATTTTTTTGTAAAAATTTCGCGATTCTTGAAAAAAATTAAATATTTACTAGAATTCTTAGCTAAAAATATATGAATCCTTTTATTTTTTAGTTTTTATAAACCTGTGTTATGTTCTCAACAGTTTTCTTTTGGCCTTTATCTAAACAAAGCTGATCTAAAATGGTCATTGATCAAATTTACCCCTTTTCTAGATAAGAAAATAAAATAATACGATTTTTACCATGATATTTCCGTCTATTTCTCCGAATTTTTGTCATAGAACTGATATTTTATCCATTGAGTTAATAATTATGCGTTTTTTTCTGAAAATGGGGCATATTTTTGAAAAAAAAACAAAGCTCTGTATATCCTTTATCAGATTTTCTATTTTAGTTTATCTTTTTAATCATCGCTATGATAACATTGAAATCTCAAAGTTAATGTCTTTATATTCTTATGCAATTAAGATCATAAATATATAACTAAATTGTAATAATGCCATTATTTATAGGAGATTTATATGTTTTAATCTTTTTCAATGATAATTATACCATTATTTTTATGGTTTTTTGATATTTTTTTACTTTTTACCATCCCTTAATCCACATATTTATTAATAATTTACTTTTTTATTGTAAAAGTAAAATTAATTCTTATTACTTTTATAATTATTATCTTTAAATTCTGAACAATGCTTTTTTCTTTCTATTATAAACAAAAAATATATTCATTCTATTTTTTTTTATTTTGTTATTATTGGATATTTTATCTTTAGATTAAGATATTCGAACATAACGTGATGTTAGAAAAACACTCTTAAATTTAATTATATGCATGCATATTGTTTTTCTATTCTAATTTATAACTTTCTAGATATAAAATATAGTTATCAAAACATTCAAATTTTCTTTTAAATTGGATTACGAGAAAGAATAACAAAAAAGAAAAATATTTAATATATAATGATACAATAAATTGTGATATATTTTATTATATTTTTTAACCATTTTTTTACAAACTATTATACTTTTTTTTATAAATTATTTATCCTTAATATTCTTCTGATTTTATTTAAATTTTCATTTAAAATCTATCAATTATTAAATCACCATAAAATTCTTAATATTGACATTTATAATAGTAATATACATATATATGTCTATTATATACATTAAACTAGATTTTCTGATTCTAAAGATCTTCTCATTGATTTTTCTTTATAATATTTAAAACCGAAATTTTTTTTTATGCTAAGATTATTTGTTAATTAAACAATAATATCTAAATTTTTGAGATTTAATTATATGTATATTTATTTCCCATTTATTTCTTTGTTTAAGATTCTCTTGTTAATAAATTATTATTTTTTTAAGTTTTTTATTTTATTTGTCATATATATAGAAATATACTGGTGAAATCGAAATGGTTTTCGTGTTCAGTAATTTAAAATAATCTAATAATAGATTCATCTTTTAAAAAACTGAAATTTTCAATGGAAATATAAATATATTGAAAATACAAACGATATATTTTTCTATTTAGACACCAGATATTAGAGTTTTATGTAAATATTTAAAGTTTAATGCACTTATATAATAATATTGATATATAAATTACGTCTCTGATAGAAAACTATAGTTATTGTTTTATTTTATTCCGCATAAATTGTAATTTTTATTGATTATTTGTGGCTTAATTATCATATTTATACCAATCTTTTGGTTTTTTTCTTTATATAGGCGGTTTTCTACTTTTCTAGTTGTATAGAATAAATCCTTTATGGGAAAATAAACAGCTTTTAAATGAATATTTCATGTTAATAGTCTTTTTTATTATAAATATTTCATGCGGCATGTTATATTATCGATTTTCTATGCTATTTTAAATATAATATGTCTGCAGCGAGATGAGAAAAAACAAGTTTTATGTATTTTTTTGTGCCAAAAAGACATATCAATCTCATTTTAAACATAATTTTATTACTTTTAGCTGAATTATGTCGCTGATCAGCCGAATAAGTGGTGATAAATATGTCCACTAGCACAGAAAGAAATAATACAATGATAATTTATGACATTATAAATACATTATCTAAAGTTGAAATATATAAAAATCATCTTTTTGTGGATATATAGCCATAACCAACTTGGTTATATTTATGATTTTTTTGCCTTATAATAAATATTTATATACTCTACTAGACACAGTGAATATTTGTACATATGTTTTGTTATCTAGAAAAGGTGAATTTATTAATTTTTCGGTCAATTCCAAGTTTTATGTGTTGCCATATTTTTTTCTGTCTTAAAAAAAACCTAGAACCAAGTCCTATTTGGCGAAAAAAACAATTTTTACGAGCTGATCATACCTTTATAAGCTAAGATACACATTCTGAATATCTCATATTACATATTATTAGCGGCTTTTTTTAATAACTAATGACATCGCAAAAAAAAGGGATTTTTTTTCTTGTAATAAATAAAAGTTTTCATATTTAAATTATCTTTTTAAAACGTAAAATACTTAGAAAATCATATATTTTAATTTTTTCTTGTTTCTGAAACTTTTATGTGTGGATTAAGTCGACTATTTTTTTTCTTTATTTTAGTGGTTTTTTTATGTGATAATAACTATCATATACATCAAATCGAAAAAATATGTTTTGAATTATAAATCGATATGGATTATGCTTGATGTATTTTGATATGGGATTTTAGTAGAAAGTTTAAGGATCCTATTATTTTTTTATCTTTTAATGATCAATTACATAAAATATTGAATATATTTTTATATCTTATTATAATATTCAATTATAAAAAAAGATTTTGATATCATTTAATTGATTTTGATGTTCATTTATAATATATTTTAGGTATGTTTCTTATGTACGAAAATAAAGGTGGATAATGCTAAAATAGGTAATTTTTATGAGTTAAATGTCAAAAAAGCTGTTTTATTTATTAAGTAAATGAATAAAAATGTTTTTTTTTCTTCTTTTTTTTTAATTTTATGTAATTTTTTTTTATATTTCTAATCATCTAAAATACTAACTTTTTCGATTTTTTTTAATACTGAGATAAAATTATTACTGAATAATGGAATTTATGTAACCTATACACACTCTTAGAAAATATATTTCTGTAAACTAGACATGATTTTGAATTTTAATCTGCTTGCTAAAGTAAAACAAACAACAGATTTAATGATTAAAAATTTGAAGAAATAGATTTTTTATGAACTATTTAGGTGATTTATTTGCTATTTAATACATATAATCGCCTAAATAACCATAAAGAGGTGCTAATTCTGTTAGATAGCTGAATAAAAACCCCTTTTTTGGTATTATTCTACCGCAAATTAACCCGTCTAATATTGAATATAACCATAATCATACATTTATAATGAATTATTGGTACTAAAAATACATAAATTGTTAAATAGTTCAGCTAGGATGAAGAAAAAATATCTATTTAGAATACAGTGTTTGTTGAATACTATTTCTTTAGAATATAATAATAATAAAAATAAGCATTTTTCTGATAATATCTAGGTATATATAGTTTTATTTTCTGTTTTTTTCTTATATCATTTATTATAATGCATTTACCATATAATAAAAAAGTAGTTAGCCTTTTTTTTAAATTTTTCATGTTTAAAAAGTTTATATACATACAGAAATAATATACATATTGCTCTGATATAAAGTGAAAAATGCATAAATGCTTGATTTTATTGTAAAAAGTGTATTTTATGGCAAAATATTCGACAATTTATATATGATAATCTATGTTTTATGTTTCTATAAAAATAATAGATTTATATTTTTTAAATTACGATGCAATGAACACAACAATAGAGTCGCCCTTCTAGGGTAGGGGCGACTCTATTATTATATTTATCACTCGTTTATGATATTATTTCTTACCATGTTTTCAATGATCAGTTAATCTAAATCTAAAATCTTTCAGTTTTAGTGAATAAAATGAAAAACCATTGATGTCTTTTACAAATTAAATAGCCTTTTATCACTTTTTTGCAATGAAAAAAAAACATCAAAATCTGTGCTAGATTACAAAATAAAACATAAATAAGAGATATAATTGCAAGATATAATCACTCTTATATTTTAAGGCTGCTTCAACAGCCAAATATTTTAAAATTATATCCACAAATGTAATAAATACATTTTTCGTAATTTCTTGGTAACATAAAACCTGGATTTTATATAACTTGCATTATTTAAATTGTTGTATTTTGGATATTTTATACATATATGTTAAATAGAAGCAATTGTCTACAAAAGTTAACACAAATAAGTTCTGATGCTTTTTTCTATAGTAAAAGTTTCTATTTATTTGTGATTTTAAATCTATTCGATTGACATAAAAAATCACATATCCGTGTTTGTAAAAAACGATAAAAAATACTATTAGTGGTATGAAACAATATAAAAAAGGTTTTTTATGCAATTCTTCTGGTATAATTTGAATTTTTTCGTTTTTAAAATCCATAAGCTGTAATAATAAAAACTTATCTTCTGTATCGTAGTGTGAGTTTTATCTTAAAAATACAATGTTTTTTTCCCTTTTCTTGATAATCTGTTTTATTTGTTTATAAAATTGCATACTAAGCCTTATGTGAATAAAAAAAGCTTTTTTTTTGTTTTTATAGATAATTGATTTCAAATTATATGTTTAACTATTTAAAGATTAATATTTAATTGCATAATTATTTTTTTTCTTATAAATAGGTTTGAATATTACTCGTTAGATTTTTATATGTTTAACTATCTAAAAACGATTATTTTTGTTTTAGTATATATACTTTTATAGAATCGATCTCTGAAATTTTAAAAGACTGAGTTTATTCATATGCATAATGGTTTTTTTGTGCTCTTTAATTAACATCAAAAAACATTTATTTCCATTAAACCTCTTATATATGAACAATTTTATTATTTTATACTTTATTTTATTTGATTTGAATAACGTAATATAATGTTTTTATATTTATTCTCTAATCGATATGCCTATTACATTATGATAAATTTTGTATACTTTTTCTGTTTTTATATGAATGAAATCAAAAATTGAATTTTATTTTAGAATTCATTTCTATGTGTTTATATAAACTAATATATTTATTGGTTTTTTGTACAAATCGATAAAACCTAGAAAATTTATTATTATATTTTAAAACAATTTTATGGCTGTTTGGTCCTCCTTTTTTATAAATGACTAAATATTTTTTTATTTATCTTCCATTTTTTAATAAATCTAATAGTTAGCTTTTCAAATGTGAACATAAATTTTATATTTCTAGATTTGAAAATTCATGGTTTTATCCACATAAATGATGTAAATATTGAATTGCTAAGCATTTACTGTTTCACTAGAATATTAAAGTGTAATTTTTATATTTTTAGAATTATATACAAGAATTATGATATATTCTGAAGATTTATATTTTATAATGATTTTAGACGTGGGTTAAATATAATCGATTTTGAAATTTTTTTTTTGAAATTTTATTTAGATGGATTATGTCTGAAGGTTCAAATTTTACAATGATTATAGACATGGGTTAAATAAATTAATTTGGACTTTTTTTTTATAAAATTTTTTTTTAGCAAGATTCAATCGAAAGTTCAATTATAATAATTATAGACAAGGAAATAAATTAAATATACACTGTAAATTGAATAAGCATTGGATATTATTTATATATCAACATTTGCTGTTTTGTTTTTATGTTTTACGTTTTTCGTTGGATATAATTATTTGCTTACAATAATTCAATTTTGTGTCTTAATGTATTAATAATCTTTAGCTTCTATAAGATGTTTTATCGTATATGTTAAATATCCTGTTTTGCTTTATTTTACATATAATAAACTTGATTTATGCATTTTGAATTTTACATAAGAATGTATATAAAGGTTTAATATTGTTACTTTATATGAAATTATATTTTATTATTTATATCACTGCTATTACTAGAATTCTTTTATTTATATATTTTTTTGTAAAAATTTCGCGATTCTTGAAAAAAATTAAATATTTACTAGAATTCTTAGCTAAAAATATATGAATCCTTTTATTTTTTAGTTTTTATAAACCTGTGTTATGTTCTCAACAGTTTTCTTTTGGCCTTTATCTAAACAAAGCTGATCTAAAATGGTCATTGATCAAATTTACCCCTTTTCTAGATAAGAAAATAAAATAATACGATTTTTACCATGATATTTCCGTCTATTTCTCCGAATTTTTGTCATAGAACTGATATTTTATCCATTGAGTTAATAATTATGCGTTTTTTTCTGAAAATGGGGCATATTTTTGAAAAAAAAACAAAGCTCTGTATATCCTTTATCAGATTTTCTATTTTAGTTTATCTTTTTAATCATCGCTATGATAACATTGAAATCTCAAAGTTAATGTCTTTATATTCTTATGCAATTAAGATCATAAATATATAACTAAATTGTAATAATGCCATTATTTATAGGAGATTTATATGTTTTAATCTTTTTCAATGATAATTATACCATTATTTTTATGGTTTTTTGATATTTTTTTACTTTTTACCATCCCTTAATCCACATATTTATTAATAATTTACTTTTTTATTGTAAAAGTAAAATTAATTCTTATTACTTTTATAATTATTATCTTTAAATTCTGAACAATGCTTTTTTCTTTCTATTATAAACAAAAAATATATTCATTCTATTTTTTTTTATTTTGTTATTATTGGATATTTTATCTTTAGATTAAGATATTCGAACATAACGTGATGTTAGAAAAACACTCTTAAATTTAATTATATGCATGCATATTGTTTTTCTATTCTAATTTATAACTTTCTAGATATAAAATATAGTTATCAAAACATTCAAATTTTCTTTTAAATTGGATTACGAGAAAGAATAACAAAAAAGAAAAATATTTAATATATAATGATACAATAAATTGTGATATATTTTATTATATTTTTTAACCATTTTTTTACAAACTATTATACTTTTTTTTATAAATTATTTATCCTTAATATTCTTCTGATTTTATTTAAATTTTCATTTAAAATCTATCAATTATTAAATCACCATAAAATTCTTAATATTGACATTTATAATAGTAATATACATATATATGTCTATTATATACATTAAACTAGATTTTCTGATTCTAAAGATCTTCTCATTGATTTTTCTTTATAATATTTAAAACCGAAATTTTTTTTTATGCTAAGATTATTTGTTAATTAAACAATAATATCTAAATTTTTGAGATTTAATTATATGTATATTTATTTCCCATTTATTTCTTTGTTTAAGATTCTCTTGTTAATAAATTATTATTTTTTTAAGTTTTTTATTTTATTTGTCATATATATAGAAATATACTGGTGAAATCGAAATGGTTTTCGTGTTCAGTAATTTAAAATAATCTAATAATAGATTCATCTTTTAAAAAACTGAAATTTTCAATGGAAATATAAATATATTGAAAATACAAACGATATATTTTTCTATTTAGACACCAGATATTAGAGTTTTATGTAAATATTTAAAGTTTAATGCACTTATATAATAATATTGATATATAAATTACGTCTCTGATAGAAAACTATAGTTATTGTTTTATTTTGTTCCGCATAAATTGTAATTTTTATTGATTATTTGTGGCTTAATTATCATATTTATACCAATCTTTTGGTTTTTTTCTTTATATAGGCGGTTTTCTACTTTTCTAGTTGTATAGAATAAATCCTTTATGGGAAAATAAACAGCTTTTAAATGAATATTTCATGTTAATAGTCTTTTTTATTATAAATATTTCATGCGGCATGTTATATTATCGATTTTCTATGCTATTTTAAATATAATATGTCTGCAGCGAGATGAGAAAAAACAAGTTTTATGTATTTTTTTGTGCCAAAAAGACATATCAATCTCATTTTAAACATAATTTTATTACTTTTAGCTGAATTATGTCGCTGATCAGCCGAATAAGTGGTGATAAATATGTCCACTAGCACAGAAAGAAATAATACAATGATAATTTATGACATTATAAATACATTATCTAAAGTTGAAATATATAAAAATCATCTTTTTGTGGATATATAGCCATAACCAACTTGGTTATATTTATGATTTTTTTGCCTTATAATAAATATTTATATACTCTACTAGACACAGTGAATATTTGTACATATGTTTTGTTATCTAGAAAAGGTGAATTTATTAATTTTTCGGTCAATTCCAAGTTTTATGTGTTGCCATATTTTTTTCTGTCTTAAAAAAAACCTAGAACCAAGTCCTATTTGGCGAAAAAAACAATTTTTACGAGCTGATCATACCTTTATAAGCTAAGATACACATTCTGAATATCTCATATTACATATTATTAGCGGCTTTTTTTAATAACTAATGACATCGCAAAAAAAAGGGATTTTTTTTCTTGTAATAAATAAAAGTTTTCATATTTAAATTATCTTTTTAAAACGTAAAATACTTAGAAAATCATATATTTTAATTTTTTCTTGTTTCTGAAACTTTTATGTGTGGATTAAGTCGACTATTTTTTTTCTTTATTTTAGTGGTTTTTTTATGTGATAATAACTATCATATACATCAAATCGAAAAAATATGTTTTGAATTATAAATCGATATGGATTATGCTTGATGTATTTTGATATGGGATTTTAGTAGAAAGTTTAAGGATCCTATTATTTTTTTATCTTTTAATGATCAATTACATAAAATATTGAATATATTTTTATATCTTATTATAATATTCAATTATAAAAAAAGATTTTGATATCATTTAATTGATTTTGATGTTCATTTATAATATATTTTAGGTATGTTTCTTATGTACGAAAATAAAGGTGGATAATGCTAAAATAGGTAATTTTTATGAGTTAAATGTCAAAAAAGCTGTTTTATTTATTAAGTAAATGAATAAAAATGTTTTTTTTTCTTCTTTTTTTTTAATTTTATGTAATTTTTTTTTATATTTCTAATCATCTAAAATACTAACTTTTTCGATTTTTTTTAATACTGAGATAAAATTATTACTGAATAATGGAATTTATGTAACCTATACACACTCTTAGAAAATATATTTCTGTAAACTAGACATGATTTTGAATTTTAATCTGCTTGCTAAAGTAAAACAAACAACAGATTTAATGATTAAAAATTTGAAGAAATAGATTTTTTATGAACTATTTAGGTGATTTATTTGCTATTTAATACATATAATCGCCTAAATAACCATAAAGAGGTGCTAATTCTGTTAGATAGCTGAATAAAAACCCCTTTTTTGGTATTATTCTACCGCAAATTAACCCGTCTAATATTGAATATAACCATAATCATACATTTATAATGAATTATTGGTACTAAAAATACATAAATTGTTAAATAGTTCAGCTAGGATGAAGAAAAAATATCTATTTAGAATACAGTGTTTGTTGAATACTATTTCTTTAGAATATAATAATAATAAAAATAAGCATTTTTCTGATAATATCTAGGTATATATAGTTTTATTTTCTGTTTTTTTCTTATATCATTTATTATAATGCATTTACCATATAATAAAAAAGTAGTTAGCCTTTTTTTTAAATTTTTCATGTTTAAAAAGTTTATATACATACAGAAATAATATACATATTGCTCTGATATAAAGTGAAAAATGCATAAATACTTGATTTTATTGTAAAAAGTGTATTTTATGGCAAAATATTCGACAATTTATATATGATAATCTATGTTTTATGTTTCTATAAAAATAATAGATTTATATTTTTTAAATTACGATGCAATGAACACAACAATAGAGTCGCCCTTCTAGGGTAGGGGCGACTCTATTATTATATTTATCACTCGTTTATGATATTATTTCTTACCATGTTTTCAATGATCAGTTAATCTAAATCTAAAATCTTTCAGTTTTAGTGAATAAAATGAAAAACCATTGATGTCTTTTACAAATTAAATAGCCTTTTATCACTTTTTTGCAATGAAAAAAAAACATCAAAATCTGTGCTAGATTACAAAATAAAACATAAATAAGAGATATAATTGCAAGATATAATCACTCTTATATTTTAAGGCTGCTTCAACAGCCAAATATTTTAAAATTATATCCACAAATGTAATAAATACATTTTTCGTAATTTCTTGGTAACATAAAACCTGGATTTTATATAACTTGCATTATTTAAATTGTTGTATTTTGGATATTTTATACATATATGTTAAATAGAAGCAATTGTCTACAAAAGTTAACACAAATAAGTTCTGATGCTTTTTTCTATAGTAAAAGTTTCTATTTATTTGTGATTTTAAATCTATTCGATTGACATAAAAAATCACATATCCGTGTTTGTAAAAAACGATAAAAAATACTATTAGTGGTATGAAACAATATAAAAAAGGTTTTTTATGCAATTCTTCTGGTATAATTTGAATTTTTTCGTTTTTAAAATCCATAAGCTGTAATAATAAAAACTTATCTTCTGTATCGTAGTGTGAGTTTTATCTTAAAAATACAATGTTTTTTTCCCTTTTCTTGATAATCTGTTTTATTTGTTTATAAAATTGCATACTAAGCCTTATGTGAATAAAAAAAGCTTTTTTTTTGTTTTTATAGATAATTGATTTCAAATTATATGTTTAACTATTTAAAGATTAATATTTAATTGCATAATTATTTTTTTTCTTATAAATAGGTTTGAATATTACTCGTTAGATTTTTATATGTTTAACTATCTAAAAACGATTATTTTTGTTTTAGTATATATACTTTTATAGAATCGATCTCTGAAATTTTAAAAGACTGAGTTTATTCATATGCATAATGGTTTTTTTGTGCTCTTTAATTAACATCAAAAAACATTTATTTCCATTAAACCTCTTATATATGAACAATTTTATTATTTTATACTTTATTTTATTTGATTTGAATAACGTAATATAATGTTTTTATATTTATTCTCTAATCGATATGCCTATTACATTATGATAAATTTTGTATACTTTTTCTGTTTTTATATGAATGAAATCAAAAATTGAATTTTATTTTAGAATTCATTTCTATGTGTTTATATAAACTAATATATTTATTGGTTTTTTGTACAAATCGATAAAACCTAGAAAATTTATTATTATATTTTAAAACAATTTTATGGCTGTTTGGTCCTCCTTTTTTATAAATGACTAAATATTTTTTTATTTATCTTCCATTTTTTAATAAATCTAATAGTTAGCTTTTCAAATGTGAACATAAATTTTATATTTCTAGATTTGAAAATTCATGGTTTTATCCACATAAATGATGTAAATATTGAATTGCTAAGCATTTACTGTTTCACTAGAATATTAAAGTGTAATTTTTATATTTTTAGAATTATATACAAGAATTATGATATATTCTGAAGATTTATATTTTATAATGATTTTAGACGTGGGTTAAATATAATCGATTTTGAAATTTTTTTTTTGAAATTTTATTTAGATGGATTATGTCTGAAGGTTCAAATTTTACAATGATTATAGACATGGGTTAAATAAATTAATTTGGACTTTTTTTTTATAAAATTTTTTTTTAGCAAGATTCAATCGAAAGTTCAATTATAATAATTATAGACAAGGAAATAAATTAAATATACACTGTAAATTGAATAAGCATTGGATATTATTTATATATCAACATTTGCTGTTTTGTTTTTATGTTTTACGTTTTTCGTTGGATATAATTATTTGCTTACAATAATTCAATTTTGTGTCTTAATGTATTAATAATCTTTAGCTTCTATAAGATGTTTTATCGTATATGTTAAATATCCTGTTTTGCTTTATTTTACATATAATAAACTTGATTTATGCATTTTGAATTTTACATAAGAATGTATATAAAGGTTTAATATTGTTACTTTATATGAAATTATATTTTATTATTTATATCACTGCTATTACTAGAATTCTTTTATTTATATATTTTTTTGTAAAAATTTCGCGATTCTTGAAAAAAATTAAATATTTACTAGAATTCTTAGCTAAAAATATATGAATCCTTTTATTTTTTAGTTTTTATAAACCTGTGTTATGTTCTCAACAGTTTTCTTTTGGCCTTTATCTAAACAAAGCTGATCTAAAATGGTCATTGATCAAATTTACCCCTTTTCTAGATAAGAAAATAAAATAATACGATTTTTACCATGATATTTCCGTCTATTTCTCCGAATTTTTGTCATAGAACTGATATTTTATCCATTGAGTTAATAATTATGCGTTTTTTTCTGAAAATGGGGCATATTTTTGAAAAAAAAACAAAGCTCTGTATATCCTTTATCAGATTTTCTATTTTAGTTTATCTTTTTAATCATCGCTATGATAACATTGAAATCTCAAAGTTAATGTCTTTATATTCTTATGCAATTAAGATCATAAATATATAACTAAATTGTAATAATGCCATTATTTATAGGAGATTTATATGTTTTAATCTTTTTCAATGATAATTATACCATTATTTTTATGGTTTTTTGATATTTTTTTACTTTTTACCATCCCTTAATCCACATATTTATTAATAATTTACTTTTTTATTGTAAAAGTAAAATTAATTCTTATTACTTTTATAATTATTATCTTTAAATTCTGAACAATGCTTTTTTCTTTCTATTATAAACAAAAAATATATTCATTCTATTTTTTTTTATTTTGTTATTATTGGATATTTTATCTTTAGATTAAGATATTCGAACATAACGTGATGTTAGAAAAACACTCTTAAATTTAATTATATGCATGCATATTGTTTTTCTATTCTAATTTATAACTTTCTAGATATAAAATATAGTTATCAAAACATTCAAATTTTCTTTTAAATTGGATTACGAGAAAGAATAACAAAAAAGAAAAATATTTAATATATAATGATACAATAAATTGTGATATATTTTATTATATTTTTTAACCATTTTTTTACAAACTATTATACTTTTTTTTATAAATTATTTATCCTTAATATTCTTCTGATTTTATTTAAATTTTCATTTAAAATCTATCAATTATTAAATCACCATAAAATTCTTAATATTGACATTTATAATAGTAATATACATATATATGTCTATTATATACATTAAACTAGATTTTCTGATTCTAAAGATCTTCTCATTGATTTTTCTTTATAATATTTAAAACCGAAATTTTTTTTTATGCTAAGATTATTTGTTAATTAAACAATAATATCTAAATTTTTGAGATTTAATTATATGTATATTTATTTCCCATTTATTTCTTTGTTTAAGATTCTCTTGTTAATAAATTATTATTTTTTTAAGTTTTTTATTTTATTTGTCATATATATAGAAATATACTGGTGAAATCGAAATGGTTTTCGTGTTCAGTAATTTAAAATAATCTAATAATAGATTCATCTTTTAAAAAACTGAAATTTTCAATGGAAATATAAATATATTGAAAATACAAACGATATATTTTTCTATTTAGACACCAGATATTAGAGTTTTATGTAAATATTTAAAGTTTAATGCACTTATATAATAATATTGATATATAAATTACGTCTCTGATAGAAAACTATAGTTATTGTTTTATTTTATTCCGCATAAATTGTAATTTTTATTGATTATTTGTGGCTTAATTATCATATTTATACCAATCTTTTGGTTTTTTTCTTTATATAGGCGGTTTTCTACTTTTCTAGTTGTATAGAATAAATCCTTTATGGGAAAATAAACAGCTTTTAAATGAATATTTCATGTTAATAGTCTTTTTTATTATAAATATTTCATGCGGCATGTTATATTATCGATTTTCTATGCTATTTTAAATATAATATGTCTGCAGCGAGATGAGAAAAAACAAGTTTTATGTATTTTTTTGTGCCAAAAAGACATATCAATCTCATTTTAAACATAATTTTATTACTTTTAGCTGAATTATGTCGCTGATCAGCCGAATAAGTGGTGATAAATATGTCCACTAGCACAGAAAGAAATAATACAATGATAATTTATGACATTATAAATACATTATCTAAAGTTGAAATATATAAAAATCATCTTTTTGTGGATATATAGCCATAACCAACTTGGTTATATTTATGATTTTTTTGCCTTATAATAAATATTTATATACTCTACTAGACACAGTGAATATTTGTACATATGTTTTGTTATCTAGAAAAGGTGAATTTATTAATTTTTCGGTCAATTCCAAGTTTTATGTGTTGCCATATTTTTTTCTGTCTTAAAAAAAACCTAGAACCAAGTCCTATTTGGCGAAAAAAACAATTTTTACGAGCTGATCATACCTTTATAAGCTAAGATACACATTCTGAATATCTCATATTACATATTATTAGCGGCTTTTTTTAATAACTAATGACATCGCAAAAAAAAGGGATTTTTTTTCTTGTAATAAATAAAAGTTTTCATATTTAAATTATCTTTTTAAAACGTAAAATACTTAGAAAATCATATATTTTAATTTTTTCTTGTTTCTGAAACTTTTATGTGTGGATTAAGTCGACTATTTTTTTTCTTTATTTTAGTGGTTTTTTTATGTGATAATAACTATCATATACATCAAATCGAAAAAATATGTTTTGAATTATAAATCGATATGGATTATGCTTGATGTATTTTGATATGGGATTTTAGTAGAAAGTTTAAGGATCCTATTATTTTTTTATCTTTTAATGATCAATTACATAAAATATTGAATATATTTTTATATCTTATTATAATATTCAATTATAAAAAAAGATTTTGATATCATTTAATTGATTTTGATGTTCATTTATAATATATTTTAGGTATGTTTCTTATGTACGAAAATAAAGGTGGATAATGCTAAAATAGGTAATTTTTATGAGTTAAATGTCAAAAAAGCTGTTTTATTTATTAAGTAAATGAATAAAAATGTTTTTTTTTCTTCTTTTTTTTTAATTTTATGTAATTTTTTTTTATATTTCTAATCATCTAAAATACTAACTTTTTCGATTTTTTTTAATACTGAGATAAAATTATTACTGAATAATGGAATTTATGTAACCTATACACACTCTTAGAAAATATATTTCTGTAAACTAGACATGATTTTGAATTTTAATCTGCTTGCTAAAGTAAAACAAACAACAGATTTAATGATTAAAAATTTGAAGAAATAGATTTTTTATGAACTATTTAGGTGATTTATTTGCTATTTAATACATATAATCGCCTAAATAACCATAAAGAGGTGCTAATTCTGTTAGATAGCTGAATAAAAACCCCTTTTTTGGTATTATTCTACCGCAAATTAACCCGTCTAATATTGAATATAACCATAATCATACATTTATAATGAATTATTGGTACTAAAAATACATAAATTGTTAAATAGTTCAGCTAGGATGAAGAAAAAATATCTATTTAGAATACAGTGTTTGTTGAATACTATTTCTTTAGAATATAATAATAATAAAAATAAGCATTTTTCTGATAATATCTAGGTATATATAGTTTTATTTTCTGTTTTTTTCTTATATCATTTATTATAATGCATTTACCATATAATAAAAAAGTAGTTAGCCTTTTTTTTAAATTTTTCATGTTTAAAAAGTTTATATACATACAGAAATAATATACATATTGCTCTGATATAAAGTGAAAAATGCATAAATACTTGATTTTATTGTAAAAAGTGTATTTTATGGCAAAATATTCGACAATTTATATATGATAATCTATGTTTTATGTTTCTATAAAAATAATAGATTTATATTTTTTAAATTACGATGCAATGAACACAACAATAGAGTCGCCCTTCTAGGGTAGGGGCGACTCTATTATTATATTTATCACTCGTTTATGATATTATTTCTTACCATGTTTTCAATGATCAGTTAATCTAAATCTAAAATCTTTCAGTTTTAGTGAATAAAATGAAAAACCATTGATGTCTTTTACAAATTAAATAGCCTTTTATCACTTTTTTGCAATGAAAAAAAAACATCAAAATCTGTGCTAGATTACAAAATAAAACATAAATAAGAGATATAATTGCAAGATATAATCACTCTTATATTTTAAGGCTGCTTCAACAGCCAAATATTTTAAAATTATATCCACAAATGTAATAAATACATTTTTCGTAATTTCTTGGTAACATAAAACCTGGATTTTATATAACTTGCATTATTTAAATTGTTGTATTTTGGATATTTTATACATATATGTTAAATAGAAGCAATTGTCTACAAAAGTTAACACAAATAAGTTCTGATGCTTTTTTCTATAGTAAAAGTTTCTATTTATTTGTGATTTTAAATCTATTCGATTGACATAAAAAATCACATATCCGTGTTTGTAAAAAACGATAAAAAATACTATTAGTGGTATGAAACAATATAAAAAAGGTTTTTTATGCAATTCTTCTGGTATAATTTGAATTTTTTCGTTTTTAAAATCCATAAGCTGTAATAATAAAAACTTATCTTCTGTATCGTAGTGTGAGTTTTATCTTAAAAATACAATGTTTTTTTCCCTTTTCTTGATAATCTGTTTTATTTGTTTATAAAATTGCATACTAAGCCTTATGTGAATAAAAAAAGCTTTTTTTTTGTTTTTATAGATAATTGATTTCAAATTATATGTTTAACTATTTAAAGATTAATATTTAATTGCATAATTATTTTTTTTCTTATAAATAGGTTTGAATATTACTCGTTAGATTTTTATATGTTTAACTATCTAAAAACGATTATTTTTGTTTTAGTATATATACTTTTATAGAATCGATCTCTGAAATTTTAAAAGACTGAGTTTATTCATATGCATAATGGTTTTTTTGTGCTCTTTAATTAACATCAAAAAACATTTATTTCCATTAAACCTCTTATATATGAACAATTTTATTATTTTATACTTTATTTTATTTGATTTGAATAACGTAATATAATGTTTTTATATTTATTCTCTAATCGATATGCCTATTACATTATGATAAATTTTGTATACTTTTTCTGTTTTTATATGAATGAAATCAAAAATTGAATTTTATTTTAGAATTCATTTCTATGTGTTTATATAAACTAATATATTTATTGGTTTTTTGTACAAATCGATAAAACCTAGAAAATTTATTATTATATTTTAAAACAATTTTATGGCTGTTTGGTCCTCCTTTTTTATAAATGACTAAATATTTTTTTATTTATCTTCCATTTTTTAATAAATCTAATAGTTAGCTTTTCAAATGTGAACATAAATTTTATATTTCTAGATTTGAAAATTCATGGTTTTATCCACATAAATGATGTAAATATTGAATTGCTAAGCATTTACTGTTTCACTAGAATATTAAAGTGTAATTTTTATATTTTTAGAATTATATACAAGAATTATGATATATTCTGAAGATTTATATTTTATAATGATTTTAGACGTGGGTTAAATATAATCGATTTTGAAATTTTTTTTTTGAAATTTTATTTAGATGGATTATGTCTGAAGGTTCAAATTTTACAATGATTATAGACATGGGTTAAATAAATTAATTTGGACTTTTTTTTTATAAAATTTTTTTTTAGCAAGATTCAATCGAAAGTTCAATTATAATAATTATAGACAAGGAAATAAATTAAATATACACTGTAAATTGAATAAGCATTGGATATTATTTATATATCAACATTTGCTGTTTTGTTTTTATGTTTTACGTTTTTCGTTGGATATAATTATTTGCTTACAATAATTCAATTTTGTGTCTTAATGTATTAATAATCTTTAGCTTCTATAAGATGTTTTATCGTATATGTTAAATATCCTGTTTTGCTTTATTTTACATATAATAAACTTGATTTATGCATTTTGAATTTTACATAAGAATGTATATAAAGGTTTAATATTGTTACTTTATATGAAATTATATTTTATTATTTATATCACTGCTATTACTAGAATTCTTTTATTTATATATTTTTTTGTAAAAATTTCGCGATTCTTGAAAAAAATTAAATATTTACTAGAATTCTTAGCTAAAAATATATGAATCCTTTTATTTTTTAGTTTTTATAAACCTGTGTTATGTTCTCAACAGTTTTCTTTTGGCCTTTATCTAAACAAAGCTGATCTAAAATGGTCATTGATCAAATTTACCCCTTTTCTAGATAAGAAAATAAAATAATACGATTTTTACCATGATATTTCCGTCTATTTCTCCGAATTTTTGTCATAGAACTGATATTTTATCCATTGAGTTAATAATTATGCGTTTTTTTCTGAAAATGGGGCATATTTTTGAAAAAAAAACAAAGCTCTGTATATCCTTTATCAGATTTTCTATTTTAGTTTATCTTTTTAATCATCGCTATGATAACATTGAAATCTCAAAGTTAATGTCTTTATATTCTTATGCAATTAAGATCATAAATATATAACTAAATTGTAATAATGCCATTATTTATAGGAGATTTATATGTTTTAATCTTTTTCAATGATAATTATACCATTATTTTTATGGTTTTTTGATATTTTTTTACTTTTTACCATCCCTTAATCCACATATTTATTAATAATTTACTTTTTTATTGTAAAAGTAAAATTAATTCTTATTACTTTTATAATTATTATCTTTAAATTCTGAACAATGCTTTTTTCTTTCTATTATAAACAAAAAATATATTCATTCTATTTTTTTTTATTTTGTTATTATTGGATATTTTATCTTTAGATTAAGATATTCGAACATAACGTGATGTTAGAAAAACACTCTTAAATTTAATTATATGCATGCATATTGTTTTTCTATTCTAATTTATAACTTTCTAGATATAAAATATAGTTATCAAAACATTCAAATTTTCTTTTAAATTGGATTACGAGAAAGAATAACAAAAAAGAAAAATATTTAATATATAATGATACAATAAATTGTGATATATTTTATTATATTTTTTAACCATTTTTTTACAAACTATTATACTTTTTTTTATAAATTATTTATCCTTAATATTCTTCTGATTTTATTTAAATTTTCATTTAAAATCTATCAATTATTAAATCACCATAAAATTCTTAATATTGACATTTATAATAGTAATATACATATATATGTCTATTATATACATTAAACTAGATTTTCTGATTCTAAAGATCTTCTCATTGATTTTTCTTTATAATATTTAAAACCGAAATTTTTTTTTATGCTAAGATTATTTGTTAATTAAACAATAATATCTAAATTTTTGAGATTTAATTATATGTATATTTATTTCCCATTTATTTCTTTGTTTAAGATTCTCTTGTTAATAAATTATTATTTTTTTAAGTTTTTTATTTTATTTGTCATATATATAGAAATATACTGGTGAAATCGAAATGGTTTTCGTGTTCAGTAATTTAAAATAATCTAATAATAGATTCATCTTTTAAAAAACTGAAATTTTCAATGGAAATATAAATATATTGAAAATACAAACGATATATTTTTCTATTTAGACACCAGATATTAGAGTTTTATGTAAATATTTAAAGTTTAATGCACTTATATAATAATATTGATATATAAATTACGTCTCTGATAGAAAACTATAGTTATTGTTTTATTTTATTCCGCATAAATTGTAATTTTTATTGATTATTTGTGGCTTAATTATCATATTTATACCAATCTTTTGGTTTTTTTCTTTATATAGGCGGTTTTCTACTTTTCTAGTTGTATAGAATAAATCCTTTATGGGAAAATAAACAGCTTTTAAATGAATATTTCATGTTAATAGTCTTTTTTATTATAAATATTTCATGCGGCATGTTATATTATCGATTTTCTATGCTATTTTAAATATAATATGTCTGCAGCGAGATGAGAAAAAACAAGTTTTATGTATTTTTTTGTGCCAAAAAGACATATCAATCTCATTTTAAACATAATTTTATTACTTTTAGCTGAATTATGTCGCTGATCAGCCGAATAAGTGGTGATAAATATGTCCACTAGCACAGAAAGAAATAATACAATGATAATTTATGACATTATAAATACATTATCTAAAGTTGAAATATATAAAAATCATCTTTTTGTGGATATATAGCCATAACCAACTTGGTTATATTTATGATTTTTTTGCCTTATAATAAATATTTATATACTCTACTAGACACAGTGAATATTTGTACATATGTTTTGTTATCTAGAAAAGGTGAATTTATTAATTTTTCGGTCAATTCCAAGTTTTATGTGTTGCCATATTTTTTTCTGTCTTAAAAAAAACCTAGAACCAAGTCCTATTTGGCGAAAAAAACAATTTTTACGAGCTGATCATACCTTTATAAGCTAAGATACACATTCTGAATATCTCATATTACATATTATTAGCGGCTTTTTTTAATAACTAATGACATCGCAAAAAAAAGGGATTTTTTTTCTTGTAATAAATAAAAGTTTTCATATTTAAATTATCTTTTTAAAACGTAAAATACTTAGAAAATCATATATTTTAATTTTTTCTTGTTTCTGAAACTTTTATGTGTGGATTAAGTCGACTATTTTTTTTCTTTATTTTAGTGGTTTTTTTATGTGATAATAACTATCATATACATCAAATCGAAAAAATATGTTTTGAATTATAAATCGATATGGATTATGCTTGATGTATTTTGATATGGGATTTTAGTAGAAAGTTTAAGGATCCTATTATTTTTTTATCTTTTAATGATCAATTACATAAAATATTGAATATATTTTTATATCTTATTATAATATTCAATTATAAAAAAAGATTTTGATATCATTTAATTGATTTTGATGTTCATTTATAATATATTTTAGGTATGTTTCTTATGTACGAAAATAAAGGTGGATAATGCTAAAATAGGTAATTTTTATGAGTTAAATGTCAAAAAAGCTGTTTTATTTATTAAGTAAATGAATAAAAATGTTTTTTTTTCTTCTTTTTTTTTAATTTTATGTAATTTTTTTTTATATTTCTAATCATCTAAAATACTAACTTTTTCGATTTTTTTTAATACTGAGATAAAATTATTACTGAATAATGGAATTTATGTAACCTATACACACTCTTAGAAAATATATTTCTGTAAACTAGACATGATTTTGAGTTTTAATCTGCTTGCTAAAGTAAAACAAACAACAGATTTAATGATTAAAAATTTGAAGAAATAGATTTTTTATGAACTATTTAGGTGATTTATTTGCTATTTAATACATATAATCGCCTAAATAACCATAAAGAGGTGCTAATTCTGTTAGATAGCTGAATAAAAACCCCTTTTTTGGTATTATTCTACCGCAAATTAACCCGTCTAATATTGAATATAACCATAATCATACATTTATAATGAATTATTGGTACTAAAAATACATAAATTGTTAAATAGTTCAGCTAGGATGAAGAAAAAATATCTATTTAGAATACAGTGTTTGTTGAATACTATTTCTTTAGAATATAATAATAATAAAAATAAGCATTTTTCTGATAATATCTAGGTATATATAGTTTTATTTTCTGTTTTTTTCTTATATCATTTATTATAATGCATTTACCATATAATAAAAAAGTAGTTAGCCTTTTTTTTAAATTTTTCATGTTTAAAAAGTTTATATACATACAGAAATAATATACATATTGCTCTGATATAAAGTAAAAAATGCATAAATACTTGATTTTATTGTAAAAAGTGTATTTTATGGCAAAATATTCGACAATTTATATATGATAATCTATGTTTTATGTTTCTATAAAAATAATAGATTTATATTTTTTAAATTACGATGCAATGAACACAACAATAGAGTCGCCCTTCTAGGGTAGGGGCGACTCTATTATTATATTAATCACTCGTTTATGATATTATTTCTTACCATGTTTTCAATGATCAGTTAATCTAAATCTAAAATCTTTCAGTTTTAGTGAATAAAATGAAAAACCATTGATGTCTTTTACAAATTAAATAGCCTTTTATCACTTTTTTGCAATGAAAAAAAAACATCAAAATCTGTGCTAGATTACAAAATAAAACATAAATAAGAGATATAATTGCAAGATATAATCACTCTTATATTTTAAGGCTGCTTCAACAGCCAAATATTTTAAAATTATATCCACAAATGTAATAAATACATTTTTCGTAATTTCTTGGTAACATAAAACCTGGATTTTATATAACTTGCATTATTTAAATTGTTGTATTTTGGATATTTTATACATATATGTTAAATAGAAGCAATTGTCTACAAAAGTTAACACAAATAAGTTCTGATGCTTTTTTCTATAGTAAAAGTTTCTATTTATTTGTGATTTTAAATCTATTCGATTGACATAAAAAATCACATATCCGTGTTTGTAAAAAACGATAAAAAATACTATTAGTGGTATGAAACAATATAAAAAAGGTTTTTTATGCAATTCTTCTGGTATAATTTGAATTTTTTCGTTTTTAAAATCCATAAGCTGTAATAATAAAAACTTATCTTCTGTATCGTAGTGTGAGTTTTATCTTAAAAATACAATGTTTTTTTCCCTTTTCTTGATAATCTGTTTTATTTGTTTATAAAATTGCATACTAAGCCTTATGTGAATAAAAAAAGCTTTTTTTTTGTTTTTATAGATAATTGATTTCAAATTATATGTTTAACTATTTAAAGATTAATATTTAATTGCATAATTATTTTTTTTCTTATAAATAGGTTTGAATATTACTCGTTAGATTTTTATATGTTTAACTATCTAAAAACGATTATTTTTGTTTTAGTATATATACTTTTATAGAATCGATCTCTGAAATTTTAAAAGACTGAGTTTATTCATATGCATAATGGTTTTTTTGTGCTCTTTAATTAACATCAAAAAACATTTATTTCCATTAAACCTCTTATATATGAACAATTTTATTATTTTATACTTTATTTTATTTGATTTGAATAACGTAATATAATGTTTTTATATTTATTCTCTAATCGATATGCCTATTACATTATGATAAATTTTGTATACTTTTTCTGTTTTTATATGAATGAAATCAAAAATTGAATTTTATTTTAGAATTCATTTCTATGTGTTTATATAAACTAATATATTTATTGGTTTTTTGTACAAATCGATAAAACCTAGAAAATTTATTATTATATTTTAAAACAATTTTATGGCTGTTTGGTCCTCCTTTTTTATAAATGACTAAATATTTTTTTATTTATCTTCCATTTTTTAATAAATCTAATAGTTAGCTTTTCAAATGTGAACATAAATTTTATATTTCTAGATTTGAAAATTCATGGTTTTATCCACATAAATGATGTAAATATTGAATTGCTAAGCATTTACTGTTTCACTAGAATATTAAAGTGTAATTTTTATATTTTTAGAATTATATACAAGAATTATGATATATTCTGAAGATTTATATTTTATAATGATTTTAGACGTGGGTTAAATATAATCGATTTTGAAATTTTTTTTTTGAAATTTTATTTAGATGGATTATGTCTGAAGGTTCAAATTTTACAATGATTATAGACATGGGTTAAATAAATTAATTTGGACTTTTTTTTTATAAAATTTTTTTTTAGCAAGATTCAATCGAAAGTTCAATTATAATAATTATAGACAAGGAAATAAATTAAATATACACTGTAAATTGAATAAGCATTGGATATTATTTATATATCAACATTTGCTGTTTTGTTTTTATGTTTTACGTTTTTCGTTGGATATAATTATTTGCTTACAATAATTCAATTTTGTGTCTTAATGTATTAATAATCTTTAGCTTCTATAAGATGTTTTATCGTATATGTTAAATATCCTGTTTTGCTTTATTTTACATATAATAAACTTGATTTATGCATTTTGAATTTTACATAAGAATGTATATAAAGGTTTAATATTGTTACTTTATATGAAATTATATTTTATTATTTATATCACTGCTATTACTAGAATTCTTTTATTTATATATTTTTTTGTAAAAATTTCGCGATTCTTGAAAAAAATTAAATATTTACTAGAATTCTTAGCTAAAAATATATGAATCCTTTTATTTTTTAGTTTTTATAAACCTGTGTTATGTTCTCAACAGTTTTCTTTTGGCCTTTATCTAAACAAAGCTGATCTAAAATGGTCATTGATCAAATTTACCCCTTTTCTAGATAAGAAAATAAAATAATACGATTTTTACCATGATATTTCCGTCTATTTCTCCGAATTTTTGTCATAGAACTGATATTTTATCCATTGAGTTAATAATTATGCGTTTTTTTCTGAAAATGGGGCATATTTTTGAAAAAAAAACAAAGCTCTGTATATCCTTTATCAGATTTTCTATTTTAGTTTATCTTTTTAATCATCGCTATGATAACATTGAAATCTCAAAGTTAATGTCTTTATATTCTTATGCAATTAAGATCATAAATATATAACTAAATTGTAATAATGCCATTATTTATAGGAGATTTATATGTTTTAATCTTTTTCAATGATAATTATACCATTATTTTTATGGTTTTTTGATATTTTTTTACTTTTTACCATCCCTTAATCCACATATTTATTAATAATTTACTTTTTTATTGTAAAAGTAAAATTAATTCTTATTACTTTTATAATTATTATCTTTAAATTCTGAACAATGCTTTTTTCTTTCTATTATAAACAAAAAATATATTCATTCTATTTTTTTTTATTTTGTTATTATTGGATATTTTATCTTTAGATTAAGATATTCGAACATAACGTGATGTTAGAAAAACACTCTTAAATTTAATTATATGCATGCATATTGTTTTTCTATTCTAATTTATAACTTTCTAGATATAAAATATAGTTATCAAAACATTCAAATTTTCTTTTAAATTGGATTACGAGAAAGAATAACAAAAAAGAAAAATATTTAATATATAATGATACAATAAATTGTGATATATTTTATTATATTTTTTAACCATTTTTTTACAAACTATTATACTTTTTTTTATAAATTATTTATCCTTAATATTCTTCTGATTTTATTTAAATTTTCATTTAAAATCTATCAATTATTAAATCACCATAAAATTCTTAATATTGACATTTATAATAGTAATATACATATATATGTCTATTATATACATTAAACTAGATTTTCTGATTCTAAAGATCTTCTCATTGATTTTTCTTTATAATATTTAAAACCGAAATTTTTTTTTATGCTAAGATTATTTGTTAATTAAACAATAATATCTAAATTTTTGAGATTTAATTATATGTATATTTATTTCCCATTTATTTCTTTGTTTAAGATTCTCTTGTTAATAAATTATTATTTTTTTAAGTTTTTTATTTTATTTGTCATATATATAGAAATATACTGGTGAAATCGAAATGGTTTTCGTGTTCAGTAATTTAAAATAATCTAATAATAGATTCATCTTTTAAAAAACTGAAATTTTCAATGGAAATATAAATATATTGAAAATACAAACGATATATTTTTCTATTTAGACACCAGATATTAGAGTTTTATGTAAATATTTAAAGTTTAATGCACTTATATAATAATATTGATATATAAATTACGTCTCTGATAGAAAACTATAGTTATTGTTTTATTTTGTTCCGCATAAATTGTAATTTTTATTGATTATTTGTGGCTTAATTATCATATTTATACCAATCTTTTGGTTTTTTTCTTTATATAGGCGGTTTTCTACTTTTCTAGTTGTATAGAATAAATCCTTTATGGGAAAATAAACAGCTTTTAAATGAATATTTCATGTTAATAGTCTTTTTTATTATAAATATTTCATGCGGCATGTTATATTATCGATTTTCTATGCTATTTTAAATATAATATGTCTGCAGCGAGATGAGAAAAAACAAGTTTTATGTATTTTTTTGTGCCAAAAAGACATATCAATCTCATTTTAAACATAATTTTATTACTTTTAGCTGAATTATGTCGCTGATCAGCCGAATAAGTGGTGATAAATATGTCCACTAGCACAGAAAGAAATAATACAATGATAATTTATGACATTATAAATACATTATCTAAAGTTGAAATATATAAAAATCATCTTTTTGTGGATATATAGCCATAACCAACTTGGTTATATTTATGATTTTTTTGCCTTATAATAAATATTTATATACTCTACTAGACACAGTGAATATTTGTACATATGTTTTGTTATCTAGAAAAGGTGAATTTATTAATTTTTCGGTCAATTCCAAGTTTTATGTGTTGCCATATTTTTTTCTGTCTTAAAAAAAACCTAGAACCAAGTCCTATTTGGCGAAAAAAACAATTTTTACGAGCTGATCATACCTTTATAAGCTAAGATACACATTCTGAATATCTCATATTACATATTATTAGCGGCTTTTTTTAATAACTAATGACATCGCAAAAAAAAGGGATTTTTTTTCTTGTAATAAATAAAAGTTTTCATATTTAAATTATCTTTTTAAAACGTAAAATACTTAGAAAATCATATATTTTAATTTTTTCTTGTTTCTGAAACTTTTATGTGTGGATTAAGTCGACTATTTTTTTTCTTTATTTTAGTGGTTTTTTTATGTGATAATAACTATCATATACATCAAATCGAAAAAATATGTTTTGAATTATAAATCGATATGGATTATGCTTGATGTATTTTGATATGGGATTTTAGTAGAAAGTTTAAGGATCCTATTATTTTTTTATCTTTTAATGATCAATTACATAAAATATTGAATATATTTTTATATCTTATTATAATATTCAATTATAAAAAAAGATTTTGATATCATTTAATTGATTTTGATGTTCATTTATAATATATTTTAGGTATGTTTCTTATGTACGAAAATAAAGGTGGATAATGCTAAAATAGGTAATTTTTATGAGTTAAATGTCAAAAAAGCTGTTTTATTTATTAAGTAAATGAATAAAAATGTTTTTTTTTTCTTCTTTTTTTTTAATTTTATGTAATTTTTTTTTATATTTCTAATCATCTAAAATACTAACTTTTTCGATTTTTTTTAATACTGAGATAAAATTATTACTGAATAATATAATTTATGTAACCTATACACACTCTTAGAAAATATATTTCTGTAAACTAGACATGATTTTGAATTTTAATCTGCTTGCTAAAGTAAAACAAACAACAGATTTAATGATTAAAAATTTGAAGAAATAGATTTTTTATGAACTATTTAGGTGATTTATTTGCTATTTAATACATATAATCGCCTAAATAACCATAAAGAGGTGCTAATTCTGTTAGATAGCTGAATAAAAACCCCTTTTTTGGTATTATTCTACCGCAAATTAACCCGTCTAATATTGAATATAACCATAATCATACATTTATAATGAATTATTGGTACTAAAAATACATAAATTGTTAAATAGTTCAGCTAGGATGAAGAAAAAATATCTATTTAGAATACAGTGTTTGTTGAATACTATTTCTTTAGAATATAATAATAATAAAAATAAGCATTTTTCTGATAATATCTAGGTATATATAGTTTTATTTTCTGTTTTTTTCTTATATCATTTATTATAATGCATTTACCATATAATAAAAAAGTAGTTAGCCTTTTTTTTAAATTTTTCATGTTTAAAAAGTTTATATACATACAGAAATAATATACATATTGCTCTGATATAAAGTGAAAAATGCATAAATACTTGATTTTATTGTAAAAAGTGTATTTTATGGCAAAATATTCGACAATTTATATATGATAATCTATGTTTTATGTTTCTATAAAAATAATAGATTTATATTTTTTAAATTACGATGCAATGAACACAACAATAGAGTCGCCCTTCTAGGGTAGGGGCGACTCTATTATTATATTTATCACTCGTTTATGATATTATTTCTTACCATGTTTTCAATGATCAGTTAATCTAAATCTAAAATCTTTCAGTTTTAGTGAATAAAATGAAAAACCATTGATGTCTTTTACAAATTAAATAGCCTTTTATCACTTTTTTGCAATGAAAAAAAAACATCAAAATCTGTGCTAGATTACAAAATAAAACATAAATAAGAGATATAATTGCAAGATATAATCACTCTTATATTTTAAGGCTGCTTCAACAGCCAAATATTTTAAAATTATATCCACAAATGTAATAAATACATTTTTCGTAATTTCTTGGTAACATAAAACCTGGATTTTATATAACTTGCATTATTTAAATTGTTGTATTTTGGATATTTTATACATATATGTTAAATAGAAGCAATTGTCTACAAAAGTTAACACAAATAAGTTCTGATGCTTTTTTCTATAGTAAAAGTTTCTATTTATTTGTGATTTTAAATCTATTCGATTGACATAAAAAATCACATATCCGTGTTTGTAAAAAACGATAAAAAATACTATTAGTGGTATGAAACAATATAAAAAAGGTTTTTTATGCAATTCTTCTGGTATAATTTGAATTTTTTCGTTTTTAAAATCCATAAGCTGTAATAATAAAAACTTATCTTCTGTATCGTAGTGTGAGTTTTATCTTAAAAATACAATGTTTTTTTCCCTTTTCTTGATAATCTGTTTTATTTGTTTATAAAATTGCATACTAAGCCTTATGTGAATAAAAAAAGCTTTTTTTTTGTTTTTATAGATAATTGATTTCAAATTATATGTTTAACTATTTAAAGATTAATATTTAATTGCATAATTATTTTTTTTCTTATAAATAGGTTTGAATATTACTCGTTAGATTTTTATATGTTTAACTATCTAAAAACGATTATTTTTGTTTTAGTATATATACTTTTATAGAATCGATCTCTGAAATTTTAAAAGACTGAGTTTATTCATATGCATAATGGTTTTTTTGTGCTCTTTAATTAACATCAAAAAACATTTATTTCCATTAAACCTCTTATATATGAACAATTTTATTATTTTATACTTTATTTTATTTGATTTGAATAACGTAATATAATGTTTTTATATTTATTCTCTAATCGATATGCCTATTACATTATGATAAATTTTGTATACTTTTTCTGTTTTTATATGAATGAAATCAAAAATTGAATTTTATTTTAGAATTCATTTCTATGTGTTTATATAAACTAATATATTTATTGGTTTTTTGTACAAATCGATAAAACCTAGAAAATTTATTATTATATTTTAAAACAATTTTATGGCTGTTTGGTCCTCCTTTTTTATAAATGACTAAATATTTTTTTATTTATCTTCCATTTTTTAATAAATCTAATAGTTAGCTTTTCAAATGTGAACATAAATTTTATATTTCTAGATTTGAAAATTCATGGTTTTATCCACATAAATGATGTAAATATTGAATTGCTAAGCATTTACTGTTTCACTAGAATATTAAAGTGTAATTTTTATATTTTTAGAATTATATACAAGAATTATGATATATTCTGAAGATTTATATTTTATAATGATTTTAGACGTGGGTTAAATATAATCGATTTTGAAATTTTTTTTTTGAAATTTTATTTAGATGGATTATGTCTGAAGGTTCAAATTTTACAATGATTATAGACATGGGTTAAATAAATTAATTTGGACTTTTTTTTTATAAAATTTTTTTTTAGCAAGATTCAATCGAAAGTTCAATTATAATAATTATAGACAAGGAAATAAATTAAATATACACTGTAAATTGAATAAGCATTGGATATTATTTATATATCAACATTTGCTGTTTTGTTTTTATGTTTTACGTTTTTCGTTGGATATAATTATTTGCTTACAATAATTCAATTTTGTGTCTTAATGTATTAATAATCTTTAGCTTCTATAAGATGTTTTATCGTATATGTTAAATATCCTGTTTTGCTTTATTTTACATATAATAAACTTGATTTATGCATTTTGAATTTTACATAAGAATGTATATAAAGGTTTAATATTGTTACTTTATATGAAATTATATTTTATTATTTATATCACTGCTATTACTAGAATTCTTTTATTTATATATTTTTTTGTAAAAATTTCGCGATTCTTGAAAAAAATTAAATATTTACTAGAATTCTTAGCTAAAAATATATGAATCCTTTTATTTTTTAGTTTTTATAAACCTGTGTTATGTTCTCAACAGTTTTCTTTTGGCCTTTATCTAAACAAAGCTGATCTAAAATGGTCATTGATCAAATTTACCCCTTTTCTAGATAAGAAAATAAAATAATACGATTTTTACCATGATATTTCCGTCTATTTCTCCGAATTTTTGTCATAGAACTGATATTTTATCCATTGAGTTAATAATTATGCGTTTTTTTCTGAAAATGGGGCATATTTTTGAAAAAAAAACAAAGCTCTGTATATCCTTTATCAGATTTTCTATTTTAGTTTATCTTTTTAATCATCGCTATGATAACATTGAAATCTCAAAGTTAATGTCTTTATATTCTTATGCAATTAAGATCATAAATATATAACTAAATTGTAATAATGCCATTATTTATAGGAGATTTATATGTTTTAATCTTTTTCAATGATAATTATACCATTATTTTTATGGTTTTTTGATATTTTTTTACTTTTTACCATCCCTTAATCCACATATTTATTAATAATTTACTTTTTTATTGTAAAAGTAAAATTAATTCTTATTACTTTTATAATTATTATCTTTAAATTCTGAACAATGCTTTTTTCTTTCTATTATAAACAAAAAATATATTCATTCTATTTTTTTTTATTTTGTTATTATTGGATATTTTATCTTTAGATTAAGATATTCGAACATAACGTGATGTTAGAAAAACACTCTTAAATTTAATTATATGCATGCATATTGTTTTTCTATTCTAATTTATAACTTTCTAGATATAAAATATAGTTATCAAAACATTCAAATTTTCTTTTAAATTGGATTACGAGAAAGAATAACAAAAAAGAAAAATATTTAATATATAATGATACAATAAATTGTGATATATTTTATTATATTTTTTAACCATTTTTTTACAAACTATTATACTTTTTTTTATAAATTATTTATCCTTAATATTCTTCTGATTTTATTTAAATTTTCATTTAAAATCTATCAATTATTAAATCACCATAAAATTCTTAATATTGACATTTATAATAGTAATATACATATATATGTCTATTATATACATTAAACTAGATTTTCTGATTCTAAAGATCTTCTCATTGATTTTTCTTTATAATATTTAAAACCGAAATTTTTTTTTATGCTAAGATTATTTGTTAATTAAACAATAATATCTAAATTTTTGAGATTTAATTATATGTATATTTATTTCCCATTTATTTCTTTGTTTAAGATTCTCTTGTTAATAAATTATTATTTTTTTAAGTTTTTTATTTTATTTGTCATATATATAGAAATATACTGGTGAAATCGAAATGGTTTTCGTGTTCAGTAATTTAAAATAATCTAATAATAGATTCATCTTTTAAAAAACTGAAATTTTCAATGGAAATATAAATATATTGAAAATACAAACGATATATTTTTCTATTTAGACACCAGATATTAGAGTTTTATGTAAATATTTAAAGTTTAATGCACTTATATAATAATATTGATATATAAATTACGTCTCTGATAGAAAACTATAGTTATTGTTTTATTTTATTCCGCATAAATTGTAATTTTTATTGATTATTTGTGGCTTAATTATCATATTTATACCAATCTTTTGGTTTTTTTCTTTATATAGGCGGTTTTCTACTTTTCTAGTTGTATAGAATAAATCCTTTATGGGAAAATAAACAGCTTTTAAATGAATATTTCATGTTAATAGTCTTTTTTATTATAAATATTTCATGCGGCATGTTATATTATCGATTTTCTATGCTATTTTAAATATAATATGTCTGCAGCGAGATGAGAAAAAACAAGTTTTATGTATTTTTTTGTGCCAAAAAGACATATCAATCTCATTTTAAACATAATTTTATTACTTTTAGCTGAATTATGTCGCTGATCAGCCGAATAAGTGGTGATAAATATGTCCACTAGCACAGAAAGAAATAATACAATGATAATTTATGACATTATAAATACATTATCTAAAGTTGAAATATATAAAAATCATCTTTTTGTGGATATATAGCCATAACCAACTTGGTTATATTTATGATTTTTTTGCCTTATAATAAATATTTATATACTCTACTAGACACAGTGAATATTTGTACATATGTTTTGTTATCTAGAAAAGGTGAATTTATTAATTTTTCGGTCAATTCCAAGTTTTATGTGTTGCCATATTTTTTTCTGTCTTAAAAAAAACCTAGAACCAAGTCCTATTTGGCGAAAAAAACAATTTTTACGAGCTGATCATACCTTTATAAGCTAAGATACACATTCTGAATATCTCATATTACATATTATTAGCGGCTTTTTTTAATAACTAATGACATCGCAAAAAAAAGGGATTTTTTTTCTTGTAATAAATAAAAGTTTTCATATTTAAATTATCTTTTTAAAACGTAAAATACTTAGAAAATCATATATTTTAATTTTTTCTTGTTTCTGAAACTTTTATGTGTGGATTAAGTCGACTATTTTTTTTCTTTATTTTAGTGGTTTTTTTATGTGATAATAACTATCATATACATCAAATCGAAAAAATATGTTTTGAATTATAAATCGATATGGATTATGCTTGATGTATTTTGATATGGGATTTTAGTAGAAAGTTTAAGGATCCTATTATTTTTTTATCTTTTAATGATCAATTACATAAAATATTGAATATATTTTTATATCTTATTATAATATTCAATTATAAAAAAAGATTTTGATATCATTTAATTGATTTTGATGTTCATTTATAATATATTTTAGGTATGTTTCTTATGTACGAAAATAAAGGTGGATAATGCTAAAATAGGTAATTTTTATGAGTTAAATGTCAAAAAAGCTGTTTTATTTATTAAGTAAATGAATAAAAATGTTTTTTTTTCTTCTTTTTTTTTAATTTTATGTAATTTTTTTTTATATTTCTAATCATCTAAAATACTAACTTTTTCGATTTTTTTTAATACTGAGATAAAATTATTACTGAATAATGGAATTTATGTAACCTATACACACTCTTAGAAAATATATTTCTGTAAACTAGACATGATTTTGAATTTTAATCTGCTTGCTAAAGTAAAACAAACAACAGATTTAATGATTAAAAATTTGAAGAAATAGATTTTTTATGAACTATTTAGGTGATTTATTTGCTATTTAATACATATAATCGCCTAAATAACCATAAAGAGGTGCTAATTCTGTTAGATAGCTGAATAAAAACCCCTTTTTTGGTATTATTCTACCGCAAATTAACCCGTCTAATATTGAATATAACCATAATCATACATTTATAATGAATTATTGGTACTAAAAATACATAAATTGTTAAATAGTTCAGCTAGGATGAAGAAAAAATATCTATTTAGAATACAGTGTTTGTTGAATACTATTTCTTTAGAATATAATAATAATAAAAATAAGCATTTTTCTGATAATATCTAGGTATATATAGTTTTATTTTCTGTTTTTTTCTTATATCATTTATTATAATGCATTTACCATATAATAAAAAAGTAGTTAGCCTTTTTTTTAAATTTTTCATGTTTAAAAAGTTTATATACATACAGAAATAATATACATATTGCTCTGATATAAAGTGAAAAATGCATAAATACTTGATTTTATTGTAAAAAGTGTATTTTATGGCAAAATATTCGACAATTTATATATGATAATCTATGTTTTATGTTTCTATAAAAATAATAGATTTATATTTTTTAAATTACGATGCAATGAACACAACAATAGAGTCGCCCTTCTAGGGTAGGGGCGACTCTATTATTATATTTATCACTCGTTTATGATATTATTTCTTACCATGTTTTCAATGATCAGTTAATCTAAATCTAAAATCTTTCAGTTTTAGTGAATAAAATGAAAAACCATTGATGTCTTTTACAAATTAAATAGCCTTTTATCACTTTTTTGCAATGAAAAAAAAACATCAAAATCTGTGCTAGATTACAAAATAAAACATAAATAAGAGATATAATTGCAAGATATAATCACTCTTATATTTTAAGGCTGCTTCAACAGCCAAATATTTTAAAATTATATCCACAAATGTAATAAATACATTTTTCGTAATTTCTTGGTAACATAAAACCTGGATTTTATATAACTTGCATTATTTAAATTGTTGTATTTTGGATATTTTATACATATATGTTAAATAGAAGCAATTGTCTACAAAAGTTAACACAAATAAGTTCTGATGCTTTTTTCTATAGTAAAAGTTTCTATTTATTTGTGATTTTAAATCTATTCGATTGACATAAAAAATCACATATCCGTGTTTGTAAAAAACGATAAAAAATACTATTAGTGGTATGAAACAATATAAAAAAGGTTTTTTATGCAATTCTTCTGGTATAATTTGAATTTTTTCGTTTTTAAAATCCATAAGCTGTAATAATAAAAACTTATCTTCTGTATCGTAGTGTGAGTTTTATCTTAAAAATACAATGTTTTTTTCCCTTTTCTTGATAATCTGTTTTATTTGTTTATAAAATTGCATACTAAGCCTTATGTGAATAAAAAAAGCTTTTTTTTTGTTTTTATAGATAATTGATTTCAAATTATATGTTTAACTATTTAAAGATTAATATTTAATTGCATAATTATTTTTTTTCTTATAAATAGGTTTGAATATTACTCGTTAGATTTTTATATGTTTAACTATCTAAAAACGATTATTTTTGTTTTAGTATATATACTTTTATAGAATCGATCTCTGAAATTTTAAAAGACTGAGTTTATTCATATGCATAATGGTTTTTTTGTGCTCTTTAATTAACATCAAAAAACATTTATTTCCATTAAACCTCTTATATATGAACAATTTTATTATTTTATACTTTATTTTATTTGATTTGAATAACGTAATATAATGTTTTTATATTTATTCTCTAATCGATATGCCTATTACATTATGATAAATTTTGTATACTTTTTCTGTTTTTATATGAATGAAATCAAAAATTGAATTTTATTTTAGAATTCATTTCTATGTGTTTATATAAACTAATATATTTATTGGTTTTTTGTACAAATCGATAAAACCTAGAAAATTTATTATTATATTTTAAAACAATTTTATGGCTGTTTGGTCCTCCTTTTTTATAAATGACTAAATATTTTTTTATTTATCTTCCATTTTTTAATAAATCTAATAGTTAGCTTTTCAAATGTGAACATAAATTTTATATTTCTAGATTTGAAAATTCATGGTTTTATCCACATAAATGATGTAAATATTGAATTGCTAAGCATTTACTGTTTCACTAGAATATTAAAGTGTAATTTTTATATTTTTAGAATTATATACAAGAATTATGATATATTCTGAAGATTTATATTTTATAATGATTTTAGACGTGGGTTAAATATAATCGATTTTGAAATTTTTTTTTTGAAATTTTATTTAGATGGATTATGTCTGAAGGTTCAAATTTTACAATGATTATAGACATGGGTTAAATAAATTAATTTGGACTTTTTTTTTATAAAATTTTTTTTTAGCAAGATTCAATCGAAAGTTCAATTATAATAATTATAGACAAGGAAATAAATTAAATATACACTGTAAATTGAATAAGCATTGGATATTATTTATATATCAACATTTGCTGTTTTGTTTTTATGTTTTACGTTTTTCGTTGGATATAATTATTTGCTTACAATAATTCAATTTTGTGTCTTAATGTATTAATAATCTTTAGCTTCTATAAGATGTTTTATCGTATATGTTAAATATCCTGTTTTGCTTTATTTTACATATAATAAACTTGATTTATGCATTTTGAATTTTACATAAGAATGTATATAAAGGTTTAATATTGTTACTTTATATGAAATTATATTTTATTATTTATATCACTGCTATTACTAGAATTCTTTTATTTATATATTTTTTTGTAAAAATTTCGCGATTCTTGAAAAAAATTAAATATTTACTAGAATTCTTAGCTAAAAATATATGAATCCTTTTATTTTTTAGTTTTTATAAACCTGTGTTATGTTCTCAACAGTTTTCTTTTGGCCTTTATCTAAACAAAGCTGATCTAAAATGGTCATTGATCAAATTTACCCCTTTTCTAGATAAGAAAATAAAATAATACGATTTTTACCATGATATTTCCGTCTATTTCTCCGAATTTTTGTCATAGAACTGATATTTTATCCATTGAGTTAATAATTATGCGTTTTTTTCTGAAAATGGGGCATATTTTTGAAAAAAAAACAAAGCTCTGTATATCCTTTATCAGATTTTCTATTTTAGTTTATCTTTTTAATCATCGCTATGATAACATTGAAATCTCAAAGTTAATGTCTTTATATTCTTATGCAATTAAGATCATAAATATATAACTAAATTGTAATAATGCCATTATTTATAGGAGATTTATATGTTTTAATCTTTTTCAATGATAATTATACCATTATTTTTATGGTTTTTTGATATTTTTTTACTTTTTACCATCCCTTAATCCACATATTTATTAATAATTTACTTTTTTATTGTAAAAGTAAAATTAATTCTTATTACTTTTATAATTATTATCTTTAAATTCTGAACAATGCTTTTTTCTTTCTATTATAAACAAAAAATATATTCATTCTATTTTTTTTTATTTTGTTATTATTGGATATTTTATCTTTAGATTAAGATATTCGAACATAACGTGATGTTAGAAAAACACTCTTAAATTTAATTATATGCATGCATATTGTTTTTCTATTCTAATTTATAACTTTCTAGATATAAAATATAGTTATCAAAACATTCAAATTTTCTTTTAAATTGGATTACGAGAAAGAATAACAAAAAAGAAAAATATTTAATATATAATGATACAATAAATTGTGATATATTTTATTATATTTTTTAACCATTTTTTTACAAACTATTATACTTTTTTTTATAAATTATTTATCCTTAATATTCTTCTGATTTTATTTAAATTTTCATTTAAAATCTATCAATTATTAAATCACCATAAAATTCTTAATATTGACATTTATAATAGTAATATACATATATATGTCTATTATATACATTAAACTAGATTTTCTGATTCTAAAGATCTTCTCATTGATTTTTCTTTATAATATTTAAAACCGAAATTTTTTTTTATGCTAAGATTATTTGTTAATTAAACAATAATATCTAAATTTTTGAGATTTAATTATATGTATATTTATTTCCCATTTATTTCTTTGTTTAAGATTCTCTTGTTAATAAATTATTATTTTTTTAAGTTTTTTATTTTATTTGTCATATATATAGAAATATACTGGTGAAATCGAAATGGTTTTCGTGTTCAGTAATTTAAAATAATCTAATAATAGATTCATCTTTTAAAAAACTGAAATTTTCAATGGAAATATAAATATATTGAAAATACAAACGATATATTTTTCTATTTAGACACCAGATATTAGAGTTTTATGTAAATATTTAAAGTTTAATGCACTTATATAATAATATTGATATATAAATTACGTCTCTGATAGAAAACTATAGTTATTGTTTTATTTTATTCCGCATAAATTGTAATTTTTATTGATTATTTGTGGCTTAATTATCATATTTATACCAATCTTTTGGTTTTTTTCTTTATATAGGCGGTTTTCTACTTTTCTAGTTGTATAGAATAAATCCTTTATGGGAAAATAAACGTCTTTTAAATGAATATTTCATGTTAATAGTCTTTTTTATTATAAATATTTCATGCGGCATGTTATATTATCGATTTTCTATGCTATTTTAAATATAATATGTCTGCAGCGAGATGAGAAAAAACAAGTTTTATGTATTTTTTTGTGCCAAAAAGACATATCAATCTCATTTTAAACATAATTTTATTACTTTTAGCTGAATTATGTCGCTGATCAGCCGAATAAGTGGTGATAAATATGTCCACTAGCACAGAAAGAAATAATACAATGATAATTTATGACATTATAAATACATTATCTAAAGTTGAAATATATAAAAATCATCTTTTTGTGGATATATAGCCATAACCAACTTGGTTATATTTATGATTTTTTTGCCTTATAATAAATATTTATATACTCTACTAGACACAGTGAATATTTGTACATATGTTTTGTTATCTAGAAAAGGTGAATTTATTAATTTTTCGGTCAATTCCAAGTTTTATGTGTTGCCATATTTTTTTCTGTCTTAAAAAAAACCTAGAACCAAGTCCTATTTGGCGAAAAAAACAATTTTTACGAGCTGATCATACCTTTATAAGCTAAGATACACATTCTGAATATCTCATATTACATATTATTAGCGGCTTTTTTTAATAACTAATGACATCGCAAAAAAAAGGGATTTTTTTTCTTGTAATAAATAAAAGTTTTCATATTTAAATTATCTTTTTAAAACGTAAAATACTTAGAAAATCATATATTTTAATTTTTTCTTGTTTCTGAAACTTTTATGTGTGGATTAAGTCGACTATTTTTTTTCTTTATTTTAGTGGTTTTTTTATGTGATAATAACTATCATATACATCAAATCGAAAAAATATGTTTTGAATTATAAATCGATATAGATTATGCTTGATGTATTTTGATATGGGATTTTAGTAGAAAGTTTAAGGATCCTATTATTTTTTTATCTTTTAATGATCAATTACATAAAATATTGAATATATTTTTATATCTTATTATAATATTCAATTATAAAAAAAGATTTTGATATCATTTAATTGATTTTGATGTTCATTTATAATATATTTTAGGTATGTTTCTTATGTACGAAAATAAAGGTGGATAATGCTAAAATAGGTAATTTTTATGAGTTAAATGTCAAAAAAGCTGTTTTATTTATTAAGTAAATGAATAAAAATGTTTTTTTTTCTTCTTTTTTTTTAATTTTATGTAATTTTTTTTTATATTTCTAATCATCTAAAATACTAACTTTTTCGATTTTTTTTAATACTGAGATAAAATTATTACTGAATAATATAATTTATGTAACCTATACACACTCTTAGAAAATATATTTCTGTAAACTAGACATGATTTTGAATTTTAATCTGCTTGCTAAAGTAAAACAAACAACAGATTTAATGATTAAAAATTTGAAGAAATAGATTTTTTATGAACTATTTAGGTGATTTATTTGCTATTTAATACATATAATCGCCTAAATAACCATAAAGAGGTGCTAATTCTGTTAGATAGCTGAATAAAAACCCCTTTTTTGGTATTATTCTACCGCAAATTAACCCGTCTAATATTGAATATAACCATAATCATACATTTATAATGAATTATTGGTACTAAAAATACATAAATTGTTAAATAGTTCAGCTAGGATGAAGAAAAAATATCTATTTAGAATACAGTGTTTGTTGAATACTATTTCTTTAGAATATAATAATAATAAAAATAAGCATTTTTCTGATAATATCTAGGTATATATAGTTTTATTTTCTGTTTTTTTCTTATATCATTTATTATAATGCATTTACCATATAATAAAAAAGTAGTTAGCCTTTTTTTTAAATTTTTCATGTTTAAAAAGTTTATATACATACAGAAATAATATACATATTGCTCTGATATAAAGTGAAAAATGCATAAATACTTGATTTTATTGTAAAAAGTGTATTTTATGGCAAAATATTCGACAATTTATATATGATAATCTATGTTTTATGTTTCTATAAAAATAATAGATTTATATTTTTTAAATTACGATGCAATGAACACAACAATAGAGTCGCCCTTCTAGGGTAGGGGCGACTCTATTATTATATTTATCACTCGTTTATGATATTATTTCTTACCATGTTTTCAATGATCAGTTAATCTAAATCTAAAATCTTTCAGTTTTAGTGAATAAAATGAAAAACCATTGATGTCTTTTACAAATTAAATAGCCTTTTATCACTTTTTTGCAATGAAAAAAAAACATCAAAATCTGTGCTAGATTACAAAATAAAACATAAATAAGAGATATAATTGCAAGATATAATCACTCTTATATTTTAAGGCTGCTTCAACAGCCAAATATTTTAAAATTATATCCACAAATGTAATAAATACATTTTTCGTAATTTCTTGGTAACATAAAACCTGGATTTTATATAACTTGCATTATTTAAATTGTTGTATTTTGGATATTTTATACATATATGTTAAATAGAAGCAATTGTCTACAAAAGTTAACACAAATAAGTTCTGATGCTTTTTTCTATAGTAAAAGTTTCTATTTATTTGTGATTTTAAATCTATTCGATTGACATAAAAAATCACATATCCGTGTTTGTAAAAAACGATAAAAAATACTATTAGTGGTATGAAACAATATAAAAAAGGTTTTTTATGCAATTCTTCTGGTATAATTTGAATTTTTTCGTTTTTAAAATCCATAAGCTGTAATAATAAAAACTTATCTTCTGTATCGTAGTGTGAGTTTTATCTTAAAAATACAATGTTTTTTTCCCTTTTCTTGATAATCTGTTTTATTTGTTTATAAAATTGCATACTAAGCCTTATGTGAATAAAAAAAGCTTTTTTTTTGTTTTTATAGATAATTGATTTCAAATTATATGTTTAACTATTTAAAGATTAATATTTAATTGCATAATTATTTTTTTTCTTATAAATAGGTTTGAATATTACTCGTTAGATTTTTATATGTTTAACTATCTAAAAACGATTATTTTTGTTTTAGTATATATACTTTTATAGAATCGATCTCTGAAATTTTAAAAGACTGAGTTTATTCATATGCATAATGGTTTTTTTGTGCTCTTTAATTAACATCAAAAAACATTTATTTCCATTAAACCTCTTATATATGAACAATTTTATTATTTTATACTTTATTTTATTTGATTTGAATAACGTAATATAATGTTTTTATATTTATTCTCTAATCGATATGCCTATTACATTATGATAAATTTTGTATACTTTTTCTGTTTTTATATGAATGAAATCAAAAATTGAATTTTATTTTAGAATTCATTTCTATGTGTTTATATAAACTAATATATTTATTGGTTTTTTGTACAAATCGATAAAACCTAGAAAATTTATTATTATATTTTAAAACAATTTTATGGCTGTTTGGTCCTCCTTTTTTATAAATGACTAAATATTTTTTTATTTATCTTCCATTTTTTAATAAATCTAATAGTTAGCTTTTCAAATGTGAACATAAATTTTATATTTCTAGATTTGAAAATTCATGGTTTTATCCACATAAATGATGTAAATATTGAATTGCTAAGCATTTACTGTTTCACTAGAATATTAAAGTGTAATTTTTATATTTTTAGAATTATATACAAGAATTATGATATATTCTGAAGATTTATATTTTATAATGATTTTAGACGTGGGTTAAATATAATCGATTTTGAAATTTTTTTTTTGAAATTTTATTTAGATGGATTATGTCTGAAGGTTCAAATTTTACAATGATTATAGACATGGGTTAAATAAATTAATTTGGACTTTTTTTTTATAAAATTTTTTTTTAGCAAGATTCAATCGAAAGTTCAATTATAATAATTATAGACAAGGAAATAAATTAAATATACACTGTAAATTGAATAAGCATTGGATATTATTTATATATCAACATTTGCTGTTTTGTTTTTATGTTTTACGTTTTTCGTTGGATATAATTATTTGCTTACAATAATTCAATTTTGTGTCTTAATGTATTAATAATCTTTAGCTTCTATAAGATGTTTTATCGTATATGTTAAATATCCTGTTTTGCTTTATTTTACATATAATAAACTTGATTTATGCATTTTGAATTTTACATAAGAATGTATATAAAGGTTTAATATTGTTACTTTATATGAAATTATATTTTATTATTTATATCACTGCTATTACTAGAATTCTTTTATTTATATATTTTTTTGTAAAAATTTCGCGATTCTTGAAAAAAATTAAATATTTACTAGAATTCTTAGCTAAAAATATATGAATCCTTTTATTTTTTAGTTTTTATAAACCTGTGTTATGTTCTCAACAGTTTTCTTTTGGCCTTTATCTAAACAAAGCTGATCTAAAATGGTCATTGATCAAATTTACCCCTTTTCTAGATAAGAAAATAAAATAATACGATTTTTACCATGATATTTCCGTCTATTTCTCACAATTTTTGTCATAGAACTGATATTTTATCCATTGAGTTAATAATTATGCGTTTTTTTCTGAAAATGGGGCATATTTTTGAAAAAAAAACAAAGCTCTGTATATCCTTTATCAGATTTTCTATTTTAGTTTATCTTTTTAATCATCGCTATGATAACATTGAAATCTCAAAGTTAATGTCTTTATATTCTTATGCAATTAAGATCATAAATATATAACTAAATTGTAATAATGCCATTATTTATAGGAGATTTATATGTTTTAATCTTTTTCAATGATAATTATACCATTATTTTTATGGTTTTTTGATATTTTTTTACTTTTTACCATCCCTTAATCCACATATTTATTAATAATTTACTTTTTTATTGTAAAAGTAAAATTAATTCTTATTACTTTTATAATTATTATCTTTAAATTCTGAACAATGCTTTTTTCTTTCTATTATAAACAAAAAATATATTCATTCTATTTTTTTTTATTTTGTTATTATTGGATATTTTATCTTTAGATTAAGATATTCGAACATAACGTGATGTTAGAAAAACACTCTTAAATTTAATTATATGCATGCATATTGTTTTTCTATTCTAATTTATAACTTTCTAGATATAAAATATAGTTATCAAAACATTCAAATTTTCTTTTAAATTGGATTACGAGAAAGAATAACAAAAAAGAAAAATATTTAATATATAATGATACAATAAATTGTGATATATTTTATTATATTTTTTAACCATTTTTTTACAAACTATTATACTTTTTTTTATAAATTATTTATCCTTAATATTCTTCTGATTTTATTTAAATTTTCATTTAAAATCTATCAATTATTAAATCACCATAAAATTCTTAATATTGACATTTATAATAGTAATATACATATATATGTCTATTATATACATTAAACTAGATTTTCTGATTCTAAAGATCTTCTCATTGATTTTTCTTTATAATATTTAAAACCGAAATTTTTTTTTATGCTAAGATTATTTGTTAATTAAACAATAATATCTAAATTTTTGAGATTTAATTATATGTATATTTATTTCCCATTTATTTCTTTGTTTAAGATTCTCTTGTTAATAAATTATTATTTTTTTAAGTTTTTTATTTTATTTGTCATATATATAGAAATATACTGGTGAAATCGAAATGGTTTTCGTGTTCAGTAATTTAAAATAATCTAATAATAGATTCATCTTTTAAAAAACTGAAATTTTCAATGGAAATATAAATATATTGAAAATACAAACGATATATTTTTCTATTTAGACACCAGATATTAGAGTTTTATGTAAATATTTAAAGTTTAATGCACTTATATAATAATATTGATATATAAATTACGTCTCTGATAGAAAACTATAGTTATTGTTTTATTTTGTTCCGCATAAATTGTAATTTTTATTGATTATTTGTGGCTTAATTATCATATTTATACCAATCTTTTGGTTTTTTTCTTTATATAGGCGGTTTTCTACTTTTCTAGTTGTATAGAATAAATCCTTTATGGGAAAATAAACAGCTTTTAAATGAATATTTCATGTTAATAGTCTTTTTTATTATAAATATTTCATGCGGCATGTTATATTATCGATTTTCTATGCTATTTTAAATATAATATGTCTGCAGCGAGATGAGAAAAAACAAGTTTTATGTATTTTTTTGTGCCAAAAAGACATATCAATCTCATTTTAAACATAATTTTATTACTTTTAGCTGAATTATGTCGCTGATCAGCCGAATAAGTGGTGATAAATATGTCCACTAGCACAGAAAGAAATAATACAATGATAATTTATGACATTATAAATACATTATCTAAAGTTGAAATATATAAAAATCATCTTTTTGTGGATATATAGCCATAACCAACTTGGTTATATTTATGATTTTTTTGCCTTATAATAAATATTTATATACTCTACTAGACATAGCGAATATTTGTACATATGTTTTACTAGGTTTCATTATTCAGAAAAGGTGAATTTATTGATTTTTTGGTTAATTCCAAGTTTTATGTGTTGTCATATCCATTTCTGTTTCGAAAAAAAACTAAGACCAAGGCCTGTTTCGCGAAAAAAACAATTTTTACTTGCTGATCATATTTTTAAAAGCTAAGATACACATTCTAACTATCTCATATTTCTCATTATCTGCGATTTTTTTTAATAACTAATGAACATTGCAAAAAAAAGGGATTTTTTTTCTTATGATAAAATTAAGTTTTCTTATTATAATTATCTTTTTAAAACGTAAAATACTTAGAAAATCATAAATTTTATATTTTTCTTGTTTCTGAAACTTTTATGCGTGGATTTAGTCGACTATTTTTTTTCTTTATTTTAGTGGTTTTTTTATGTGATAATAACTATCATATACACCAAATCGAAAAAATATGTTTTGAATTATAAATCGATATAGATTATGCTTGATGTATTTTAATTTGGGATTTTAGTAGAAAGTTTAAGGGTCCTATTATTTTTTTTTCTTTTAATGATCAATTACATAAAATATTGAATCTATTTTAATATCTTATATAAATATTCAATTATAAAAAAAAATTTCGTTCATCATTATATTGACTTTGATGTCTTTTAAATAGGATTTTTTAAGTATGTTTTTTATATACGAAAAAAAGGGTGGATAATACTAAACTCAGTAATTTTTATGATTTGAACAATAGGTTTAGCTTTTATTTTATCTGGTAAAACAAGATAGTTGTTTTTTCTTCTTTTTTTTTTTCAATTATATGAAATTTTTTTGTAATTCTAATCATCTAAAATACTAACTTGATCGATATCTTATAACATTGAGATAGAATAATTACTGAATATAGGAATTTATGTAAACTATACACACTCTTAGATAATATATTTCAGTAAAAAGGCATGATTTTGAGTTTCAATCTGCCTGCTAAAGTTTTAAAAAAACCAAATTTTATGATTTCTAATCTGAAGAAAGGTATTTTTGCAAAGCTATTCCAAGATTTATATGCTATTTGATATATATAGTCGCCCAAGCAGCTATAAAAGGTGCTTATTCTGTAAGTAGCTAAAAGAAAAAAGATTTTTTATTGGATTAAACTGGCGCAGATTACCTAATATAGGTTTCATAAATATTACATTTTTCACTAAATACTGCTAAAAAAATTCAAAAGGTGCTAAAAAGTTTAGCTAGGATAAAGAAAAAATGTACATTTTAGAATACAGTGTTAGTTAAATACATTGTCTAATGTAAATGATTAAAATGACATTTTTTCTGATTATCTATATATTTAAGTAGATTCATTTTCTGTTTTTTGCCATATTAAATTTATTTATAATGTATTATCTATATGATAAAATAGTAACTAGCCATATTTTTATATTTTTCATGTTTAAAAAATAAATAATAATACAAAAACAATGAACATTTATCTAAATACGCAGTCCAAAGTAAATTTAAATTCAATTCATTGGATAGGTGTATTTATAAACAAAAAATATTTTAATTTGTATATAATAATCTATTATTATATTTATCACATGTTTATGTCGGTTTTTTGCAATCTTTTATTACGATTTATATATATTACTGACTCATATGTTCATTAATCATTTAATTTTCTTTAAATATCTATAATTTTAGTGAATAAAATAAAAATCGTTGACATATTTTACAAACTCAATAGCCTTTTTCACTTATTTTCAAATAAAAAAAAACATCCAAATCTATGCCAGATCGCAAAAATATAACATAAATAAGTCATTTAATTGCAAGATTCAACAACTCTTTTACTTTAAATTTTCAAAAATTATAATATTATATCGAAAATGTATCAAATACGAATTTCATCATTTCTTGGCAGCTAAAAATCTGAATTTTATATAATTTTTAATATTTAATATGTAGTATATATGACGTTTTTTATTTTTATTGTTAATAGAATAAAATGTTTGCTATCTAAATACTACTCGTGTATCTTATATATCAAAAGCTTATGTCAATTCGTTATTCGGAATTCTATGCGATTGACATAAAAAATACATGATCTACATTTATTTTTGCATAAGAGAATTGTTATTGAAGCGTGCAAACACAATTAAAAATACTTGATCTACATTATTTTTTAAATAAGAGCTTAGTTATATTAAAGTGTGCAAACGCGAATTAGAAACCACGATTTCCATTATTTTTTTCAATAAGAGCTCAGTTATATTGAAGTGTGCACACACAATCCTAAAAGAAAGATCAACATAATTTTTTTATACAGGAGCTCAATATTATTGAAGTGTGCACACACAATTCTAAAAGAAAGATCTACATAATTTTTTTATTATAGCTCACTATTATTGAAGTGTGCACACACAATTCTAAAAAAAAGATCACCATAATTTTTTTATTAAAGCTCACTATTATTGAAGTGTGCAAATACAATTCTAAAATCAAGATCACCATAATTTTTTTATTATAGCTCACCATTATTGAAGTGTGCACACACAATTCCGGAATCAAGATCACCATATTTTATATACAAGAGAATAGTTTGATTGTATTGTGCACACACAATTCTAAAATCAAGATCACCATAATTTTTTTATTATAGCTTACTATTATTGAAGTGTGCACACACAATTCTAAAATCAAGATCACCATATTTTATATACAAGAGAATAGTTTGATTGTTATGTGCACACACAATTCTAAAATAAAGATCCACATTATTTTTTTATTATAGCTCACTATTATTGAAGTGTGCAAACGCGAATTAGAAACCACGATCTCCATTATTTTTTTCAATTAGAGCTCAGTTATATTGAAGTATGCACACACAATTCTAAAAGAAAGATCACCATATTTTATATACAAGAGAATAGTTTGATTGTATTGTGCACACACAATTCTAAAATCAAGATCTACAGAAACTTTTTCTATAGAGTTCGGTTATATTGAAGTGCGCATACGCAGATATAAAACCACGATCCACATTATTTTTATATTATATCTCACTATTATTGAAGTGTGCAAACGCGAATTAGAAACCACGATCTCCATTATTTTTTTATACAAGAGATTAGAGATATTGTATTGTGCACACACAATTCTGTATTCAAGATCTACAGAAATTTTTTCTATAGAGCTCAGTTATATTGAAGTGTGCACACACAATTCTAAAACCACTATTTACATAAATTTTACATACAAGAGAAAAGTTTGATTATTGTGCACACACAATTCTAAAATCAAGATGTACATAATTTTTTTCTATAGAGCACGGTTATATTAAAGTGTGCACACACAATTCTAAAACCACGATCTAATTTTTTTCTTAGAGAATAGATATATTGAAGCGTGCGATGGAAAAAAAATCGCCGACGTGAAAAATATTTAAACTGAAAAAAAAGGACTTAATATAATTTACATGTAAAAATCACCAATCTTTAAATTTTTCGTATAATATAATTAGTGATAATATCACATTTTCATATGAGAAAGCATGGATTCTTAAAGGTATTATTCATGTATGTAAATTTCTGCATTAAAGATTTATTAGCCCTACATGTTCCTTCATCTACATATTTATCCTTTACGAACATTCACTCATTCTTTTTTATTATTTTTCCTTTATGGTATTTTTAGTCCTTTTAGATTTACTACTTACCCTATTTTTATATTTTATTTTTTTAAACCCTAACCCGCTCCTTAACCGTTCAGAATTTTTTTTTGCCCTTCGATGGCATTTTTGGCACTTTCAGATTTAAAACTAATCCTATTTGTGAATTTTATTTTTTAAACCCTAAGCCTAACCCGTCCCTTACCCGTTCAGAATTTTTTTTTCCTCTTTATTTTTTTTGGTTTGAGCTTTGTGCTTAGGCTATACACATTTTAAGAATCATATGTCTGTATATTCTATTTAATACTCTTTTTTCATATACCTGAAAGTGTCAGCTCAAACTTTTTGTATCATTAATTTCATTTGGTAAAGCTCTTGATCATTAATTTAAATTCTTTTTTTTTATTACTGATCGATGCTTAGGCTAGACATGAATTCAGATACTAAAAACATGACAGTATAAATATTGCATTTTTTCTAAGTATCTGACTATGGCAGCTCAAACTTTATGTACTATAAATTTTAATAAATGATGCTCTTGCTCTTTAATTAATTTTTTTTTACATAAGATCTGTGCTTAGGCTAGATACTTTTTGGGATACAGATATTTATACATAAATATTTATCCAATTTTTCTTAGTATCTGAAGTTGCCAGCTCAAACTTTTTGTACCACTAATTTTGTAAAATGAATCTCTTGATCATTAATTTTAATTCATTTTTTTTAACATAAGATCTGTGCTTAGGCTAGACATGTTAATAGATACTAGAATCAAGACAATATAAATATTGCTCTTTTTCTTAGTATCTGACTATATCAGCTCAATCTTTCTGTCATACTATTTTTATTAAAATGATGCTCTTAATAATTAATTTAATTCATTTTTTTTGGTTTGAGGTATGTGCTTAGGCTAGACACTTAAACAGATACTAGAATCATTGCAGTTTTTATTATGCTCTTTATTGCGATATCTGAGTATATCAGCTCAAACTTTTTGTAAAACTAATTTTATTTTAATGAAGCTCGTGCTCCTTATTTTTTTTAAATCTAGCTTCCTAGAGTCATTTACCCCGTTAAAAATATACAAAAATAATAGAATAGATTATATAGGTAAAGTGTATTTATTTAATATTGTTATAATTGTCAAGCGTCGAATATTGTTTTAGCTCTGAATATCTAGGATTTTCATTTTACCTCCCAAATTATGACGTCATCCCAACCCTTTTTCTAACCCAACCCAATTAGGTCCCGAAAATCCCCTTTATATTTAGAAAATATATACATGCTAGTTTATATAACAATGTTTAAAGCCTGAAATATAAGATTTTTCTTTAGAATTATCCTTAAAAGTTATCATTAGGTGCAATTTATTTATACGAGCAATCAAAAACATTTTATCAAACTTAAAAAATCGTTTTTAAGGTTTTTAAAGCGTCAGCGAAACAGACTACATTAACCAGGAACTTGAATTTAAGGTCTACATAATACCTTAAATAGCTTCAAATCTAAGGTAGCCAATGCACATATAATATACTATATATGGCATATAACTATAGGATTAGAATAAACAAAGTATAGTTTATCCAGCCTATCCCAAGTAGGTCAAAAAACCCAAGTATACCTCTAGTAAGCCAATAGAATAACTGAATTAACTAGTTTTCCTTTGCCTGGCCATAGTAGATCAATCAAATTCGAGTATTCCCGTAGTTTTCTTTTGCCTGGCCATAGTAGATCAATCAAATTCGAGTATTCCCGTAGTTTTCTTTTGCCTGGCCATAGTAGATCAATCAGATTCGAGTATTCCCGTAGTTTTCTTGAGCCTGGCCATGTAGATCAATCAGATTCGAGTATTCCCGTAGTTTTCTTGAGCCTGGCCATAGTAGATCAATCAGATTCGAGTATTCCCGTAGTTTTCTTTTTATTTCTAATACGCCAATTATATTTGAGTATTCCCATAGTTTAATCAACGAATATGGTTAACGAACCCTAAGCCCCTAGTCCCAACCCGCATTGGTATTTTTTTGGCCCTTTATACTGTAAATCCCATATATTTAAAAACAGCCAAACAATTTGATCGCAGAAATATACAGAAAATAGCAATTTACGTGTTTCGTGTTTACTAAGAACAAACGATTGAATTTTTATCTTTTCAAATTATCCAGAATAGGTGAACAGATGATCTTCTGGAAAAAAAAGAAAAACACTTGCCAACTTGCGTATCATTGTAGAGAAGTAGTTTCTAATCGTATAAAAAAACAGAATATACGTATAACGTATACTCCTGGGATTTTTTATATAAAAAGATATACTAGACGTGAGTTTTTATAAATATAAATTTGTAAGTCTAATAATACAAATATTCAGCTAATTTTAACAAGAAGAAATTTCTATATGTACTGTTGAAAAGATTGTAGTTTATAGATCTACAAAATGTCATAAATATATGAGCTGGTTGATGATTTTAACCGAATTAAAATTATAAAGGAATGAAAAAAATGCTCTAGAGTTATTCAGATATGTTAATATTGCTAAATCATGAATATAATTTAAAAAAAGTTCTTTTATTTGCACTAGTGTATTTATATAGAGTTCTAAAAGTGGTTGTTAAAAAAGATGCAATTTTGAACATTTAAGTGTTTTTTCTTTATTTTTTGCGAGTAAGAAATGATTAAACGGTGGTTAATCTTTAAAAAAAAGATATTTTGTGATGTTTAAAAGAATAGCTAAATGTAGTAAATTGTTTGTTCCTTATAAATATAGAGTATAACTCTTATTAATAGTATATTCATGTACGAAAAACCATTATGTTCTTGTTATATAAGATAGATACATTTATTACAGCAAACAAGCGTAAGATCTTTAAAGATATATTTAATGATGGCTTTAAACAATTTATGACAATTTTAAATTGTTAATAATGTTTTATATGGCAAAAATTCTTATAAAAGTGACAAAGCTGATTCAATGATGCATAATGAACCGTTTAAAAATATAGTATGCTTTATATCATCCGTTAAAAATACCAGAACATCATATGTTTGCAACTATATAAATAACTTAAGATTATCTTTTTTTCTTTTTCAGTGCACAGTATGATAGAAGCAAAAAAGATAATGATAATAAGTTCAATTGTAACAATTCTAGACAAATAAAGGAATCAGTTTTTCTTAAAAAACTATAGTATTTTTATAACTAGTATTTTCATTTGATATCTTGTGCTTTTAAATAGGATATAGCTACGATTTAATTTTCGAAATGTACAAAATATTTATAATTCATGCTCGAACGATTAAAAGCAAAAAATATTGCACCCTTCATTGACATTTACTATAATGAAAGATATTATGGCAGCCCTCTCGATCTTTAAGAATCTAAGAATGACGCAGTAATAATTTATAATTGTAGAAATCAATTGGAATTTTATGTAAGTAGTCAACTAAAAAAATGAAAATGTGGCTTCTATTAGATAAAAACGTGTAAAAAAAATGGATATATGTGAATATAGGATATATAATTACATATATTTAACAAAATCTTATAAAAACACGTCATAAATTTAAACCATATCGAATGTAATATTTATTAATTAATGTTTCCCTTAAGTTACTTGAAGGTTAATGCAAGAAGTTCAGTATTCGATTTATTAGAAATTGAGGATTTCAAGATATGATATAAATGAAATTAATATAACAAGAATGTGATCTATGATAACACATGGTAGTTAACTACAACATAAATAATGATCTGCCGTCATTAATCGAAAGTAGTAGTAGTTAAAGAATTCTTGCTAAGGCGATTTCTATGAATATGAATGTGAAGTTTTATTTGTTGTCCTCCTAAATAAAGACAACACACATTATAGAGGTAAAGGAGAAAAAAATATGTTGAAGATTTTTATTTTTAGAATGGATTCTAGAATACGGAATACATAATTGTTGAGTTTTTGATACTAAAAAAATTATCGAGGAAGATATGTAGAATGACATTTCATGCCTTAAAAATCTATAACCCTACAAAATACCGACGAACTTATTTAATCAATAGAAATTAGATGTATGAAACAAAATAATATAAAAATAATAATATATGATTGAAATTATAGAAACATGATAAGATAAAAAGAATACTGGGATTTGTATCACCCGATAACAGAAGAATAGAAATTTACTGTGCGATTTACAGACAAAATTATCGAGAACGGGACCAGTATCACACTTTTGCTTTTGGTATTCTATTATTATTGCAAATGCTGTTGATAATACTGTGCAATATTTTGAAAAAGAAAAAAATTTGTACTTGAATGATGAATAAAAAAATATAAGAATGAATGCAACTGTGATATATGAAAGATATAAAATACTATTTTTGATGCAATTTATTGTTTGAACCAAATTATAATGCGCAGAATCTTGCAATGACTATGTGAAAATAAAAGCAACTCTCTTTTTCGTAATGAAATAATATTATATAGTTATATAAATACATAGAAATTAATGATGACTAGATTCTATAGTAATGTCATATTATCTTAAATTAATGTGTTTTTTTGTTCTAATTCAGATAATAAATAATGATATGTAGCTGTAAAAAATACAAAACACTATGATTCTTTTTTGATAAAAGATATATGTTTCATGATTAACGAATCACAAAAATATTATTTTTTGCTAGATTAAAGGAAAAAACACAAACAGGTTATGCCTGATGAAGAAAAAAAATAGAGAAACAAGAATTGGTAAGAAGTCTATGCAAGTTAAATTGATTTCTTTTTCGATTATTCTAATTCATGTGAGAATTATCGGGTTTTTATAATTTTTGAATATACATATAACATTATTATGTTACATTATACCGAAATGATAAATAATTATATAAGTGAAGAGATCTTAACAACTGTCTGTGCGTATCTAGGATTCTTTATGGTCAGTTACTTAATTTGCACTGTTTTTAATAATATTTGTATAATTTTTGTGTTATTATGCTGTATTGGATTATAAAATAGTATAAAAAAATATTTAATATAACATTTATTTTCAACACAGAACATCGAAATTTATATATAAGGCTTTTTTTATTGTAATATGAAATCACCACTATGAAATAAGCTCATGTTGTAATGTTTACCTTTAAATTGCAGTTTTTTATCTGTAAAGCGCATTCTTGTCTAAAAAATACAAGATACAAATCGTATAACTAATCTGTACCGTGATAAGTTTGAAATCAAGCGACGATATGTATTTATAACTCGTACTTTGATTCAATTACACAATCTATTATATGCACAGGCAAGAAAAATTCGCATCCAATATATATTCGAGAATCTAAAAATTGAATCTTTTATTTGTTCCTTTTTATCGCATCAATAAAAAGCATTTATATTTCTACGTAAACGTGTCATTTATTTATTGTTTCTCCTATTTTTCCCCTTTGTTTTTTCTATAAAATAACTTAATGGCGTACATTATTCTAAAATGAACGTAGAATTTATTTTAAAAACTATTGAAGTAGAGAAAAATATTGTAGGACTTGTCGAACGTATAAAAGAATTACGCGTTCAAATTTTTTCTGAGAATAATATAATGCTTGGATTTTTGCAACATAAATTCCCTGGATTTAAAAATCTTTCCAATTCCGTAGTTGATTTAGTGATGACACACTTGCTGCTTGAAACCAACATAATCTTAGAACATCCGTTTGAGCAGTATAACCCCCTGATGTATAATGAAAGTTATAGAGAATTTATTGGAATAGTATTTTTTAGAAACGGATTTGCACTCAAAATGCCAAGATTAACATATTCTAGTGTAGAAAAGATAGCCTATACATTTAAAAATATAACACCGATAGAAATATTCAAGTGGTTTGAAAATTTGTATTTGAAAAAAATAATACACTATTTTTTTTGTATTGATGATGAAATGACTTTGCGAGATCTCTATGGTATCGTTAAGTTTTCAGATGACGTAAAAATCTGGAATGATTTAAACAAAAACGAAAAAAATCAAATATTGAATGAAATTGAAAACGAAGAATTGTTTTCAGCTAGAAACGCTGAAGTTACATGTAACAAAAAAGTCGAATTAAAAAAACTTAGTGCGAATATCACAACAAGTTATGATTTAGATGGTCTGTGTGGAGCTTTTCCAATTGATCAATTTGCAAAGATAATTACTAATCCGGTTGTGAGTATAAATGTCCTTGCTAATACTCAAAAATTATATAGCAGAAAAATTTTGACTAAGAACTATTATGTGTTTAGTAAAAATGGTTCCATAAATGCAGTAAACTTGGGACACTTTTACATAGGGTCTCTAATTATTCTATCTACAGAATATCAAATATGGCTTTTCATTCCTCTTTGTAATAACAAAGAGGACATAGATGCAAAAAATACATATTTTGCTAATAAATGCATGGAATTTAAGTACAAGTGCGAAAAAAACAATCAAGAATATTCTCGAAACATAGTGGACAAAATGAAAATAGAAATTAAAAGACTTAGTGAGATGAAAAATAGCATTAGTATTAATGCTGAATTTAACGGATCAGAATTTTTGCAGCTAATGAAATTTTATTTCAATACTAAAAATTTATCGAGCATAGCAAAAAAAGATGCTTTTTTCTTTATTGAATCGTATGGTTCAAAAAACAAGATTAGAGCCAGGAGTATGATAGAGTTGCAAAATATATTGAGAAGTGCATTTTCATTTGACCTTAGCAGCATTTTTTATTTAGATATTGCACTAAGTATAACACAGAGTATAAAAAAAAATAAAAATCGTCATGTAGTGATAGCATTGGCAGCTGAAAATTTTCACGTAGAATCGAAAGATCATACATACAATTTATTTGGTTCCGAATTAATTACGAACTTGAACAAAAAAGTTATAACTCAATGTAAAAAAAAAGAAGTATTGAATGCCATTTATCCGGAAGGCACAAGCTGCCAAATAACAAGAGATGGATTTTTAAAACTTAATTTTTACCAATCATTAGCCTCTTATATATGTCCGAGGTCTTATAGGCAAGATTTTATAAAAAAAAATAGTTTGAACAAATGCTTATCTCATGTTTTGATGAATCCTAAATGGGATTGTTTAAAATCTCTAGATATCGTTAGAGAATCCATAGAAATCGCAAGCAAGACCCAAAATGAATTAAGATTAGAAGTTTGTATTGATTCAGTGGCCTTCGTCGAGGCTGATTCTATTTTGCATACTTTTTGTGAAAAAGCCATAGTTAATGTAATAGACGCTAAATTGCTATTTAGTAGCATTAAAAAAAGTTTCGAGACAGTTTCGTCTGAAATTTCTCGTGAATATTATAAAATTGATTCTTTATTGTATTTAGTCATTCTTGAGAACTTTTTTGTCGAAAAGTACATTAAAGATTCTAGAAATCCAAAATACTTGGATAAATATTTTATGCCCCTTTTTCATAAAGAAAATCTTAAAAATGACATTTTTATTCTTGATGAGAGACTTCTGAATGAAGTAAAAGAATTGTGTGATGATGAATATGTACATAGAAATCGTTTTAGGATGATAAAAAATTTAATAGAGCACTCATTAGGAACACATCCTACAGTCAGAAATATGGCAATTGAGAATCTAGAAGTCATTGATAATGACATTGTTATTTCTTACGATTTGATTTATAAGCAACTAATAAGAGAGTTGAAAACAGTTTATAAAATTGATTTCGATCTTATATATAAAACAGATATTGATTATATCCAAAATCATCTTGATACTAACGAGACAATTAGTATTTCCGATTATTTTATGGATTTAATTTCAGCAAATGAAAATAATAGAATGTCTCAATTTTATCAACAAATTCAGCTGATTAAAAATGAGCACAATCAAACATCTGAAGATATTGTGTTGGAATTAAAAACTGCATTTTTAAAAAGAAAACATTCATTTGGTTTTAAAGCTTATAAAAAGGATCGCAACGAGCAGTATTTCTTAGTGAAAATATCAAATAATATAGTTCAAGTTAATACAAAGTCTACTGTTCAACTATTCGAAAATTGGATACAGTCTAATAAAGATGAAGATTTTGACACCAGAACTTTTTATCCTAGAGAAATAAAATTCAACGCATGGATAGGGTATAACATACATGTTTGTGATTACAAAAGCAAAATTAATTATAACAAAAGGATAAATTATAAGTCCATATATTTTGATGTGAGATTAGGGATGTGTGGTCTCATGAACACAAGAAAAATTCGAAATATAATTCGCGTAATAAGCGATAAAAGCGCTAAAACTGTAAAAAAGATTAGCGATTTGCGAAAGAGAGCCTCCTATATTGATGTTGACTCGCTAAGTTTTCGCGAGGTGATGATAAAATACGCGCCATACCTCAAAAATTATATTACAATGAGTTTGGAACTAGCTATGATGGTCGATGCATATATATGCAAAATTTCTAAACGGAATTACGTGAAAAAAACAGCTGCTCATTATAATGAAGAATTAAATGATTTAAAAATTTTTATAGACGATGAAAATGAAAATCCAACAAATTTGTACAATACCTATGATGATCAAAACGAAGTATTTGAAGAAGAGCATATAAATATGAATCTACAGTACACATATAAAAGTGATCATGGCATGACTGGATGGTATAATGAAAGCAGAAACGATGATTTTTTAGCGAAAAGAGTAACACAGCCATCCTCTTATGATAGAACAGATAGCATTTATCCGCTTAATCTGGGGCTTAATAATGCGAGAAATATACGGAATGATGAAATACATGAAAATGTACTTAATAATGCTGAAGTCGACAATGATTATGACAATGATTGGGCCAATGATTATCTACATGCTGATCCAGAATATAATGTAAGAGAATCTTATGAGAACGAAATAGTACTTCCAAGGCAAAACTTAAAGGCAGTTAAAGATAATCCAACATACTCTGCAGGTGAAAACTTAGAGGATTTTACGTTAGTCACAAATACAACAGAAAATTTACCAACAAACAATTTGGGATCAATTGAAAATCTAAATAGATGTAAAGAAAATAAAAATCAATTGGCTTTAGCCCCAATAAACAGTCAGAATATAAGAGAAGAGTTTGAGAAGTTTTTTTTGAAGAATATAAATAGTTTGGAAACAGTCTCCAAAACTGAAATCGTTCATGAACCCGAATCGGAAATAAAAGAAAGCAATTATCATGAAAACATATCACAATTACCTCAGAATAAAAGTACCAAAGAACAAGTAACAATAAGCGAAAACAAGTCGTCTAATAATCCAATTGTGAATACGACGTGTACTAAAACTCACAGTCAGTCACAAACAATTGAGGAAATAAAAAGTACGTGTGATATAGAGAATATATATGCAAATTTTAAAGAAAAAATAGTTGGAAATATAAAGAAAAACACAAAGAAATTAGATATAATAAAAGAGGGTATAGATAAGCACACCCATGCAAATGAAAAAACAGTCAATGATTTAAATCATTTGAAACGTAAAATTGCATCAAAAAGAAAAAAGTTCATGTCCCATATTAAAAAGTACGAAAGTGGACATATTAATAAAGAAATACATAATTTTGACTTTTTTGATGAATTAGGGAAGATTTATCAATGCATAAAGCGATTAGAAAGAGTCGAAAATAAAAAAGTCACAGTGCCGCAAATTAAAAATGAGATTCATGAATGTCGTGAAAGAAAAATATGCCTAAAAGAAAAAATACCAAAAAAATACAATTCATGCAATGAAAATACACCCATGAGATTAGAGTGTCAACAAAATCTACAAAAAACAGAAAACCATAAATATGATTCTGAGAGAGGTCATTTAGAAGATGATGGTAAAAATAAAATGATTATGGAAAATCAAGCCGAAGAAAGTTATCACTCAGATTTACTTAACTTTTCCAACGATAACAGAAATCAAAAAAAAATCAGTGGCGACGATGATACAAAATCAGAAAAGAAAATATGTACTATAAAGTGTAAAAATAAAGTAACGTCGTCTACAAAAGAATCGACTATTGAGACCCCAAATAACGATGAAAAAATGTATGAAGATCTAAATGAGTTTAATATACGTGTTAATGAGTATGTGAAGCAAGGCAAATTTAAAAATTTACAATTTTATAATGATATATCGCATCTGAGCTCCTTCTATTATTCTAAAATAGCAAAATATTTATGTAAAAACAAGATAAATTCTATAAAAGAGAGATCTTTATATCAGACATTTTTTAGAAAGAGAGGGATAAAGGAAACTATCGCTAATACTTTATCCCGTGAAATATGGATAAAGGTGTTAAACGAACTTAATGATAGAAATTATCTTGTATTTGACGATGGGGACATACTTCTTAATGATGAACAATTGAACTTATGAGAAATCAAAGTCATTATATAAAGTAAGGGTAATTTATTTTATTTTTTAGTTCTTTTTAATTTTTTTTGTATATTAGTAAAATCTAGTAGAATTAGTTGTTATATCGAGCATCATATATTTATTAAAAATTATAGTAGAAAAATAATATTTTATAAATACTTTTCTAATTAACTAACTTCATTTTGCTAAATAAAATTGAATTTATATTAAAATGCTTTGGATAATTATTGGGATAATAAATCTAATCTTTTGAAAATTGTTATTATACTATGCGTGTATGTTTGTTACTGCGACATACATGTGATCCTTAAAATTGTTGCATTTACTCATTATTATATAAAATCTGACAATAATATAGTAGATTCTTATTGTGAAAAAAAATTTTACAATCCTTTAGTTTTTTTATATCTAAAAATTCGACGTATCACATATGAATAGAATACACACAATTGAAATAGTTTTATATAATGTGTGCATGTATACTTTATAGGTTCACATAAAGCGGTTTTAGTTTTTAACTGCTTGTTTCATATTGTTTTTTATAGGTAGATATGATTTATACATATAAATACTAAATTATTGCTTGTATTGAGTAAAATAAATTAAGTTTTATTTCTTCGGTCATTGAAATGAAGTTTTTTTTTTCGTTATATGATCCTTTATTCTTTAGACAGTATTATGAACACTCTAAAATATGAAACATATTTTTTTAAAAATTGAAACACGTGTAGCTATATTTAAAATTATTATACAGGTATTAGATAATTTTAAACCTTTATTATTTGTTTATTAGTTTAAAGAAGCATGATTTAATGTGTCAAGCTAGTACTTTTACTTATTTTAAGATTCTTTTTTTTTACAATATAGTTATGTATTAAGTGTAGATTTATATGGTCATGCTTAATTTATTTCAACCCCTAATAAATCCTTTTATTCTCCGTAATTCTACCTTTTTTGGCTGATATAAGTTTCTCTAGAACCTAGACGTAATTTCATTAAAATAATTTTTTGATCTTTTGGAGAAATCAATACGGAAGTTTGCACTGAAATTTTATATTTAAAATATCAACATTTTTGGATGGAGTTAAATATTCTTCTATTTTGCAAAATAATTTTCCGTACTTGTAATATTTTACACTTCAGATTATTTCTTTCTTTAAAACATAATATAGAAAAAAACACAACTATAAAATGATATAAAAACTAGTGTTTTTTATGTAGTAACAGGAATATCACTATAAAAGGTTTAATTAATAATATTTTTTTTATTAATTTCATAGCTTATGACCTATCACGCATTGATGTGAATATTACAAATCTTTAATTTAATTTTTTCTACCCTTTATAATATCGAAAATGGTTTTGAATGTTTTTATTTTATGCCAATATGTTTGAATTATCCTATATTGATAATTATAAAATTCCCCCTTTAAATTGAATTTTTAAAGACGACGCAGAGAAATATTAGTCGATTATGAATTCATAGGCTTTTAAAAGCGAAAAGAAAAATTAAAAAGGAATGTGTTTTTTGAAACTTATAAATGGTTTGGAGGTTGATCAATGTGTATGGTGAGTGAAACACAATCCATTTTTAGTGTTTGAGGTTCAGCATGAAGAAGACATATATGGTGGTAATCTTATAGTTAGAATAAAATAAGCGACAGGGAAGTCATAATGAATATTTTAGCATGGCATTATAAAAATATGAAGGGGCTTCTTATTTTAGAGTTTTTTTTCTTGGTTTTATAACAAGTTTGGAAATAGGTGACGTACTAATTAAAATTTGCTAATGTGATAAATCAATTGAATTTTTAGTTTTATATCTGATGTGACATGTAGAGATAGCAGCTAAATCCTATTGCACTACGTTTTTGATGCATTGCAATAATATTTTGGTTCATCATCTATATCATGAAGTTCCACTAAGAAAATTGGTTTCAAATATATGTAGTGAAAGTTCATAAATGCAGACAAGTAGAAAAAATTGACTTTACTTGCCGTATAGTATTGTCTGAAGTGTTGTATGGTCAAAGATATACCTGCTAGTGGTTTTATAATATGAGAACAAATTTATAAAGTACAGTGTAATATAGGTATAAATAAAGCGGGTTTTTTTTTGTTTTTAACTTTTTATAGAGAAACTGTTATAGATATATGTATTTTGCTGTTGATTTATTTTCTGAATATACATTTGAAGAATTATTCTGAGAAATTTATGGCATTTATTTGAAACACGTGATATAGCTGTTTTTAGTATTGTGTTGGTGGTTTAGTATGTGAAACTATGATTCATTAAATTGGTATAAATTACACGTAGAAGAAGCTAATGATGGATAAAAATCTGCTTCTTGGGCTTATGCATTTGTCAGAACGCAATAGTTATAGGAAATCTAGTCTTTCTAGAGTATGATATGACTCTATCTTTATATTTAATAGATGTTTATGATAGTTTAAACATATATCTTTTGCTCATTTGTCTATGAATCAGTAATGTTTGGATCTAAGATTGATGCTATTCTAAATTAAATCTAATGTTTTGATTACTTTTAATGTTTTACATCCTTTTTTCACTCATTTGTGTTATTAAACACTAAAATAAATGCTAGATTATAACATTAATATCTCAAATAAATTGAATATTAAATTTACGCATATATTAATTTTGTTTTAAGCTTGTATTATATATAAAAACATGCAAAAATATGGTAATTACTACGTTAATATATTATTAGGCGTCTAAAGACTATCTTTATTATCTATTAATAATAAATTTTTTTCTTGATAATTATACTTGATATTTCTATTTAACAAATTTATAATATTATACGATTTCGTACGAATTCATATGTTTCAAATTATTTAAATTGTATGTTTGCATGCTTTTTTATTTTTAAAAATTATTATCTTATTTATGATACAAAGATTTTTTTATTTACTAAAAAATCTTAATTATGTAAAATACAAGTTATGGCATCCAATTAACAATAAAAATAGCATATTAGTAGTTTTATGGTGCAATAAAAAAAAGATTTTTTTGCCATATTTCTTTGAAAATTCGGATCTTTGCATGATTGAATTACATCTATAACTTTAAAAATTTATAAATTGTTACTTTTTGCGAGTTTAACACAAAAAATTTATTGTTTTTCTTTTTTACCTGTTTCTAATAATCAATTTAGTTTCTCATAAAATATAAAAAACAACACCCTATCTAAGTAAATTAAAGTATTTTCCCGACATTTAAACTAATTTATATTACCTAATATGTGTATAAAGACAGTATTTAATATTGCAGAAAAATATCTCCATATTTTTATTTTAATTCATAATTTAGGATATTTTCACACAATAATTAGATTTTATATAATATATAAAAGATAATACTTTTGTTGATTGTTTATATCCGTTTTTAAAGATTCTGGTTGGTTTTCGGGTTTTTTTTTATTGCCGACCATATACATGTTCGTGACATTTTAATTTTTCTGTCAATATAAGATCATCAAAAAAGTGTTAATTGCAAAAAAACGCATTTTTATTTGTCTTTTACTTTTATTTTTTAAGTTATTGAATGTAATTAATCTAACATAGTATAAAATACCAATTGACTGTTTTTTTAGTTATTAGTTTGCAATATTTTGTTTTATCATTTCGTTCTTATCAATATTTGCTCTATATAATTGTTGTATATATATTCAAATATGTATGATAAATTTTATTATAGTTTGACAGTTAAAAAAAGAAATAAGAGCAATTTAGATATTATTTTTTTTCATTATACAAATAATTATAAACATTATAGACTAATTTTGTCCTCTATGCTATAAATATAGTTTTATATCGGTAGTTATATTCTATAGCTAAAATTAAAATATTATCTTTCAACACGCGAATCTATACATTTTAAATTATTTGATCGAAATTGTAATTTTTATGTGTATATAAATGTTTTATAATATTGAATTTCTATACTTTGACTGCTTTACTAGAATAATAAAGAAGTTTTCTTTATTGACTTGTTATTAAGCTAGAGGTAATCTAAATATTCTTCTCCCATAATAATTATATACTTGGCATTCATAAAATATATATTGCAAATAAAAATCTTTATATGATATTTATATATAGCTATAAATCAAAATTCGCTAATTTATTTTCAAATTAATTGTTTTTGATTTAAATAAAAGATTTTAAAATATTAATTTGCTTACTATATATCAAATTCGTACCCCAATCTATATAAGACCAGTAGCTTCTATAAGGCGTTACATCTTATGTTGTCATTATATATCTTGCTTTTTTTTGCATACAATAATCTTAGTTTTTATTTTTTTCTTTCTGATAAGAATGTATAATCATATACTGAATTGTATCTTTGTATGAAATTGGATTATATCATTTTTATCATAAAATAATGCTAGTATAACTCGTAGATGTACTTCTATTGCAAAGAATATAATTATACAAAGCAAATACATTTCAAAACTTAAGAGAAACGAAAAATATACTTTTGTTTAATATTTTGGTTTTAAAACCTGTTTTATATTCTAAGGATGTTTATTTTGAATATACAGAAACACAACTGATTATAAATGATTATTAATTAAAATCACCCCTTTTTCTAGATAAGAAAATAAAATAATACGATTTTTACCCGCTTTTTTTCATCTATTTTACCGATATTTTTTCTGTATAACTGATAAATTATTCATTGTGTACATAATTATGCGTTTTCCCTGGAAATAAGCCATATATTCGAAAAAAAACAAAGCTCTGCTTATCCTTTAACATATTTTAGTTTATCTTCGACATTATCACTATGATAACATTAAAATCTTAAAGTTAGTATTTTTATCTTTAAATGCCAACAATAATATCCACAAAGAATTACTTTCAAAAAATATTACACATTATAAACAGTGACATTATATGATTTGTTTTTTTCACAATTATCACCTTTTTGCGTAATTATTTTATCTAAAGTCATAAAAACTTTTATTTTTAATAATTTTTCTTGGTTTTTTTTATAATAACAATGTCTTTTTTCTCTTCCCTTTAATGCCTAATACTTCTAAATCCTAGATTGTGCATGTTTATTTTAATTTATATAGAATAAGTTTTAACACATTTACAATTTTTATTATTAATGAATATATTATTTTTAGATTTAGAAATTCGAATATTATTGATGCATAAAAAAACTTACTTTTTAAACAATATATACACTAGAAATCTGCGTCGGTAAGAATTTATTGTACTCTTCTAAATAAAAAGTAAGTAAATTCAAATAATTTGATGTATTCTTTCACGTAAGTTGACGAAAAAGAATTACAAAGAAGATTTAATTTCCGTGCATAAATTATACCTCAAAAAACACAACTTTATTTTATATACTTTTTTGATCTTTATCTTTAAATTCCAAAAAATTTTATTTTTTTATAAGAAGATGTTCTTCGGATTCTATTTCCATCTCTATAAGATCATGTTCGATTGAAAAAAAATCTTTTTTATTTTGCATACTGATCTATTATTTAAATATATAAGTAAATATTATAAATGTATCCATATTTTATAGTATTTTTGCGGGTATTCATTGTTGTTTAAATAAAATCTTAATATCGATAAATAATTATTTTTATTATATGGAATTCTTTAAGAATAATTATATTGAAAATTTTATGCGTTTTGAAATAAAATTAGTGTATTCTTATATTTTTTTTATAAGATTCCATTCGTAGGAAATTATTATTTTTTCAAGTTTTTTTTTCTTTTCTTATAGCATATAATTATAATATATAAGATTTTACCGTTTAGTTACTCTTCTAAAATAAAAATATAGCTGACTGTACGTATAATAGATTATAAACACACATAAAACCATTATCTATTGTTATTACTAAATCTGTAGTTTTTTACGATATTGAAGAGTCCTGTACCATGATATTATAATTTGAATATAAACTACTATCTTTATTGTATTTTTTATATGTTCTGTTATTTTTATATTTAAAAGACGTAGTTTTATTCTTTTTTTGTTGTGTAATTCTCATATTTTTTATAAATATTTTTATAATATATGAATTACAGGCTTTATCGTGATAAATGTACACTAAAATCAAAACTTTCTTATAGATCTTTCATACTTAATGTTTTAATAAATACTTAATTTTCTGTAAAAATTAATAGCTAGCCACACATAAATAAAACCATTTGCGTGTTAATTTCGATTTGAAGAACTGTATTTCAAAGTTTTTTGTACGTTTTTTTTTGCTTTTTGCTCGATTTTGCCTAAATAGCCGAATAACACATGTATAATATGTTTTTTTTAATGGCAATAAAATGATATTTTACATACATGAACACATCTAGAACTATTTTGTAAAATATATTACCATTTCTATGGTTTTTTCGCTATTTCATTGCAACTAATAATCATATTTATAGTTTTTTTGTATAATAGCGGATAATTGTACTGCTATATTACTATTTATTATATAATATACAAGGCTTTTGTGTTATTGTTGTACATTGAATGTGGTTTATAACGTGATTTAATTTTTTACTTATTGTGTTTATTCTTCTTTCTCCAATAAAAACCAAAATATACCACATTAAATATATTATCACCCGTTATCGTTTTTTTAAACTATTTTTATTGCTTCGAGATGTATCTTTTTTTAGAAACTCTTACTCATTTACATACATTTTGGGCATCATATCAATTCTCAAATCCCAAAATCAATGTTTTTTTCCCTTCGAATACAGATATAGATGCACCATATTAGTGCTATTATGTGATAATGCATTATTTTTTAATGTTTTATGCCTTTTTTATAAATTTGAAACTTTTATATGTTGATTTAGATCACTATTTTTTTCATTATTTTAGCGGCTTTATCTTATAAAATTATGTTTTATATCGTAAAATGAGAAAACATATGTAATGGCATATATTATAATCATTCTAAACATATTATATTTCGATTCAAGTTCTTAAAATATACTTTAAGGGTCCTATGAGTATTTTTCTTTCTTTTTCTTTTTTTTCTTTTGATAAATCAATCATGAATAATAAAGCATAAAAAGTTTTATGTCAATTGATATAAGTTTACCATGAAAAGAAAGTTTTTTTTTATTTTTATTAGTTTCGATCTTAAAAGAAAAATTATTTTTGGAATGCTTCTTATATACAGAAAGATAGTCATATAAAAGTTTGGATATATATTTTTACGTGTATATGTGTTTTATTATACTAATTTAAACGTTTTTACTTTTTTTTATTGTTATTTTTAGTTTTTTTTTGGAACTTTTACTGTCTTAAATATAACTTAATCAGTAAATTTTACAACAACATTATCTATCTAACTTGTATTAAGTATTTTATGGCAAAATAAAACTCTTTTTTGTCATTGTTTTCTGCGGGAAAAAGAATATAATAGTAGGGTAAGCTTAAACAAAAGATGCAAGAAATAAAATATTTTTTAATAATTGAGTATATTACCGTAAAATTAAAGCTAAAGATACTAAATGCGCATTTTGAGGCGTGTATAGATGCATAAATAGCCGTATAGGTTATATTAAATACGTCCTTTAAATTAAGATAAAAGATTGATATAAAATATAATATATTCAAAAACAATTTTTTTGTCTATTGTACTTATATAATGATTTTGTTGCATAAAATACTCAGATTGGCATAAAAATGATGTTTAATTTGTCTGATAGCTATAAGAAAAAGGATCAATTCTAGAAAACTGTATCTATGATATACTGTTTCTTATGTCTTACCAAATGATTCCATATTTTTATGGACAGATATAGTTACAGGAGTATATTAATTTACTGTTTTTTGCTTAATAACGTTTGTTTTTAGAACATATAATACTATACCATTGTGAATATATTTGCGATTTTATGGATTTTATTAGTAATCATAAGTGTGTGTATTAAGTTTGATTTCTATTTTTATGTACATTTTCTTTTATTTGCCATTATATTTTTTCTCCTCTAAAACTTTACCTATGTCGCGTTTAACAACCTTGTGCTTTTTAAAAAAAATATATAAAAGTCATAAATCTGTATATAAAAATGCATAGTTTAATATTTTATATATGCCTTTGTATTCTTTTATTCTGTAAATATGTATAAATATCAATAATAAGTTTGTTTTTCTTTAAATTTATATATCAGAACAAAAAGAGAACAGCTGGTTGTTGTTTAAAACTTAGCTGCTTTTTATTTTAACAGAAGTAATAGCAATCCATACTTTATATATTATTTAACTCAAATTTTATTTTTATTTATCGATAAAGCTTTTTTAAAAAAAAATAATACATTTACCATAATAAATTTAAAAATAATACTGCTTTGAACATCCTATCTAAGAATATATGATTTCGTTCAATTTTCTTACTTTTTTTAATTTGGTATATGTTTATTTAAATCCTGCCCAGACATGAATCTTCTCGGGATGTATGTATTAATCCCGAGAAGAAATCGGACAATCATTCCCATGATTGTTATCGACAGGGTTAATACGCCCATAACAACTTTTCTGCTGCTTGGAGGATGGCATTGGCGGGAGATTTGTGTCCTCTCGCCAGGAATATTTAAAAAATTAATTGGAAGCTTGGGTGGAGAAAAAGAAGATCGGCTGCGGCCAAGAGAAGAAAAAGATTTTTGGTTTTGTTAAAGTTGCGCCGAAGGCATGCTAAAATTTTGTCTGAACTTTTTATTGGAAATATTTAATAATAAATTGAAATTTCACCTGTATATTTTTTTGTCTCTGAATAATTTTAGAATAAAATATTCTATGTTTCTTGTAAATTTACTTCTTAACATATTTATTCTCTGATTATTCCATTTTCACATATATCTAAATCACACCCTCATAATTTAATAAATTTGCTGTTTAATTCTTCATTTATATTGTATTTGTTTAAAATTATTATTAAATGCATATATAGCATTTCTAAACTATTTACTATGAATTTTTGCTATAATTTTCAATTCCGACTTGATTTAATTCATAGATAATAAATTTGGCTTCTATAAAAATTATTAGCTAATATTTTATTTCTATTTGTCACAAATATTACTTTTAATAGATTGTTTTCTAATTGTAAATATTATTTAAAGTTTGTAGATTTCAAAAAAAGTTTTCATACGAAGTATCTTCATTGTACTAGATTCTGAAAACAGTTTATTTTTATAAAATATGGAATCAAAAATTAATCATCACATTTTCTTGTAGGAACGAATAGATGTTAGTTTTATAAAATTAAAAAAAAAAGATTTATAAATTTAATTCGCCATTAATTAAGTATATTTATCCATAATGTCAGAAAATTAATAATATGTTTAATTTATATCCATTATATCTTTTTAGTAATGTTTTGAAACACTAACATGTATATATTTTAGTTTGCATCATTATGTGTATTTAGACATACATTTGTGACATAAAATCAAAAAAAAAAATTTCAAAAATATTTTGCTTCTGTATCGAAGAAAAGTGTGTTAACATATGTATAAAAACTAAAAATTATAGATTAAAGTGTTTTTAATATTTATGAACATAATAAATATGTAGAAAAATAAGTAAATTAAATGCAAAATATATAATTTATTGGGATAAAATGATAAAATAAAAAATAACTCATTCTATTTTGATGAATTTGAATTGATTCTAATGGAAATTTATTGAGTATAATTCACGCCAGTTTATAAATTGTATAGAATGCTGTATCATTTCTGGCTATAATTTTTATATTCAATGGGTAAATGGTGAATTAAATGAACTTTATAATACTTTGGTTAAGAATTTTCATGAAAATATATATTATAGTTTTTAAATAAATGTTATTGACCATAAAATAAATAGTATTAAGAATAGTAATATCAAAAAACAATTATTAAAACAATTTATATCTATGATTATAAACATTTAATTTTTGCTGTATTTTTATTTTCTTGTATTTTATCGTATATTTTCTCCTCTTCTATATATTAATCGCGAGAATTTATTCAAAGCTATTAATTTTTTAAAGATCTGAAATTTTAAAAATGAGCTAGGTTCTTGTCTTGTTTAAAAAAAATAATGAATGTTTCTAGAGCAATTTTTTTATTCACATTTTTTAATAATGAAAGTCTACTTTTATATAGAAAAAAACGATTTTTATTACAAGCGAATGTTAGATATTACATTATCATCCTTTACAATAATTTTTTTTTCGACGAAATAAACTTGAATTCATAACATTATATCTATGCTAAATCGATACATATTTTTAATTTCTAATTTTACTAGAGTCATGAGAGGCATTTATTTTAAGATAGTCAAAGGTAAAAAAGAAAAGAGTGATCGAACACTGGAGTCAAATTAAAAAAATAGCTCAATACATCAGAAATACAAAGTTAAGTGTTAAAAAGAAACCCAATAATCGTAGAGATACTAAATTTATTTAGTCAAAAACAGAAAACGTGTGTCATCTATTACTAGAGTCACAATTTACCACAGCATCTAGTTTCTTATACTTATAGAGATACAAGAGTATTATATCTATCGATTTGCTCAAGAAGCTTATATTACACATTTCATAAATATACTACAGTCACTTTTTTCTCTAAAAGTGATTTCAAAACTACCATTTACGGATGCCAGCCTAACAAACACCAATCGAGTCTCAAAATTTCCCTCTTTTTTATCGTATATTAAGGTATAGGATTAATTCATCAGGATTACTAAGTTCATCAGTGATTATATTGCGCTGACGTGTATAACCTTCCGTGCATGCTAAAAAAATTGCCAGTATGAAAGTTGCCAGTATGAAAATTGCCATTATGACGAAAGTGCATGCGAGAAAAATTGCCATTATGAAAATTGCCATTATGACATTTGCCATTATGAGAATTGCCATTATGACAAAAGTGCATGCGATAAAAATTGCCATTATGAGAATTGCCATTATGACAAAAGTGCATGCGAGAAAAACTGCCATTATGACAAAAGTGCATGCGAGAAAAATTGCCATTATGAAAATTGCCATTATGACAAAAGTGCATGCGATAAAAATTGCCATTATGAAAATTGCCATTATGACAATTGCCATTATGAAAATTGCCATTATGACAAAAGTGCATGCGATAAAAATTGCCATTATGAAAATTGCCATTATGACAAAAGTGCATGCGATAAAAATTGCCATTATGAAAATTGCCATTATGACAATTGCCATTATGAGAATTGCCATTATGACAAAAGTGCATGCGAGAAAAATTGCCATTATGAGAATTGCCATTATGAGAATTGCCATTATGAGAATTGCCATTATGACATTTGCCATTATGAGAATTGCCATTATGACAATTGCCATTATGAGAATTGCCATTATGAGAATTGCCATTATGACAAAAGTGCATGCGATAAAAATTGCCATTATGACAAAAGTGCATGCGATAAAAATTGCCATTATGACATTTGCCATTATGAAAATTGCCATTATGACTTTTACCCTAAACCCTAAACCCTAAGCCCTCACCCAACCCTAATTTGTCTTTTTTTGTCCCTTTATCTTTATTTTTCCCTTTTAGGAATATAGAAATATAAAAAAATAAAAAAAAAAATAAAAAATGTATACTGGTACTCATAAAAAAATCTAGAAAAAATATATTTTGTATATAATTACTGGGAAATGAAAATATTTTAGTCAGATGGTAATATATACCTGATATTAGTATATATATACCTGATATTAGTATAAAATATTTCTTATTATAGAAATACCAGGTAAAATCATAATTTCAAGAATATATAGCATGGTACAAGGGATACAATTGTGCACGCGACTATTAGTGTCCCTAATAAAAAAAGTGTCCCTTGAAATTGACGCTAATAAAAAAAGTGTCCCTTGAAATTGACGCTAATAAAAAAAGTGTCCCTTGAAATTGTACTAATAAAAAAAGTGTCCCTTGAAATTGTACTAATAAAAAAAGTGTCCCTTGAAAAGTGTCCCTTCTAAACCCTAAGCCCTAGGCCTACCCTAGATGGTATTTTTTTCCCCCTTTATATGAAAATTTTTGAGATTTTATTATATGTATTTTTATTCCTATTTATTTCTTTGTTTAAGATTCTCTTGTTAATAAATTATTATTTTTTTAAGTTTTTTATTTTATTTGTCATATATATAGAAATATACTGGTGAAATCGAAATGGTTTTCGTGTTCAGTAATTTAAAATAATCTAATAATAGATTCATCTTTTAAAAAACTGAAATTTTCAATGGAAATATAAATATATTGAAAATACAAACGATATATTTTTCTATTTAGACACCAGATATTAGAGTTTTATGTAAATATTTAAAGTTTAATGCACTTATATAATAATATTGATATATAAATTACGTCTCTGATAGAAAACTATAGTTATTGTCTTATTTTATTCCATATAAATTGTAATTTTTATTGATTATTTGTGGCTTAATTATCATATTTATACCAATCTTTTGGTTTTTTTCTTTATATAGGCGGTTTTCTACTTTTCTAGTTGTATAGAATAAATCCTTTATGTTAAAATAAACAGCTTTTAAATGAATATTTCATGTTAATAGTCTTTTTTATTATAAATATTTCATGCGGCATGTTATATTATCGATTTTCTATGCTATTTTAAATATAATATGTCTGCAGCGAGATGAGAAAAAACAAGTTTTATGTATTTTTTTGTGCCAAAAAGACATATCAATCTCATTTTAAACATAATTTTATTACTTTTAGCTGAATTATGTCGCTGATCAGCCGAATAAGTGGTGATAAATATGTCCACTAGCACAGAAAGAAATAATACAATGATAATTTATGACATTATAAATACATTATCTAAAGTTGAAATATATAAAAATCATCTTTTTGTGGATATATAGCCATAACCAACTTGGTTATATTTATGATTTTTTTGCCTTATAATGAATATTTATATACTCTACTAGACACAGTGAATATTTGTACATATGTTTTGTTATTCAGAAAAGGTGAATTTATTAATTTTTCGGTCAATTCCAAGTTTTATGTGTTGCCATATTTTTTTCTGTCTTAAAAAAAACCTAGAACCAAGTCCTGTTTGGCGAAAAAAACAATTTTTACGAGCTGATCATACTTTTATAAGCCAAGGTACACATTCTGACTTTCTCATATTTCTCATTATCTGCGATTTTTTTTAATAATTAATGACATCGCAAAAAAAAGGGATTTTTTTTCTTGTAATAAATAAAAGTTTTCATATTTAAATTATCTTTTTAAAACGTAAAATACTTAGAAAATCATATATTTTAATTTTTTCTTGTTTCTGAAACTTTTATGTGTGGATTAAGTCGACTATTTTTTTTCTTTATTTTAGTGGTTTTTTTATGTGATAATAACTATCATATACACCAAATCGAAAAAATATGTTTTGAATTATAAATCGATATAGATTATGCTTGATGTATTTTGATTTGGGATTTTAGTAGAAAGTTTAAGGATCCTATTATTTTTTTATCTTTTAATGATCAATTACATAAAATATTGAATATATTTTTATATCTTATTAAAATATTCAATTATAAAAAAAGATTTTGATATCATTTAATTGATTTTGATGTTCATTTATAATATATTTTAGGTATGTTTCTTATGTACGAAAATAAAGGTGGATAATGCTAAAATAGGTAATTTTTATGAGTTAAATGTCAAAAAAGCTGTTTTATTTATTAAGTAAATGAATAAAAATGTTATTTTTTCTTCTTTTTTTTTAATTTTATGTAATTTTTTTTTATATTTCTAATCATCTAAAATACTAACTTTTTCGATTTTTTTTAATACTGAGATAAAATTATTACTGAATAATGGAATTTATGTAACCTATACACACTCTTAGAAAATATATTTCTGTAAACTAGACATGATTTTGAGTTTTAATCTGCTTGCTAAAGTAAAACAAACAACAGATTTAATGATTAAAAATTTGAAGAAATAGATTTTTTATGAACTATTTAGGTGATTTATTTGCTATTTAATACATATAATCGCCTAAATAACCATAAAGAGGTGCTAATTCTGTTAGATAGCTGAATAAAAACCCCTTTTTTGGTATTATTCTACCGCAAATTAACACGTCTAATATTGAATATAACCATAATCATACATTTATAATGAATTATTGGCACTTAAAATACATAAATTGTTAAATAGTTCAGCTAGGATGAAGAAAAAATATCTATTTAGAATACAGTGTTTGTTGAATACTATTTCTTTAGAATATAATAATAATAAAAATAAGCATTTTTCTGATAATATCTAGGTATATATAGTTTTATTTTCTGTTTTTTTCTTATATCATTTATTATAATGCATTTACCATATAATAAAAAAGTAGTTAGCCTTTTTTTTAAATTTTTCATGTTTAAAAAGTTTATATACATACAGAAATAATATACATATTGCTCTGATATAAAGTGAAAAATGCATAAATACTTGATTTTATTGTAAAAAGTGTATTTTATGGCAAAATATTCGACAATTTATATATGAATAAACTATGTTTTATGTTTCTATAAAAATAATAGATTTATATTTTTTAAATTACGATGCAATGAACACAACAATAGAGTCGCCCTTCTAGGGTAGGGGCGACTCTATTATTATATTTATCACTCGTTTATGATATTATTTCTTACCATGTTTATAATGATCAGTTAATCCTCATCTAAAATCTTTCAGTTTTAGTGAATAAAATGAAAAACCATTGATGTCTTTTACAAATTAAATAGCCTTTTATCACTTTTTTGTAATGAAAAAAAAACATCAAAATCTGTGCTAGATTACAAAATAAAACATAAATAAGAGATATAATTGCAAGATATAATCACTCTTATATTTTAAGGCTGCTTCAACAGCCAAATATTTTAAAATTATATCCACAAATGTAATAAATACATTTTTCGTAATTTCTTGGTAACATAAAACCTGGATTTTATATAACTTGCATTATTTAAATTGTTGTATTTTAGATATTTTATATATATATGTTAAATAGAAGCAATTTTCTACAAAAGTTAACACAAATAAGTTCTGATGCTTTTTTCTATAGTAAAAGTTTACATTTATTTGTGATTTTAAATCTATTCGATTGACATAAAAAATCACATATCCGTGTTTGTAAAAAACGATAAAAAATACTATTAGTGGTATGAAACAATATAAAAAAGGTTTTTTATGCAATTCTTCTGGTATAATTTATAGTTTTTCGTTTTTAAAATCCATAAGCTGTAACAATAAAAACTTATCTTCTGTATCGTAGTGTGAGTTTTATCTTAAAAATACAATGTTTTTTTCCCTTTTCTTGATAATCTGTTTTATTTGTTTATAAAATTGCATACTAAGCCTTATGTGAATAAAAAAAGGTTTTTTTTTTGTTTTTATAGATAATTGATTTCAAATTATATGTTTAACTATTTAAAGATTAATATTTAATTGCATAATCATTTTTTTTCTTATAAATAGGTTTGAATATTACTCGTTAGATTTTTATATCTTTAACTATTTAAAAACGATTATTTTTGTTTGACTATATATACTTTTATAGGTTCTTCTCTGATATTTTTTATAACTGAGTTTATTCATATGCGTTATAGTTTTTTTGCGTCATTTAATTAACATCAAAAAACATTTATTTCCAGAGAAACCTCTTCTATATGAACTATTTTATTATTTTATACTTTATTATATTTGATTTGAATAGCGTAATATAATGTTTTTATATTTATTCTCTAATCGATATAACTATTACATTATGATAAATTTTGTTTCTTTTTCTGTTTTTATATAAATAAAATCAAAAATCGTATGTTATTTTAGATTTTATTTTTATTTGTTGTACTAAATAATATATTTGTTGTTTTTTTTACAATTCGATAAAAACTAGAAAATTTATTATTATATTTTAAACCAATTTTATAGCTATTAGGTTTTCATTTTTTGTAAATGACTTTATATTTTTTTATTTATCTTCCATTTTTTAATAAATCTAATAGTTAGCTTTTCAAATGTGAACATAAATTTTATATTTCTAGATTTGAAAATTCATGGTTTTATCCACATAAATGATGTAAATATTGAATTGCCAAGCATTTACTGTTTCACTAGAATATTAAAGTGTAATTTTTATATTTTTAGAATTATATACAAGAATTATGATATATTCTGAAGATTTATATTTTATAATGATTTTAGACGTGGGTTAAATATAATCGATTTTGAAATTTTTTTTTTGAAATTTTATTTAGATGGATTTTGTCTGAAGGTTCAAATTTTACAATGATTATAGACATGGGTTAAATAAATTAATTTGTACTTTTTTTTTATAAAATTTTTTTTTAGCAAGATTCAATCGAAGGTTCAATTATAATAATTATAGACAAGGAAATAAATTAAATATACACTGTAAATTGAATAAGCATTGGATATTATTTATATATCAACATTTGCTGTTTTGTTTTTATGTTTTACGTTTTTCGTTGGATATAATTATTTGCTTACAATAATTCAATTTTGTGTCTTAATGTATTAATAATCTTTAGCTTCTTTAAGATGTTTTATCGTATATGTTAAATATCCTGTTTTGCTTTATTTTACATATAATAAACTTGATTTATGCATTTTGAATTTTACATAAGAATGTATATAAAGGTTTAATATTGTTACTTTATATGAAATTATATTTATTTATTTATATCACTGCTATTACTAGAATTCTTTTATTTATATATTTTTTGTAAAAATTTCGCGATTCTAATAACAAAATTATATATTTACTAGAATTGATAACTAGAAATATATGAATCCTTTTATTTTTTAGTTTTTATAAACCTGTGTTATGTTCTCAACAGTTTTCTTTTGGCCTTTATCTAAACAAAGCTGATCTAAAATGGTCATTGATCAAATTTACCCCTTTTCTAGATAAGAAAATAAAATAATACGATTTTTACCATGATATTTCCGTCTATTTCTCCGAATTTTTGTCATAAAACTGATATTTTATCCATTGAGTTAATAATTATGCGTTTTTTTCTGAAAATGGGGCATATTTTTGAAAAAAAAACAAAGCTCTGTATATCCTTTATCAGATTTTCTATTTTAGTTTATCTTTTTAATCATCGCTATGATAACATTGAAATCTCAAAGTTAATGTCTTTATATTCTTATGCAATTAAGATCATAAATATATAACTAAATTGTAATAATGCCATTATTTATAGGAGATTTATATGTTTTTATCCTTTTCAATGATAATTATACCACCATTTTTATGGTTTTTTGATATCTTTTTACTTTTCACGATCGCTTAATCCACATATTTATTAATAATTTACTTTTTTATTGTAAAAGTAAAATTAATTCTTATTACTTTTATAATTATTATCTTTAAATTCTGAACAATGCTTTTTTCTTTCTATTATAAACAAAAAATATATTCATTCTATTTTTTTTTATTTTGTTATTATTGGATATTTTATCTTTAGATTAAGATATTCGAACATAACGTGATGTTAGAAAAACACTCTTAAATTTAATTATATGCATGCATATTGTTTTTCTATTCTAATTTATAACTTTCTAGATATAAAATATAGTTATCAAAACATTCAAATTTTCTTTTAAATTGGATTACGAGAAAGAATAACAAAAAAGAAAAATATTAGATATATAATGATACAATAAATTGTGATATATTTTATTATATTTTTTAACCATTTTTTTACAAACTATTATACTTTTTTTTATAAATTATTTATCCTTAATATTCTTCTGATTTTATTTAAATTTTCATTTAAAATCTATCAATTATTAAATCACCATAAAATTCTTAATATTGACATTTATAATAGTAATATACATATATATGTCTATTATATACATTAAACTAGATTTTCTGATTCTAAAGATCTTCTCATTGATTTTTCTTTATAATATTTAAAACCGAAATTTTTTTTTATGCTAAGATTATTTGTTAATTAAACAATAATATCTAAATTTTTGAGATTTAATTATATGTATATTTATTTCCCATTTATTTCTTTGTTTAAGATTCTCTTGTTAATAAATTATTATTTTTTTAAGTTTTTTATTTTATTTGTCATATATATAGAAATATACTGGTGAAATCGAAATGGTTTTCGTGTTCAGTAATTTAAAATAATCTAATAATAGATTCATCTTTTAAAAAACTGAAATTTTCAATGGAAATATAAATATATTGAAAATACAAACGATATATTTTTCTATTTAGACACCAGATATTAGAGTTTTATGTAAATATTTAAAGTTTAATGCACTTATATAATAATATTGATATATAAATTACGTCTCTGATAGAAAACTATAGTTATTGTTTTATTTTATTCCGCATAAATTGTAATTTTTATTGATTATTTGTGGCTTAATTATCATATTTATACCAATCTTTTGGTTTTTTTCTTTATATAGGCGGTTTTCTACTTTTCTAGTTGTATAGAATAAATCCTTTATGTTAAAATAAACAGCTTTTAAATATTTTTTTCATGTTAATAGTCGTTTTTATTATAAATATTTCATGCGGCATGTTATATTATCGATTTTCTATGCTATTTTAAATATAATATGTCTGCAGCGAGATGAGAAAAAACAAGTTTTATGTATTTTTTTGTGCCAAAAAGACATATCAATCTCATTTTAAACATAATTTTATTACTTTTAGCTGAATTATGTCGCTGATCAGCCGAATAAGTGGTGATAAATATGTCCACTAGCACAGAAAGAAATAATACAATGATAATTTATGACATTATAAATACATTATCTAAAGTTGAAATATATAAAAATCATCTTTTTGTGGATATATAGCCATAACCAACTTGGTTATATTTATGATTTTTTTGCCTTATAATGAATATTTATATACTCTACTAGACACAGTGAATATTTGTACATATGTTTTGTTATTCAGAAAAGGTGAATTTATTAATTTTTCGGTCAATTCCAAGTTTTATGTGTTGCCATATTTTTTTCTGTCTTAAAAAAAACCTAGAACCAAGTCCTGTTTGGCGAAAAAAACAATTTTTACGAGCTGATCATACTTTTATAAGCCAAGGTACACATTCTGACTTTCTCATATTTCTCATTATCTGCGATTTTTTTTAATAATTAATGACATCGCAAAAAAAAGGGATTTTTTTTCTTGTAATAAATAAAAGTTTTCATATTTAAATTATCTTTTTAAAACGTAAAATACTTAGAAAATCATATATTTTAATTTTTTCTTGTTTCTGAAACTTTTATGTGTGGATTAAGTCGACTATTTTTTTTCTTTATTTTAGTGGTTTTTTTATGTGATAATAACTATCATATACATCAAATCGAAAAAATATGTTTTGAATTATAAATCGATATGGATTATGCTTGATGTATTTTGATATGGGATTTTAGTAGAAAGTTTAAGGATCCTATTATTTTTTTATCTTTTAATGATCAATTACATAAAATATTGAATATATTTTTATATCTTATTATAATATTCAATTATAAAAAAAGATTTTGATATCATTTAATTGATTTTGATGTTCATTTATAATATATTTTAGGTATGTTTCTTATGTACGAAAATAAAGGTGGATAATGCTAAAATAGGTAATTTTTATGCGTTAAATGTCAAAAAAGCTGTTTTATTTATTAAGTAAATGAATAAAAATGTTTTTTTTTCTTCTTTTTTTTTAATTTTATGTAATTTTTTTTTATATTTCTAATCATCTAAAATACTAACTTTTTCGATTTTTTTTAATACTGAGATAAAATTATTACTGAATAATGGAATTTATGTAACCTATACACACTCTTAGAAAATATATTTCTGTAAACTAGACATGATTTTGAATTTTAATCTGCTTGCTAAAGTAAAACAAACAACAGATTTAATGATTAAAAATTTGAAGAAATAGATTTTTTATGAACTATTTAGGTGATTTATTTGCTATTTAATACATATAATCGCCTAAATAACCATAAAGAGGTGCTAATTCTGTTAGATAGCTGAATAAAAACCCCTTTTTTGGTATTATTCTACCGCAAATTAACCCGTCTAATATTGAATATAACCATAATCATACATTTATAATGAATTATTGGTACTAAAAATACATAAATTGTTAAATAGTTCAGCTAGGATGAAGAAAAAATATCTATTTAGAATACAGTGTTTGTTGAATACTATTTCTTTAGAATATAATAATAATAAAAATAAGCATTTTTCTGATAATATCTAGGTATATATAGTTTTATTTTCTGTTTTTTTCTTATATCATTTATTATAATGCATTTACCATATAATAAAAAAGTAGTTAGCCTTTTTTTTAAATTTTTCATGTTTAAAAAGTTTATATACATACAGAAATAATATACATATTGCTCTGATATAAAGTGAAAAATGCATAAATACTTGATTTTATTGTAAAAAGTGTATTTTATGGCAAAATATTCGACAATTTATATATGATAATCTATGTTTTATGTTTCTATAAAAATAATAGATTTATATTTTTTAAATTACGATGCAATGAACACAACAATAGAGTCGCCCTTCTAGGGTAGGGGCGACTCTATTATTATATTTATCACTCGTTTATGATATTATTTCTTACCATGTTTTCAATGATCAGTTAATCTAAATCTAAAATCTTTCAGTTTTAGTGAATAAAATGAAAAACCATTGATGTCTTTTACAAATTAAATAGCCTTTTATCACTTTTTTGCAATGAAAAAAAAACATCAAAATCTGTGCTAGATTACAAAATAAAACATAAATAAGAGATATAATTGCAAGATATAATCACTCTTATATTTTAAGGCTGCTTCAACAGCCAAATATTTTAAAATTATATCCACAAATGTAATAAATACATTTTTCGTAATTTCTTGGTAACATAAAACCTGGATTTTATATAACTTGCATTATTTAAATTGTTGTATTTTGGATATTTTATACATATATGTTAAATAGAAGCAATTGTCTACAAAAGTTAACACAAATAAGTTCTGATGCTTTTTTCTATAGTAAAAGTTTCTATTTATTTGTGATTTTAAATCTATTCGATTGACATAAAAAATCACATATCCGTGTTTGTAAAAAACGATAAAAAATACTATTAGTGGTATGAAACAATATAAAAAAGGTTTTTTATGCAATTCTTCTGGTATAATTTGAATTTTTTCGTTTTTAAAATCCATAAGCTGTAATAATAAAAACTTATCTTCTGTATCGTAGTGTGAGTTTTATCTTAAAAATACAATGTTTTTTTCCCTTTTCTTGATAATCTGTTTTATTTGTTTATAAAATTGCATACTAAGCCTTATGTGAATAAAAAAAGCTTTTTTTTTGTTTTTATAGATAATTGATTTCAAATTATATGTTTAACTATTTAAAGATTAATATTTAATTGCATAATTATTTTTTTTCTTATAAATAGGTTTGAATATTACTCGTTAGATTTTTATATGTTTAACTATCTAAAAACGATTATTTTTGTTTTAGTATATATACTTTTATAGAATCGATCTCTGAAATTTTAAAAGACTGAGTTTATTCATATGCATAATGGTTTTTTTGTGCTCTTTAATTAACATCAAAAAACATTTATTTCCATTAAACCTCTTATATATGAACAATTTTATTATTTTATACTTTATTTTATTTGATTTGAATAACGTAATATAATGTTTTTATATTTATTCTCTAATCGATATGCCTATTACATTATGATAAATTTTGTATACTTTTTCTGTTTTTATATGAATGAAATCAAAAATTGAATTTTATTTTAGAATTCATTTCTATGTGTTTATATAAACTAATATATTTATTGGTTTTTTGTACAAATCGATAAAACCTAGAAAATTTATTATTATATTTTAAAACAATTTTATGGCTGTTTGGTCCTCCTTTTTTATAAATGACTAAATATTTTTTTATTTATCTTCCATTTTTTAATAAATCTAATAGTTAGCTTTTCAAATGTGAACATAAATTTTATATTTCTAGATTTGAAAATTCATGGTTTTATCCACATAAATGATGTAAATATTGAATTGCTAAGCATTTACTGTTTCACTAGAATATTAAAGTGTAATTTTTATATTTTTAGAATTATATACAAGAATTATGATATATTCTGAAGATTTATATTTTATAATGATTTTAGACGTGGGTTAAATATAATCGATTTTGAAATTTTTTTTTTGAAATTTTATTTAGATGGATTATGTCTGAAGGTTCAAATTTTACAATGATTATAGACATGGGTTAAATAAATTAATTTGGACTTTTTTTTTATAAAATTTTTTTTTAGCAAGATTCAATCGAAAGTTCAATTATAATAATTATAGACAAGGAAATAAATTAAATATACACTGTAAATTGAATAAGCATTGGATATTATTTATATATCAACATTTGCTGTTTTGTTTTTATGTTTTACGTTTTTCGTTGGATATAATTATTTGCTTACAATAATTCAATTTTGTGTCTTAATGTATTAATAATCTTTAGCTTCTATAAGATGTTTTATCGTATATGTTAAATATCCTGTTTTGCTTTATTTTACATATAATAAACTTGATTTATGCATTTTGAATTTTACATAAGAATGTATATAAAGGTTTAATATTGTTACTTTATATGAAATTATATTTTATTATTTATATCACTGCTATTACTAGAATTCTTTTATTTATATATTTTTTTGTAAAAATTTCGCGATTCTTGAAAAAAATTAAATATTTACTAGAATTCTTAGCTAAAAATATATGAATCCTTTTATTTTTTAGTTTTTATAAACCTGTGTTATGTTCTCAACAGTTTTCTTTTGGCCTTTATCTAAACAAAGCTGATCTAAAATGGTCATTGATCAAATTTACCCCTTTTCTAGATAAGAAAATAAAATAATACGATTTTTACCATGATATTTCCGTCTATTTCTCCGAATTTTTGTCATAGAACTGATATTTTATCCATTGAGTTAATAATTATGCGTTTTTTTCTGAAAATGGGGCATATTTTTGAAAAAAAAACAAAGCTCTGTATATCCTTTATCAGATTTTCTATTTTAGTTTATCTTTTTAATCATCGCTATGATAACATTGAAATCTCAAAGTTAATGTCTTTATATTCTTATGCAATTAAGATCATAAATATATAACTAAATTGTAATAATGCCATTATTTATAGGAGATTTATATGTTTTAATCTTTTTCAATGATAATTATACCATTATTTTTATGGTTTTTTGATATTTTTTTACTTTTTACCATCCCTTAATCCACATATTTATTAATAATTTACTTTTTTATTGTAAAAGTAAAATTAATTCTTATTACTTTTATAATTATTATCTTTAAATTCTGAACAATGCTTTTTTCTTTCTATTATAAACAAAAAATATATTCATTCTATTTTTTTTTATTTTGTTATTATTGGATATTTTATCTTTAGATTAAGATATTCGAACATAACGTGATGTTAGAAAAACACTCTTAAATTTAATTATATGCATGCATATTGTTTTTCTATTCTAATTTATAACTTTCTAGATATAAAATATAGTTATCAAAACATTCAAATTTTCTTTTAAATTGGATTACGAGAAAGAATAACAAAAAAGAAAAATATTTAATATATAATGATACAATAAATTGTGATATATTTTATTATATTTTTTAACCATTTTTTTACAAACTATTATACTTTTTTTTATAAATTATTTATCCTTAATATTCTTCTGATTTTATTTAAATTTTCATTTAAAATCTATCAATTATTAAATCACCATAAAATTCTTAATATTGACATTTATAATAGTAATATACATATATATGTCTATTATATACATTAAACTAGATTTTCTGATTCTAAAGATCTTCTCATTGATTTTTCTTTATAATATTTAAAACCGAAATTTTTTTTTATGCTAAGATTATTTGTTAATTAAACAATAATATCTAAATTTTTGAGATTTAATTATATGTATATTTATTTCCCATTTATTTCTTTGTTTAAGATTCTCTTGTTAATAAATTATTATTTTTTTAAGTTTTTTATTTTATTTGTCATATATATAGAAATATACTGGTGAAATCGAAATGGTTTTCGTGTTCAGTAATTTAAAATAATCTAATAATAGATTCATCTTTTAAAAAACTGAAATTTTCAATGGAAATATAAATATATTGAAAATACAAACGATATATTTTTCTATTTAGACACCAGATATTAGAGTTTTATGTAAATATTTAAAGTTTAATGCACTTATATAATAATATTGATATATAAATTACGTCTCTGATAGAAAACTATAGTTATTGTTTTATTTTATTCCGCATAAATTGTAATTTTTATTGATTATTTGTGGCTTAATTATCATATTTATACCAATCTTTTGGTTTTTTTCTTTATATAGGCGGTTTTCTACTTTTCTAGTTGTATAGAATAAATCCTTTATGTTAAAATAAACAGCTTTTAAATATTTTTTTCATGTTAATAGTCGTTTTTATTATAAATATTTCATGCGGCATGTTATATTATCGATTTTCTATGCTATTTTAAATATAATATGTCTGCAGCGAGATGAGAAAAAACAAGTTTTATGTATTTTTTTGTGCCAAAAAGACATATCAATCTCATTTTAAACATAATTTTATTACTTTTAGCTGAATTATGTCGCTGATCAGCCGAATAAGTGGTGATAAATATGTCCACTAGCACAGAAAGAAATAATACAATGATAATTTATGACATTATAAATACATTATCTAAAGTTGAAATATATAAAAATCATCTTTTTGTGGATATATAGCCATAACCAACTTGGTTATATTTATGATTTTTTTGCCTTATAATGAATATTTATATACTCTACTAGACACAGTGAATATTTGTACATATGTTTTGTTATTCAGAAAAGGTGAATTTATTAATTTTTCGGTCAATTCCAAGTTTTATGTGTTGCCATATTTTTTTCTGTCTTAAAAAAAACCTAGAACCAAGTCCTGTTTGGCGAAAAAAACAATTTTTACGAGCTGATCATACTTTTATAAGCCAAGGTACACATTCTGACTTTCTCATATTTCTCATTATCTGCGATTTTTTTTAATAATTAATGACATCGCAAAAAAAAGGGATTTTTTTTCTTGTAATAAATAAAAGTTTTCATATTTAAATTATCTTTTTAAAACGTAAAATACTTAGAAAATCATATATTTTAATTTTTTCTTGTTTCTGAAACTTTTATGTGTGGATTAAGTCGACTATTTTTTTTCTTTATTTTAGTGGTTTTTTTATGTGATAATAACTATCATATACACCAAATCGAAAAAATATGTTTTGAATTATAAATCGATATAGATTATGCTTGATGTATTTTGATTTGGGATTTTAGTAGAAAGTTTAAGGATCCTATTATTTTTTTATCTTTTAATGATCAATTACATAAAATATTGAATATATTTTTATATCTTATTAAAATATTCAATTATAAAAAAAGATTTTGATATCATTTAATTGATTTTGATGTTCATTTATAATATATTTTAGGTATGTTTCTTATGTACGAAAATAAAGGTGGATAATGCTAAAATAGGTAATTTTTATGAGTTAAATGTCAAAAAAGCTGTTTTATTTATTAAGTAAATGAATAAAAATGTTATTTTTTCTTCTTTTTTTTTAATTTTATGTAATTTTTTTTTATATTTCTAATCATCTAAAATACTAACTTTTTCGATTTTTTTTAATACTGAGATAAAATTATTACTGAATAATGGAATTTATGTAACCTATACACACTCTTAGAAAATATATTTCTGTAAACTAGACATGATTTTGAGTTTTAATCTGCTTGCTAAAGTAAAACAAACAACAGATTTAATGATTAAAAATTTGAAGAAATAGATTTTTTATGAACTATTTAGGTGATTTATTTGCTATTTAATACATATAATCGCCTAAATAACCATAAAGAGGTGCTAATTCTGTTAGATAGCTGAATAAAAACCCCTTTTTTGGTATTATTCTACCGCAAATTAACACGTCTAATATTGAATATAACCATAATCATACATTTATAATGAATTATTGGCACTTAAAATACATAAATTGTTAAATAGTTCAGCTAGGATGAAGAAAAAATATCTATTTAGAATACAGTGTTTGTTGAATACTATTTCTTTAGAATATAATAATAATAAAAATAAGCATTTTTCTGATAATATCTAGGTATATATAGTTTTATTTTCTGTTTTTTTCTTATATCATTTATTATAATGCATTTACCATATAATAAAAAAGTAGTTAGCCTTTTTTTTAAATTTTTCATGTTTAAAAAGTTTATATACATACAGAAATAATATACATATTGCTCTGATATAAAGTGAAAAATGCATAAATACTTGATTTTATTGTAAAAAGTGTATTTTATGGCAAAATATTCGACAATTTATATATGAATAAACTATGTTTTATGTTTCTATAAAAATAATAGATTTATATTTTTTAAATTACGATGCAATGAACACAACAATAGAGTCGCCCTTCTAGGGTAGGGGCGACTCTATTATTATATTTATCACTCGTTTATGATATTATTTCTTACCATGTTTATAATGATCAGTTAATCCTCATCTAAAATCTTTCAGTTTTAGTGAATAAAATGAAAAACCATTGATGTCTTTTACAAATTAAATAGCCTTTTATCACTTTTTTGTAATGAAAAAAAAACATCAAAATCTGTGCTAGATTACAAAATAAAACATAAATAAGAGATATAATTGCAAGATATAATCACTCTTATATTTTAAGGCTGCTTCAACAGCCAAATATTTTAAAATTATATCCACAAATGTAATAAATACATTTTTCGTAATTTCTTGGTAACATAAAACCTGGATTTTATATAACTTGCATTATTTAAATTGTTGTATTTTAGATATTTTATATATATATGTTAAATAGAAGCAATTTTCTACAAAAGTTAACACAAATAAGTTCTGATGCTTTTTTCTATAGTAAAAGTTTACATTTATTTGTGATTTTAAATCTATTCGATTGACATAAAAAATCACATATCCGTGTTTGTAAAAAACGATAAAAAATACTATTAGTGGTATGAAACAATATAAAAAAGGTTTTTTATGCAATTCTTCTGGTATAATTTATAGTTTTTCGTTTTTAAAATCCATAAGCTGTAACAATAAAAACTTATCTTCTGTATCGTAGTGTGAGTTTTATCTTAAAAATACAATGTTTTTTTCCCTTTTCTTGATAATCTGTTTTATTTGTTTATAAAATTGCATACTAAGCCTTATGTGAATAAAAAAAGGTTTTTTTTTTGTTTTTATAGATAATTGATTTCAAATTATATGTTTAACTATTTAAAGATTAATATTTAATTGCATAATCATTTTTTTTCTTATAAATAGGTTTGAATATTACTCGTTAGATTTTTATATCTTTAACTATTTAAAAACGATTATTTTTGTTTGACTATATATACTTTTATAGGTTCTTCTCTGATATTTTTTATAACTGAGTTTATTCATATGCGTTATAGTTTTTTTGCGTCATTTAATTAACATCAAAAAACATTTATTTCCAGAGAAACCTCTTCTATATGAACTATTTTATTATTTTATACTTTATTATATTTGATTTGAATAGCGTAATATAATGTTTTTATATTTATTCTCTAATCGATATAACTATTACATTATGATAAATTTTGTTTCTTTTTCTGTTTTTATATAAATAAAATCAAAAATCGTATGTTATTTTAGATTTTATTTTTATTTGTTGTACTAAATAATATATTTGTTGTTTTTTTTACAATTCGATAAAAACTAGAAAATTTATTATTATATTTTAAACCAATTTTATAGCTATTAGGTTTTCATTTTTTGTAAATGACTTTATATTTTTTTATTTATCTTCCATTTTTTAATAAATCTAATAGTTAGCTTTTCAAATGTGAACATAAATTTTATATTTCTAGATTTGAAAATTCATGGTTTTATCCACATAAATGATGTAAATATTGAATTGCCAAGCATTTACTGTTTCACTAGAATATTAAAGTGTAATTTTTATATTTTTAGAATTATATACAAGAATTATGATATATTCTGAAGATTTATATTTTATAATGATTTTAGACGTGGGTTAAATATAATCGATTTTGAAATTTTTTTTTTGAAATTTTATTTAGATGGATTTTGTCTGAAGGTTCAAATTTTACAATGATTATAGACATGGGTTAAATAAAATCATTTTGGACTTTTTTTTTGCCTGATTTAATCGAAAGTTAAAATTTTATAATAATTATAGACAAGGAAATAAATTAAATATACACTGCAAATTAAATGATTATTTGATATTCTATATCAACATTAGCTGTTTTGTTTTCATGTTTTACGTTTTTCGTTGGATATAAAAGTATTTGTGATAATTATTTGCTAAGTATATATGTAAATTTGAATCTTAATATATTAATTATCTTTCGCTTCTATAAGTAGTTCAATCTTATATAATCAATATTTGTTTTGCTATATTTTACATATAATATTCTTGATTTTTGAATTTTTAATAAGAATTCAGATAAAGATTAAATATTGTTACTTTGTATGAAACTATAATTTATTATAAATATCACTGCTAATACTAGAATATCTTTCTTTCATTTATTTATTTTTTGTAATAAAGCGCGATTCTTATAAAAAAATTATATATTTACTAGAATTGATGAATAGAAATATATGAATCGTGTAATTTTTTAGTTTTTATAAACCTGTGTTATATTCTCAACAGGTTTCTTTTGAATATAATGAAACACAACTGATCAAAAATGATCATTGATCGTATTTACCCCTTTTTCTAGATAAGAAAATAATAATAAAAAATTTTACCATGGTATTTCTCTCTATTTTACCGAAATTTTTTCTATAAAATTGATATTCTATTACATTTGTTTTTAATTATGCGTTTTTTCCTAAAAATATGACATATATTCGAAAAAAAAACAAAGCACTGTATATCCTTTTTCATATTTTCTATTTTAGTTTATCTTCTTAATCATCTCTATGATAACATTAAAATCTGAAAGTTAATGTCTTTATATTCTTATGCAACTAAGAATATAAAAATTAAACTTAATAGAGATAATGCTATCATTTATAGGATATTTTCATGTTTTTATCTTTTTCAATGGTAACTATACTATCATTTTTATAGTTTTTTTGATTCTTTACTTTTTACGATCGCTTAATCCACAAAGTAGTTAATAATTTACTTTATTCTTGTAATAGCTATATAAATACTTTTTTTTTCTCCTTTATATTCTTTTAAAATTTTATATGATGCTTGTTTCAGTGTATTAAAAACAAAAAATATATTCATCTTGTTAAGGTTTTTTTGTTATAATTGAATATATTATCTTTGGATTGAAATATTCGAAAATTACGCAATTTAAGTAAACAACTCTTTAATAAAATTTTATGCTGAAGTATCGTTTTTTTATTTAAAATTAGAACTTCCTGGATACCAAATGCTGTTATCAAATCATTCGATTTTTAATTATAATTGGATTATGAGAAAGAATAACTGCAAAGAAGAACATTTTTAACCCATTTTTTTACGGCAAATTGTACTTTTTTATTAATTATTTATAATAAAATATTCTTCTAATTTTATTTAAATTTTCATTCAGAATCTATAAATTTATAAATCACCATAAAATTGTTAATATTGGCTCAAATTATTATAATAATACATATATAAGTCTATAATATGCATCAAACTAGATTTTCTGGCTTAGTAAGATCTTCTAATTAATTGTTCTTTATAATATTTAAAACCATAAATTTTTTATATTGTTAAGATTATTTATTAAAAAAGCAATAATATGACTATTTTTATGTTTTTTATAATATACTTATCTATTTCCTATTTATTTTTTCTTTAAGATTCTCTTGTTAAGAAATTATTATCTTTTTACGTTTTTATTTTATTTTTCATATATATATATAGAAATATACTGGTCAAATCGAAATAGTTTTAGTGTTTAGTAATTAATAATATAAAATTTATTGGATTTATCTTAGCATAAAATGAAATTTTGAAGTAACATATAAATAGATTGAAAATACAAAAGATATATTTTTCTATTTTCGACACCGGATATTATTATTTTTAGTAAATATTTTCGGTTTAATGCACTAATATAAGAATATTGTTATCTAAATTACGTCTCTGATAGAAATTTATGTTTGATTGTCTTATTTTACTTTATATAAATTGTTATTTGCTTTAATTTTTGTGGCTTAATTCTCATATTGCTGCCAATCTTTTGGTTTTTTTTATATTTTTATAGACGGTTTTTAGATTTTCTGATTGTAAATATAAAACCTTTATGCTAAAAAAAACAGCTTTTTTATGATAATATTCAATTTTATTATAAATATTTCATGTGACATGTTATATTATCGATTTTCTATCCTATTTTAAATATAATATGTCTGCAGCGAGAAGAGAAAAACCATATTATGACTCTTTTTTGTGGCAAAAAGAAATAAAAATTGTATTTTAAACAAAATTATACAACTTTTAGTTGAATTATGTCGCTGAATAGCCGAATAAGGGGTGATAAATATGTCTGCTAGCATAGAAAGAAATCCTACAATGATAATTTATGACATGATAAATACATTATCTATAGTTGGAATATATAAAAATCATCTTTTTGTGGATATATAGCCATAACCAACTTGGTTATATTCAAGATTTTTTTGCCTTATAATGGATATTTATATATTCTACTAGACATAGCGAATATTTGTACATTTGTTTTGTTATTCAGATCAGGTGAATTTATTGATTTTTTGGTCAATTCCAAGTTTTATGTGTTGCCATATTTTTTTCTGTCTTAAAAAAAACCTAGAGCCAAGGCCTGTTTGGTAAAAAAACCAATTTTTACTTGCTGATCATATTTAGATAAGCTAACAAACACATTCTGGCTATCTCATATTTCTCATTATCTGCGATTTTTTTATTAATTTATATATATCACAAAAAAAGGGATATTTTTTCTTATAATAAAATTAAGTTTTCTTATGCTGATTATCTTATAGAAACGCAAAATACGCAGAAAATCATATATTTTATTTTTTTCTTGTTTCTGAAACTTTTATGTGTGGATTTAGTCGACTATTTTTTTTCTTTATTTTAGTGGGTTTTTTGTGTGATAATAACTATCATATACACCAAATCGAAAAAATATGTTTTGAATTATAAATCGATATAGATTATGCTTGATGTATTTTGATTTGGGATTTTAGTAGAAAGTTTAAGGGTCCTATTATGTTTTTTTCTTTTAATGATCAATTACATAAAATATTGAATATATTTTTATATCTTATTAAAATATTCAATTATAAAAAAAGATTTTGATATCATTTAATTGACTTTGATGTCTTTTAAATAGGATTTTTTAAGTACGTTTCTTATATACGAAAAAAAGGGTGGATAATACTAAACTCAGTAATTTTTATGATTTGAACAATAGTTTTAGCTTTTATTATATCTGGTAAAACAAGATAGTTGTTTTTTCTTCTTTTTTTTTCAATTATATGAAATTTTTTTGTAATTCTAATCATCTAAAATACTAACTTGATCGATATCTTATAACATTGAGATAGAATAATTACTGAATATAGGAATTTATGTAAACTATACACACTCTTAGATAATATATTTCAGTAAAAAAGGCATGATTTTGAGTTTCAATCTGCCTGCTAATGTTTTAAAAAAACCAAATTTTATGATTTCTAATCTGAAGAAAGGTATTTTTGCAAAGCTATTCCAAGATTTATATGCTATTTGATATATATAGTCGCCCAAGCAGCTATAAAAGGTGCTTATTCTGTAAGTAGCTAAAAGAAAAAAGATTTTTTATTGGATTGAACTGCCGCAGATTACCTAATATAGGTTTCGTGATCATAAATTATACATTTTTTACTAAATACTGCTAAAAAAATTCAAAAGGTGCATAAAAGTTCAGCTAGGATAAAGAAAAAATGTACATTTTAGAATACAGTGTTAGTTACATACATTGTCTAATGTAAATGATTGAAATGTCATTTTTATGATTATCACTATATTTAAGTAGATTCATTGTCTGTTGTTTGCCATTTGTAATTTATTTATAATGTATTATCTATATGATAAAATAGTAACTAGCCATATTTTTATATTTTTCATGTTTAAAAAATAAATAATAATGCAAAAATAATGAACATTCATCTAAAATACGCAGTGCAAAGTAAATATAAATTACATTCCATTGGATTTGTGTATTTATAAACAAAAAATATTATAATTTGTATATAATAATCTATTATTATATTTATCACATGTTTATGTCGGTTTTTTGCAATCTTTTATTACGATTTATATATATTACTGACTCATATGTTCATTAATCATTTAATTTTCTTTAAATATCTATATTTTAGTGAATAAAATAAAAATCGTTGACATATTTTACAAACTCAATAGCCTTTTTCACTTATTTTCAAATAAAAAAAACATCCAAATCTATGCCAGATCGCATAAATATAACATAAAAAAGTCATTTAATTGCAAGATTCAACCACTCTTTTGCTTAAAATTTCTTTAAATTTTCAAAAATTATAATATTATATCGAAAAAGCATTATTTACGTTTTTCGTCTTTTCTTGGCAGCTAAAAATCTGGTTTTTATATAATTTTTATTATTTAAATTGTAGTATATATGATGTTTTTTATTTTTAATGCTAATAGAATAAAATGTTTACAAAAGTAAATACGAGTGTGTATCTTATACATCAAAAGCTTATATCAATTCGTGATGTGAAATTCTAACCTATTTGTTGCAAAAAATACATATCTTTGGTTAGAAGAAATATTGAAACATAAATAATCTCGTAGTTTTATACAAAATGTATATAAAGGGTTTTTTTTTTGCTAAATATCGAAGCTTTTTTTTTTAAATCCATGAATAATAAAAAAAAGTTTATCTATTGTATCGTATTGTAAAAAAACATCGAAAAGATAATGTTTTTTTCCTGTTTATGCTGATCGTGTTTTATTTCTTTATAAATCGCTTTCTAAGTCAAGCCAGAATAAATAAGTTTTTTTTTCGTTGTCAAAAAAATTTATTTCGATTTACATGTACAACTATCTCAAAATTTATATTTAATTGTATAATAGTATCTAACTCCTATTTTTTTTCTTAATAAAAAAGTTTGAATATTACTAATTAGATTATTGTATTTTTAACTATTTCAAACGAATCTTCGTATGTTTGACTATGTATGCCTTATAGATTCTATCTTGTTATTTTAAAAGACTGTGTATATTCGTATGCATAAAAGGTTGTTATCTATCTTTTAAAAAACAAAAAAATCGGATCTATATTTCTAGAGAAACCTCTTTACATGTTAAATCATAAATTTTTATACATGCTATACTGATGAACTGTTTAATATGTCTTAAATGTACATTAAATAATATTTTGATCTATTGTTGGTAAAAGATTGTTTTTACTATTTTTAATCGATATAACTATTTTTATTGCTGAATTTGTATACTGTTTCTGTTTTTATATAAATAAAATCAAAAATCGAATGTTATTTTAGAATTCATTTCTATGTGTAAATATAAATAAATATCTTGGTTTTTTGTACAAATTGATGAAAACCAGAAAATTTATTATTATATTTTAAAACTATTTTATGTGCATTCGGTCCTCTTTTTTTCATAAATGAAGCTTTATTAATTTAATTATCTTTCATTTTCTAAAAATTTAATAGTTAGCCATTCAAATGTGAACATAAATTTTACATTTCTAGATTTAAAAATTCATGGTTTTATCCACATAAATTATTGAATTGTCATACATTTACTGTGTCACTGGAATATTATAGTGGAATTTTCATATTTATAGAATTTTATTCATGAATTATGGTATACTCCGAAGATTTATATTTTATAATTATTTTAGACGTGGGTCGAATAAAATATACATTGTAAATATAAAACTCTGAATATTATTTATATGATATGTTAAATCAAGATTAGCTGTTTTATTTTTATGATATACGTTTTTCATTCGAAATAATTAGATTTGTAATATTTATTTGCGAACTATTTATTCAAATTTACATTTTATATTTTAATAATCTTTAGCTTCTATAATTAGTTTAATCTGTATAATTAATACTGTTTTGCTCTATTTTATAGATATTAATCTTTATTTTTTTAATTTTTTATAATAAAGTAGATATTGTTTCTTTAAATGATATTATCCATAAATCTCCTAATGCTAGAATAGGTTTTATATATTTATTTTTCTCTAAAAGGTGCAATTCTTTTAACAAAATTATATTATCTCTACTTTAAACGAATTGAATAAATGTATCTTTATATTTTTTGGCTTTTCAAATCCTGGTGGATATTTTTCAACCGGTTTCTTTTATATATCGAGGAATACTACTAAACATTAATGATTATCGTACATTTTTTATACTTTTTCTAGATACAAGGATTTATGTAATTCAGTTTTTACAATGATTTTTCTCTATATTTCACTAAATTTTATTTTTTTACGTTTTATATTTTTCTTTAGTTTTTAAATATCGCGTTATTTTTATTAAAATATGGAATATATTCATAAAATGAACAAAGCACTATATATCTTCGCCATATTTTATTTTGAGTTTATCCTATATAATCAATATGATGGATTAGTAAATCTACAAGTTGGTATCTTTGAATACAAAATACTATATTCTTATGCGATCGAGATCATGAAAATACAATTTCATTGTAACTATTTCTTTCTTTACTATGTTTTTAATTGGTTTTAATGGTAACTATTCCATCATTTGAATGTTTTTTTCTTGATTATATACTTTTTAGGTACTCTTCTCCATAATTTTATTAATATCTTACCATTTTTATTTGTCTATTTTGCTGTAAAAGTATAATTAATTCTTATTGCTTTCTTTTTTATAATTTGTATTTAAAAATTTTGCACATTTTATGTTCATTTCTTTGAAAATAAAAATTTTTTGCGCCTTTTTGGATATTTTTTGTTATTAAAGAATTTATAATCTTTATATTATGATATTCGAGTATTAAGTGATGCATAAAATCTGTTCTAGATAAATATAAAAGCCATAATATTGTTTTCATAATCCAAATTCGTACTCTATCTATATATAAAATTAATTGTTTGTATATTTTCATCAAATTAGTTTACGAGAAGAATGACAAAAAAAACGTTACTTTTAAATCGATAATAAGACAAAATATTTGTATTTAATTGATATAATATGGTTTTACAATTTTTAAATGAAAATACTCTTCAGATTTTGTTTATAGATGTTTTAGTAGATAATATTCGATTTATTTAATTTGGATTTTAAATCTATCAATTAATGAATCTCTAATAAATTCATTAGATTGACATAATTATCAATAATATATAATCATGTCTATAATATACATTATACTGGATTTTCTAACTTTAAAGAACTTCTCATTGTTTATTCTTTATAATCTTTTTCGCATAAATATTTTTATACCGTTAGAGTATTTATAAAAAAAAGTGATAATAAAATTATATTTGAGAGTTATATTGTGCAAATCTTTGTTTAAGATTCTTTGTTAAGAAATTATTATTTTTTTAAGAATTTTTTTTTCTTTTGCACATATAGAAAAAAGCTGGTAAAATAGATAAAGTTTATATGTTTATACATTTATAACAAAAAATTGACAAGTTTATTAAAAGAGATACAAAATGTATAAAAACGTATAAATGTTTAAAAAACGAAAAATATCATCTTCTATTGTCATAACCTTTTATTTGGTTATTAAAAAAACTTTTAGTTCTATAACTACTATAGTATGATTTCTAATAGTATTAGTTCTTTTTTAATAAAATTATATCGTTTTTTTCTATTTTAAATAGCGTAATCTGTAATTTTATTGATTTTTATTCTTTCATTCTCACATTTTAAGAAGCTTTTTTTACATTATCTTTTATGTATAAAATTTTTCTTCTTTCTGGTTATAAGTAAATCCTGTATGTTAAAATAAACAGCTTATTCCGTGATAAATTTATGATAATAGTCGATTTTTTTATAAATATTTCACGTGTTATGTTATATAATATATTTTTTATGCTCTATTGTAGAAAAAGATGATCCGATGAAAGAGAAAAAACATATTTTGGATATCTTTCGTGCAAAGAAACGTCGTCTTTGTCTTTTTTACGTTTTTTTTATACTTTTAGCTGGATTGAGTCACCTGAAAAGCCGAATAAGTTCAGTTGAATATGTCCGCTAGCATATAAAAACTACGACAATGATAATATTGGCATGAAAAATACGATATTTGAAGTTTTTTAAAAGAAAAATCATTTTTTAGGATATATTATACCATGAAATTAGCTATATTAAGTTTTTTTTTGCATTATAACAGATATTTTGTGTACTCTCTTAGCCATGGCGAATATCTGTAAATATGTTTTGATTTGTTTAATTATTCAGAAAAGGTGAATTTTTCGATTTTCGGTCGATTTTAAGTTTTATGTGTTGCCATATCTATTTCTGTTTCGAAAAAAAAACCTAAGACCGAGCCAAGTTTGTTTAAAAAAAAGGACTTTAATGCTTCAATTTAATCAAAATCATAAAGAAGTGTTTTTTTCAATTCATATGACATATTATTTGCGATTTTCGTTATAATTTTATGAACATCGCAAAAAAAGGGGATTTTTTTTTCTTAGAATAGAAAACTATTTTATATGAAAACAATCTTTTTTAACTGCTAAATACTGAGAAAAACATAGATAGTGTTCTTTTCTTGTTTCTGAAACTTTTATGTGTGGATTTAGGCTACTATTTTTTTCTTCTTTTTAGTGGCTTTTCTATGTATAATGCTCTTTCCTACAATAAAAAAAATGATAAAATTGGTTTGAAAAACAATTACATACATATTAAATTTATTGTATTTTTATTTGAGAATTCAGTAAAAAGTTTAAGGGTCCTATTATTTTTTTCTTTTTTGCAAAATCAATTATATATTCTATTTAACATATATTTATATCTTATAAAAACAGTAATCTATGATTAAAATGTCTTTTTTTGTTTTATTGACTTCGATGTACATTTATATTATTTTTTAGGCATGTTTCTTATGTACGGAAATAAAAGGAGGATAATGCTATAATAGGTAATTTTTATGTGTTAAATTAAAAGTGAGCTTTTAAATTTATTAAGTTAATGAATAATAATGTTTTTTTTCTTCTTTTTTTTTTAATTTTTTTTAATTTTTTTTATATTCCTAATCATCTAAAATACTAAATTTTTCGATTTGTTATAACACTGAGATATAATTAAAACTAAATTTAGTATTTTTTGTACATTCTTCAGACTCATCGATGTTACACTTCGGTAAATAGGCATATTTTTGAGTTTAAATCTGCTTGCTAAAGTTAAACAAACAACGGATTTAATGAATTATAGATTGATAAAGGTATTTTTTATTTACCAGTCAGGTGAGTTATATGCTATTTGATACATATAGTGCCCAAAATACTATAAAGAGGTGCTAATTCTGTTAGATAGCTAAAAGAAAAAGGATTTTTTTGATATTTTACTAGCGCAAATTAAAATATCTAATGTAAAATATACTATAATAGTAGAAAAATAATAAATTGTGTTAAAACTAATCATAAATTGTAAAATAGTTCAGCTAGGATAAAGAAAAATGTCTATTTTAGAATACAGTGTTTGTTAAATACTATTTCTTTAATATATAATAATATAAATTAGCATTTTTTTGATGATCGCTAGTTATATATAGTTTTATTTTCTGTTTTTTTCTAATAATATTTATTTATAATGCATTTATCATATAATAAAAAAGTAGTTAGCCTTTTTATTTTATTTGTCATGTTTAAAAAGTATATATACATACAGAAATAATATACATATTGCTCTGATATCAAGTGCAAAATAAATAAATACTTGATTTTATTGTAAAAAGTGTATTTTTTAGCAAAATATTCGACAATTTATATATGATAATCTATGTTTGATGGTTCTATAAAAATAATAGATTTCTCTTTCTTTAATTACGATGCAATGAACACAACAATAGAGTCGCCCTTCTAGGGTAGGGGCGACTCTATTATTATATTTATCACTCGTTTATGATATTATTTCTTATCATGTTTATAAATATCTAGTTAATATATATTGTAAATCTTTCAGTTTTAGTAATAAAATAGATAGCCATTGATTTTTTTTACAAATTAAAAAGCCTTTTTTCACTTTTTTGTTTAGCAAAAACATCAAAATCTGTTCTAGATTACAAAATAAAACATACTTAAGTGATATAATCGCAAGATATATTCACACTTCGATTATAAGATTGTTTTCACAGCCAAATATTCTAAAATTATTTCTAAACGTAATGAACACCTTTTTCGTCTTTTCTCGACAACATAAAATCCCGATTGTATATAATTCACACGATTCAAGTTGTTTTATTTGTGATATTTTCTATATTAGATTTAATATAATGAATTGTTTACATAAGTTTACACAAATAAGTTCTGATGCTTTGTATATATATTAAAAGTTGGCATCTATTTTTGATGTTAAATCCATTCGATTGAAATATAACAATCACAAATCTGTGTTTTAATTAACCGTATAAAATCATATTAGTTATATGAAACAATATAAAAAGGGTTTTTTTGCAATTCCTTCTGCTATAATTTGAAGTTTTTCTTTTTTAAAATCCATGAACAGTAACAATAAAAACTTATCTTCTGTATCGTATTCAGAGTTAAACATCGAAAATGCAATACTTTTTTCCCTATTTTTTAACTGTGTTTTATTTCTTTATAAATCGCTTTCTAAGTCTTGTCAGACTAAATGAAGGTTTTTTTGCATTTGTATAGATAATTTTGTTCGAATTATATGTTTAACTATTTCAAGATATATTAAATTGCATAATAATATCTTCATTTCTATTTTCTTTCTTATAGCTAGTTTGAATATCACGCAATAAATTTTAATATGTTTAACTATTTAAAAACGATTTTTTTTACTATATATACCTTTTTAGAATCTATCTCTGTATTTTTTAAGATTGATTTTATTGATATGCGTAATAGTTTTTTTCGTCATTTAAATAACATCAAACAGTAATGATTTCTAGCGAAACCTCTTATATATGTACAATTTTATTATATTATACTATATTATATTGAATTGAAATGTGTAATATACTGTTTTTATATATATTCTCAAATCGATATTACTATTACATTATGATAAATTTTGTATACTTTTTCTGTTTTATTCAAATAAAATCAAATACCAAAAACCATTTTAGGATTTATTTTATTTGTTAAGATAAATGAATAAATTTAATGTGTTTTTTGAAAATCGAAAAAAGTATAAAGATTATTAAATTTTGAAACAATTTTATGTGTATTTGTTCCACTTTTTTCAATTTTATTATCTTCTATTTTATAAAAATCTAATATATATATTTTCACATGTGGACATATAATTTAAATTTCTAGATTTGAAAATTGATATTTTTATGCACAAAAAGGACGAAAATTTTGGATTGATATACATTGCTGTTTTACAAAGATATTATGGTGGAATTTTCATATTATTGGATTACTATTCCCGAATTATGATATATTCCGAAGATTTATATTTTATAATGATTTTTGATGTGGGTTAAATAATTTTATTTTTGAAATTTTATTTAGATGGATTTTGTCTGAAGGTTCAAATTTTACAATGATTATAGACATGGGTTAAATAAAATCATTTTGGACTTTTTTTTATAATATTTTTTTTTGCCTGATTTAATCGAAAGTTAAAATTTTATAATAATTATAGACAAGGAAATAAATTAAATATACACTGCAAATTAAATGATTATTTGATATTCTATATCAACATTAGCTGTTTTGTTTTCATGTTTTACGTTTTTCGTTGGATATAAAAGTATTTGTGATAATTATTTGCTAAGTATATATGTAAATTTGAATCTTAATATATTAATTATCTTTCGCTTCTATAAGTAGTTCAATCTTATATAATCAATATTTGTTTTGCTATATTTTACATATAATATTCTTGATTTTTGAATTTTTAATAAGAATTCAGATAAAGATTAAATATTGTTACTTTGTATGAAACTATAATTTATTATAAATATCACTGCTAATACTAGAATATCTTTCTTTCATTTATTTATTTTTTGTAATAAAGCGCGATTCTTATAAAAAAATTATATATTTACTAGAATTGATGAATAGAAATATATGAATCGTGTAATTTTTTAGTTTTTATAAACCTGTGTTATATTCTCAACAGGTTTCTTTTGAATATAATGAAACACAACTGATCAAAAATGATCATTGATCGTATTTACCCCTTTTTCTAGATAAGAAAATAATAATAAAAAATTTTACCATGGTATTTCTCTCTATTTTACCGAAATTTTTTCTATAAAATTGATATTCTATTACATTTGTTTTTAATTATGCGTTTTTTCCTAAAAATATGACATATATTCGAAAAAAAAACAAAGCACTGTATATCCTTTTTCATATTTTCTATTTTAGTTTATCTTCTTAATCATCTCTATGATAACATTAAAATCTGAAAGTTAATGTCTTTATATTCTTATGCAACTAAGAATATAAAAATTAAACTTAATAGAGATAATGCTATCATTTATAGGATATTTTCATGTTTTTATCTTTTTCAATGGTAACTATACTATCATTTTTATAGTTTTTTTGATTCTTTACTTTTTACGATCGCTTAATCCACAAAGTAGTTAATAATTTACTTTATTCTTGTAATAGCTATATAAATACTTTTTTTTTCTCCTTTATATTCTTTTAAAATTTTATATGATGCTTGTTTCAGTGTATTAAAAACAAAAAATATATTCATCTTGTTAAGGTTTTTTTGTTATAATTGAATATATTATCTTTGGATTGAAATATTCGAAAATTACGCAATTTAAGTAAACAACTCTTTAATAAAATTTTATGCTGAAGTATCGTTTTTTTATTTAAAATTAGAACTTCCTGGATACCAAATGCTGTTATCAAATCATTCGATTTTTAATTATAATTGGATTATGAGAAAGAATAACTGCAAAGAAGAACATTTTTAACCCATTTTTTTACGGCAAATTGTACTTTTTTATTAATTATTTATAATAAAATATTCTTCTAATTTTATTTAAATTTTCATTCAGAATCTATAAATTTATAAATCACCATAAAATTGTTAATATTGGCTCAAATTATTATAATAATACATATATAAGTCTATAATATGCATCAAACTAGATTTTCTGGCTTAGTAAGATCTTCTAATTAATTGTTCTTTATAATATTTAAAACCATAAATTTTTTATATTGTTAAGATTATTTATTAAAAAAGCAATAATATGACTATTTTTATGTTTTTTATAATATACTTATCTATTTCCTATTTATTTTTTCTTTAAGATTCTCTTGTTAAGAAATTATTATCTTTTTACGTTTTTATTTTATTTTTCATATATATATATAGAAATATACTGGTCAAATCGAAATAGTTTTAGTGTTTAGTAATTAATAATATAAAATTTATTGGATTTATCTTAGCATAAAATGAAATTTTGAAGTAACATATAAATAGATTGAAAATACAAAAGATATATTTTTCTATTTTCGACACCGGATATTATTATTTTTAGTAAATATTTTCGGTTTAATGCACTAATATAAGAATATTGTTATCTAAATTACGTCTCTGATAGAAATTTATGTTTGATTGTCTTATTTTACTTTATATAAATTGTTATTTGCTTTAATTTTTGTGGCTTAATTCTCATATTGCTGCCAATCTTTTGGTTTTTTTTATATTTTTATAGACGGTTTTTAGATTTTCTGATTGTAAATATAAAACCTTTATGCTAAAAAAAACAGCTTTTTTATGATAATATTCAATTTTATTATAAATATTTCATGTGACATGTTATATTATCGATTTTCTATCCTATTTTAAATATAATATGTCTGCAGCGAGAAGAGAAAAACCATATTATGACTCTTTTTTGTGGCAAAAAGAAATAAAAATTGTATTTTAAACAAAATTATACAACTTTTAGTTGAATTATGTCGCTGAATAGCCGAATAAGGGGTGATAAATATGTCTGCTAGCATAGAAAGAAATCCTACAATGATAATTTATGACATGATAAATACATTATCTATAGTTGGAATATATAAAAATCATCTTTTTGTGGATATATAGCCATAACCAACTTGGTTATATTCAAGATTTTTTTGCCTTATAATGGATATTTATATATTCTACTAGACATAGCGAATATTTGTACATTTGTTTTGTTATTCAGATCAGGTGAATTTATTGATTTTTTGGTCAATTCCAAGTTTTATGTGTTGCCATATTTTTTTCTGTCTTAAAAAAAACCTAGAGCCAAGGCCTGTTTGGTAAAAAAACCAATTTTTACTTGCTGATCATATTTAGATAAGCTAACAAACACATTCTGGCTATCTCATATTTCTCATTATCTGCGATTTTTTTATTAATTTATATATATCACAAAAAAAGGGATATTTTTTCTTATAATAAAATTAAGTTTTCTTATGCTGATTATCTTATAGAAACGCAAAATACGCAGAAAATCATATATTTTATTTTTTTCTTGTTTCTGAAACTTTTATGTGTGGATTTAGTCGACTATTTTTTTTCTTTATTTTAGTGGGTTTTTTGTGTGATAATAACTATCATATACACCAAATCGAAAAAATATGTTTTGAATTATAAATCGATATAGATTATGCTTGATGTATTTTGATTTGGGATTTTAGTAGAAAGTTTAAGGGTCCTATTATGTTTTTTTCTTTTAATGATCAATTACATAAAATATTGAATATATTTTTATATCTTATTAAAATATTCAATTATAAAAAAAGATTTTGATATCATTTAATTGACTTTGATGTCTTTTAAATAGGATTTTTTAAGTACGTTTCTTATATACGAAAAAAAGGGTGGATAATACTAAACTCAGTAATTTTTATGATTTGAACAATAGTTTTAGCTTTTATTATATCTGGTAAAACAAGATAGTTGTTTTTTCTTCTTTTTTTTTCAATTATATGAAATTTTTTTGTAATTCTAATCATCTAAAATACTAACTTGATCGATATCTTATAACATTGAGATAGAATAATTACTGAATATAGGAATTTATGTAAACTATACACACTCTTAGATAATATATTTCAGTAAAAAAGGCATGATTTTGAGTTTCAATCTGCCTGCTAATGTTTTAAAAAAACCAAATTTTATGATTTCTAATCTGAAGAAAGGTATTTTTGCAAAGCTATTCCAAGATTTATATGCTATTTGATATATATAGTCGCCCAAGCAGCTATAAAAGGTGCTTATTCTGTAAGTAGCTAAAAGAAAAAAGATTTTTTATTGGATTGAACTGCCGCAGATTACCTAATATAGGTTTCGTGATCATAAATTATACATTTTTTACTAAATACTGCTAAAAAAATTCAAAAGGTGCATAAAAGTTCAGCTAGGATAAAGAAAAAATGTACATTTTAGAATACAGTGTTAGTTACATACATTGTCTAATGTAAATGATTGAAATGACATTTTTATGATTATCACTATATTTAAGTAGATTCATTGTCTGTTGTTTGCCATTTGTAATTTATTTATAATGTATTATCTATATGATAAAATAGTAACTAGCCATATTTTTATATTTTTCATGTTTAAAAAATAAATAATAATGCAAAAATAATGAACATTCATCTAAAATACGCAGTGCAAAGTAAATATAAATTACATTCCATTGGATTTGTGTATTTATAAACAAAAAATATTATAATTTGTATATAATAATCTATTATTATATTTATCACATGTTTATGTCGGTTTTTTGCAATCTTTTATTACGATTTATATATATTACTGACTCATATGTTCATTAATCATTTAATTTTCTTTAAATATCTATATTTTAGTGAATAAAATAAAAATCGTTGACATATTTTACAAACTCAATAGCCTTTTTCACTTATTTTCAAATAAAAAAAACATCCAAATCTATGCCAGATCGCATAAATATAACATAAAAAAGTCATTTAATTGCAAGATTCAACCACTCTTTTGCTTAAAATTTCTTTAAATTTTCAAAAATTATAATATTATATCGAAAAAGCATTATTTACGTTTTTCGTCTTTTCTTGGCAGCTAAAAATCTGGTTTTTATATAATTTTTATTATTTAAATTGTAGTATATATGATGTTTTTTATTTTTAATGCTAATAGAATAAAATGTTTACAAAAGTAAATACGAGTGTGTATCTTATACATCAAAAGCTTATATCAATTCGTGATGTGAAATTCTAACCTATTTGTTGCAAAAAATACATATCTTTGGTTAGAAGAAATATTGAAACATAAATAATCTCGTAGTTTTATACAAAATGTATATAAAGGGTTTTTTTTTTGCTAAATATCGAAGCTTTTTTTTTTAAATCCATGAATAATAAAAAAAAGTTTATCTATTGTATCGTATTGTAAAAAAACATCGAAAAGATAATGTTTTTTTCCTGTTTATGCTGATCGTGTTTTATTTCTTTATAAATCGCTTTCTAAGTCAAGCCAGAATAAATAAGTTTTTTTTTCGTTGTCAAAAAAATTTATTTCGATTTACATGTACAACTATCTCAAAATTTATATTTAATTGTATAATAGTATCTAACTCCTATTTTTTTTCTTAATAAAAAAGTTTGAATATTACTAATTAGATTATTGTATTTTTAACTATTTCAAACGAATCTTCGTATGTTTGACTATGTATGCCTTATAGATTCTATCTTGTTATTTTAAAAGACTGTGTATATTCGTATGCATAAAAGGTTGTTATCTATCTTTTAAAAAACAAAAAAATCGGATCTATATTTCTAGAGAAACCTCTTTACATGTTAAATCATAAATTTTTATACATGCTATACTGATGAACTGTTTAATATGTCTTAAATGTACATTAAATAATATTTTGATCTATTGTTGGTAAAAGATTGTTTTTACTATTTTTAATCGATATAACTATTTTTATTGCTGAATTTGTATACTGTTTCTGTTTTTATATAAATAAAATCAAAAATCGAATGTTATTTTAGAATTCATTTCTATGTGTAAATATAAATAAATATCTTGGTTTTTTGTACAAATTGATGAAAACCAGAAAATTTATTATTATATTTTAAAACTATTTTATGTGCATTCGGTCCTCTTTTTTTCATAAATGAAGCTTTATTAATTTAATTATCTTTCATTTTCTAAAAATTTAATAGTTAGCCATTCAAATGTGAACATAAATTTTACATTTCTAGATTTAAAAATTCATGGTTTTATCCACATAAATTATTGAATTGTCATACATTTACTGTGTCACTGGAATATTATAGTGGAATTTTCATATTTATAGAATTTTATTCATGAATTATGGTATACTCCGAAGATTTATATTTTATAATTATTTTAGACGTGGGTCGAATAAAATATACATTGTAAATATAAAACTCTGAATATTATTTATATGATATGTTAAATCAAGATTAGCTGTTTTATTTTTATGATATACGTTTTTCATTCGAAATAATTAGATTTGTAATATTTATTTGCGAACTATTTATTCAAATTTACATTTTATATTTTAATAATCTTTAGCTTCTATAATTAGTTTAATCTGTATAATTAATACTGTTTTGCTCTATTTTATAGATATTAATCTTTATTTTTTTAATTTTTTATAATAAAGTAGATATTGTTTCTTTAAATGATATTATCCATAAATCTCCTAATGCTAGAATAGGTTTTATATATTTATTTTTCTCTAAAAGGTGCAATTCTTTTAACAAAATTATATTATCTCTACTTTAAACGAATTGAATAAATGTATCTTTATATTTTTTGGCTTTTCAAATCCTGGTGGATATTTTTCAACCGGTTTCTTTTATATATCGAGGAATACTACTAAACATTAATGATTATCGTACATTTTTTATACTTTTTCTAGATACAAGGATTTATGTAATTCAGTTTTTACAATGATTTTTCTCTATATTTCACTAAATTTTATTTTTTTACGTTTTATATTTTTCTTTAGTTTTTAAATATCGCGTTATTTTTATTAAAATATGGAATATATTCATAAAATGAACAAAGCACTATATATCTTCGCCATATTTTATTTTGAGTTTATCCTATATAATCAATATGATGGATTAGTAAATCTACAAGTTGGTATCTTTGAATACAAAATACTATATTCTTATGCGATCGAGATCATGAAAATACAATTTCATTGTAACTATTTCTTTCTTTACTATGTTTTTAATTGGTTTTAATGGTAACTATTCCATCATTTGAATGTTTTTTTCTTGATTATATACTTTTTAGGTACTCTTCTCCATAATTTTATTAATATCTTACCATTTTTATTTGTCTATTTTGCTGTAAAAGTATAATTAATTCTTATTGCTTTCTTTTTTATAATTTGTATTTAAAAATTTTGCACATTTTATGTTCATTTCTTTGAAAATAAAAATTTTTTGCGCCTTTTTGGATATTTTTTGTTATTAAAGAATTTATAATCTTTATATTATGATATTCGAGTATTAAGTGATGCATAAAATCTGTTCTAGATAAATATAAAAGCCATAATATTGTTTTCATAATCCAAATTCGTACTCTATCTATATATAAAATTAATTGTTTGTATATTTTCATCAAATTAGTTTACGAGAAGAATGACAAAAAAAACGTTACTTTTAAATCGATAATAAGACAAAATATTTGTATTTAATTGATATAATATGGTTTTACAATTTTTAAATGAAAATACTCTTCAGATTTTGTTTATAGATGTTTTAGTAGATAATATTCGATTTATTTAATTTGGATTTTAAATCTATCAATTAATGAATCTCTAATAAATTCATTAGATTGACATAATTATCAATAATATATAATCATGTCTATAATATACATTATACTGGATTTTCTAACTTTAAAGAACTTCTCATTGTTTATTCTTTATAATCTTTTTCGCATAAATATTTTTATACCGTTAGAGTATTTATAAAAAAAAGTGATAATAAAATTATATTTGAGAGTTATATTGTGCAAATCTTTGTTTAAGATTCTTTGTTAAGAAATTATTATTTTTTTAAGAATTTTTTTTTCTTTTGCACATATAGAAAAAAGCTGGTAAAATAGATAAAGTTTATATGTTTATACATTTATAACAAAAAATTGACAAGTTTATTAAAAGAGATACAAAATGTATAAAAACGTATAAATGTTTAAAAAACGAAAAATATCATCTTCTATTGTCATAACCTTTTATTTGGTTATTAAAAAAACTTTTAGTTCTATAACTACTATAGTATGATTTCTAATAGTATTAGTTCTTTTTTAATAAAATTATATCGTTTTTTTCTATTTTAAATAGCGTAATCTGTAATTTTATTGATTTTTATTCTTTCATTCTCACATTTTAAGAAGCTTTTTTTACATTATCTTTTATGTATAAAATTTTTCTTCTTTCTGGTTATAAGTAAATCCTGTATGTTAAAATAAACAGCTTATTCCGTGATAAATTTATGATAATAGTCGATTTTTTTATAAATATTTCACGTGTTATGTTATATAATATATTTTTTATGCTCTATTGTAGAAAAAGATGATCCGATGAAAGAGAAAAAACATATTTTGGATATCTTTCGTGCAAAGAAACGTCGTCTTTGTCTTTTTTACGTTTTTTTTATACTTTTAGCTGGATTGAGTCACCTGAAAAGCCGAATAAGTTCAGTTGAATATGTCCGCTAGCATATAAAAACTACGACAATGATAATATTGGCATGAAAAATACGATATTTGAAGTTTTTTAAAAGAAAAATCATTTTTTAGGATATATTATACCATGAAATTAGCTATATTAAGTTTTTTTTTGCATTATAACAGATATTTTGTGTACTCTCTTAGCCATGGCGAATATCTGTAAATATGTTTTGATTTGTTTAATTATTCAGAAAAGGTGAATTTTTCGATTTTCGGTCGATTTTAAGTTTTATGTGTTGCCATATCTATTTCTGTTTCGAAAAAAAAACCTAAGACCGAGCCAAGTTTGTTTAAAAAAAAGGACTTTAATGCTTCAATTTAATCAAAATCATAAAGAAGTGTTTTTTTCAATTCATATGACATATTATTTGCGATTTTCGTTATAATTTTATGAACATCGCAAAAAAAGGGGATTTTTTTTTCTTAGAATAGAAAACTATTTTATATGAAAACAATCTTTTTTAACTGCTAAATACTGAGAAAAACATAGATAGTGTTCTTTTCTTGTTTCTGAAACTTTTATGTGTGGATTTAGGCTACTATTTTTTTCTTCTTTTTAGTGGCTTTTCTATGTATAATGCTCTTTCCTACAATAAAAAAAATGATAAAATTGGTTTGAAAAACAATTACATACATATTAAATTTATTGTATTTTTATTTGAGAATTCAGTAAAAAGTTTAAGGGTCCTATTATTTTTTTCTTTTTTGCAAAATCAATTATATATTCTATTTAACATATATTTATATCTTATAAAAACAGTAATCTATGATTAAAATGTCTTTTTTTGTTTTATTGACTTCGATGTACATTTATATTATTTTTTAGGCATGTTTCTTATGTACGGAAATAAAAGGAGGATAATGCTATAATAGGTAATTTTTATGTGTTAAATTAAAAGTGAGCTTTTAAATTTATTAAGTTAATGAATAATAATGTTTTTTTTCTTCTTTTTTTTTTAATTTTTTTTAATTTTTTTTATATTCCTAATCATCTAAAATACTAAATTTTTCGATTTGTTATAACACTGAGATATAATTAAAACTAAATTTAGTATTTTTTGTACATTCTTCAGACTCATCGATGTTACACTTCGGTAAATAGGCATATTTTTGAGTTTAAATCTGCTTGCTAAAGTTAAACAAACAACGGATTTAATGAATTATAGATTGATAAAGGTATTTTTTATTTACCAGTCAGGTGAGTTATATGCTATTTGATACATATAGTGCCCAAAATACTATAAAGAGGTGCTAATTCTGTTAGATAGCTAAAAGAAAAAGGATTTTTTTGATATTTTACTAGCGCAAATTAAAATATCTAATGTAAAATATACTATAATAGTAGAAAAATAATAAATTGTGTTAAAACTAATCATAAATTGTAAAATAGTTCAGCTAGGATAAAGAAAAATGTCTATTTTAGAATACAGTGTTTGTTAAATACTATTTCTTTAATATATAATAATATAAATTAGCATTTTTTTGATGATCGCTAGTTATATATAGTTTTATTTTCTGTTTTTTTCTAATAATATTTATTTATAATGCATTTATCATATAATAAAAAAGTAGTTAGCCTTTTTATTTTATTTGTCATGTTTAAAAAGTATATATACATACAGAAATAATATACATATTGCTCTGATATCAAGTGCAAAATAAATAAATACTTGATTTTATTGTAAAAAGTGTATTTTTTAGCAAAATATTCGACAATTTATATATGATAATCTATGTTTGATGGTTCTATAAAAATAATAGATTTCTCTTTCTTTAATTACGATGCAATGAACACAACAATAGAGTCGCCCTTCTAGGGTAGGGGCGACTCTATTATTATATTTATCACTCGTTTATGATATTATTTCTTATCATGTTTATAAATATCTAGTTAATATATATTGTAAATCTTTCAGTTTTAGTAATAAAATAGATAGCCATTGATTTTTTTTACAAATTAAAAAGCCTTTTTTCACTTTTTTGTTTAGCAAAAACATCAAAATCTGTTCTAGATTACAAAATAAAACATACTTAAGTGATATAATCGCAAGATATAATCACACTTCGATTATAAGATTGTTTTCACAGCCAAATATTCTAAAATTATTTCTAAACGTAATGAACACCTTTTTCGTCTTTTCTCGACAACATAAAATCCCGATTGTATATAATTCACACGATTCAAGTTGTTTTATTTGTGATATTTTCTATATTAGATTTAATATAATGAATTGTTTACATAAGTTTACACAAATAAGTTCTGATGCTTTGTATATATATTAAAAGTTGGCATCTATTTTTGATGTTAAATCCATTCGATTGAAATATAACAATCACAAATCTGTGTTTTAATTAACCGTATAAAATCATATTAGTTATATGAAACAATATAAAAAGGGTTTTTTTGCAATTCCTTCTGCTATAATTTGAAGTTTTTCTTTTTTAAAATCCATGAACAGTAACAATAAAAACTTATCTTCTGTATCGTATTCAGAGTTAAACATCGAAAATGCAATACTTTTTTCCCTATTTTTTAACTGTGTTTTATTTCTTTATAAATCGCTTTCTAAGTCTTGTCAGACTAAATGAAGGTTTTTTTGCATTTGTATAGATAATTTTGTTCGAATTATATGTTTAACTATTTCAAGATATATTAAATTGCATAATAATATCTTCATTTCTATTTTCTTTCTTATAGCTAGTTTGAATATCACGCAATAAATTTTAATATGTTTAACTATTTAAAAACGATTTTTTTTACTATATATACCTTTTTAGAATCTATCTCTGTATTTTTTAAGATTGATTTTATTGATATGCGTAATAGTTTTTTTCGTCATTTAAATAACATCAAACAGTAATGATTTCTAGCGAAACCTCTTATATATGTACAATTTTATTATATTATACTATATTATTTTGAATTGAAATGTGTAATATACTGTTTTTATATATATTCTCAAATCGATATTACTATTACATTATGATAAATTTTGTATACTTTTTCTGTTTTATTCAAATAACATCAAATACCAAAAACCATTTTAGGATTTATTTTATTTGTTAAGATAAATGAATAAATTTAATGTGTTTTTTGAAAATCGATAAAAGTATAAAGATTATTAAATTTTGAAACAATTTTATGTGTATTTGTTCCACTTTTTTCAATTTTATTATCTTCTATTTTATAAAAATCTAATATATGTATTTTCACATGTGAACATATAATTTAAATTTCTAGATTTGAAAATTGATATTTTTATGCACAAAAAGGACGAAAATTTTGGATTGATATACATTGCTGTTTTACAAAGATATTATGGTGGAATTTTCATATTATTGGATTACTATTCCCGAATTATGATATATTCCGAAGATTTATATTTTATAATGATTTTTGATGTGGGTTAAATAATTTTATTTTTGAAATTTTATTTAGATGGATTTTGTCTGAAGGTTCAAATTTTACAATGATTATAGACATGGGTTAAATAAAATCATTTTGGACTTTTTTTTTGCCTGATTTAATCGAAAGTTAAAATTTTATAATAATTATAGACAAGGAAATAAATTAAATATACACTGCAAATTAAATGATTATTTGATATTCTATATCAACATTAGCTGTTATGTTTTCATGTTTTACGTTTTTCGTTGGATATAAAAGTATTTGTGATAATTATTTGCTAAGTATATATGTAAATTTGAATCTTAATATATTAATTATCTTTCGCTTCTATAAGTAGTTCAATCTTATATAATCAATATTTGTTTTGCTATATTTTACATATAATATTCTTGATTTTTGAATTTTTAATAAGAATTCAGATAAAGATTAAATATTGTTACTTTGTATGAAACTATAATTTATTATAAATATCACTGCTAATACTAGAATATCTTTCTTTCATTTATTTATTTTTTGTAATAAAGCACGATTCTTATAAAAAAATTATATATTTACTAGAATTGATGAATAGAAATATATGAATCGTGTAATTTTTTAGTTTTTATAAACCTGTGTTATATTCTCAACAGGTTTCTTTTGAATATAATGAAACACAACTGATCAAAAATGATCATTGATCGTATTTACCCCTTTTTCTAGATAAGAAAATAATAATAAAAATTTTTACCATGGTATTTCTCTCTATTTTACCGAAATTTTTTCTATAAAATTGATATTCTATTACATTTGTATTTAATTATGCGTTTTTTCCTGAAAATATGACATATATTCGAAAAAAAAACAAAGCACTGTATATCCTTTTTCATATTTTCTATTTTAGTTTATCTTCTTAATCATCTCTATGATAACATTAAAATCTGAAAGTTAATGTCTTTATATTCTTATGTAATTAAGAATATAAAAATTAAACTTAATAGAGATAATGCTATCATTTATAGGATATTTTCATGTTTTTATCTTTTTCAATGGAACTATACTATCATTTTTATAGTTTTTTTGATTCTTTACTTTTTACGATCGCTTAATCCACAAAGTAGTTAATAATTTACTTTATTCTTGTAATAGCTATATAAATACTTTTTTTTTCTCCTTTATATTCTTTTAAAATTTTATATGATGCTTGTTTCAGTGTATTAAAAACAAAAAATATATTCATCTTGTTAAGGTTTTTTTGTTATAATTGAATATATTATCTTTGGATTGAAATATTCGAAAATTACGCAATTTAAGTAAACAACTCTTTAATAAAATTTTATGCTGAAGTATCGTTTTTTTATTTAAAATTAGAACTCCTGGATACCAAATGCTGTTATCAAATCATTCGATTTTTAATTATAATTGGATTATGAGAAAGAATAACTGCAAAGAAGAACATTTTTTATCCATTTTTTTACGGCAAATTGTACTTTTTTATTAATTATTTATAATAAAATATTCTTCTAATTTTATTTAAATTTTCATTCAGAATCTATAAATTTATAAATCACCATAAAATTGTTAATATTGGCTCAAATTATTATAATAATACATATATAAGTCTATAATATGCATCAAACTAGATTTTCTGGCTTAGTAAGATCTTCTAATTAATTGTTCTTTATAATATTTAAAACCATAAATTTTTTATATTGTTAAGATTATTTATTAAAAAAGCAATAATATGACTATTTTTATGTTTTTTATAATATACTTATCTATTTCCTATTTATTTTTTCTTTAAGATTCTCTTGTTAAGAAATTATTATCTTTTTAAGTTTTTATTTTATTTTTCATATATATATATATAAATATACTGGTCAAATCGAAATAGTTTTAGTGTTTAGTAATTAATAATATAAAATTTATTGGATTTATCTTATAATAAAATGAAATTTTGAAGTAACATATAAATAGATTGAAAATACAAAGATATATTTTTCTATTTTCGACACCGGATATTATTATTTTTAGTAAATATTTTGGTTTAATGCACTAATATAAGAATATTGTTATAAAAATTACGTCTCTGATAGAAATTTATGTTTGATTGTCTTATTTTACTTTATATAAATTGTTATTTGCTTTAATTTTTTAGGCTTAATTCTCATATTGCTGCCAATCTTTTGGTTTTTTTTTTATTTTTATAGACGGTTTTTAGATTTTCTGATTGTAAATAATATACCTTTATGCTAAAAAAAACAGCTTTTTTATGATAATATTCAATTTTATTATAAATATTTCATGTGACATGTTATATTATCGATTTTCTATCCTATTTTAAATATAATATGTCTGCAGCGAGAAGAGAAAAACCATATTATGGATCTTTTTTGTGGCAAAAAGAAATAAAAATTGTATTTAAAACAAAATTATACAACTTTTAGCTGAATTATGTCGCTGAATAGCCGAATAAGGGGTGATAAATATGTCTGCTAGCATAGAAAGAAATCCTACAATGATAATTTATGACATGATAAATACATTATCTATAGTTGGAATATATAAAAATCATCTTTTTGTGGATATATAGCCATAACCAACTTGGTTATATTCAAGATTTTTTTGCCTTATAATGGATATTTATATATTCTACTAGACATAGCGAATATTTGTACATTTGTTTTGTTATTCAGATCAGGTGAATTTATTGATTTTTTGGTCAATTCCAAGTTTTATGTGTTGCCATATTTTTTTCTGTCTTAAAAAAAGCCTAGAGCCAAGGCCTGTTTGGTAAAAAAACCAATTTTATCTTGCTGATCATATTTAGATAAGCTAACAAACACATTCATACTATCTTATATTTCTCATTATCTGCGATTTTTTTATTAATTTATATATATCACAAAAAAAGGGATATTTTTTCTTATAATAAAATTAAGTTTTCTTATGCTGATTATCTTATAGAAACGCAAAATACGCAGAAAATCATATATTTTATTTTTTTCTTGTTTCTGAAACTTTTATGTGTGGATTTAGTCGACTATTTTTTTTCTTTATTTTAGTGGGTTTTTTGTGTGATAATAACTATCATATACACCAAATCGAAAAAATATGTTTTGAATTATAAAATAATATAGATTATGCTTGATGTATTTTGATTTGAGATTTTAGTAGTAAGTTTAAGGGTCCTATTATTTTTTTTTCTGTTAATGATCAATTACATAAAATATTGAATATATTTTTATATCTTATTGTGATATTCAATTATAAAAAAAGATTTTGATATCATTTAATTGACTTTGATGTCTTTTAAATAGGATTTTTTAAGTATGTTTCTTATATACAAAAAAAAGGGATTGATAATACTAAACTCAGTAATTTTTATGAATTGAACGATAGATTAAGCTTTTATTAGATCTGGTAAAACAAGATTAATGTTTTTTTATTCTTTTTTTATTCTTTTTTTTTTCAATTATATTTTTTTTTTGTAATTCTAATCATCTAAATCACTAACTTGATCGATATCTTATAACATTGAGATAGAATAATTACTGAATATAGGAATTTATGTAAACTATACACACTCTTAGATAATATATTTCTGTAAATTAGGTATGATTTTGAGATTCAATCTGTCTGCTAAAGTTTTAAAAAAACCAAATTTTATGATTTCTAATCTGAAGAAAGGTATTTTTGCAAAGCTATTCCAAGATTTATATGCTATTTGATATATATAGTCGCCCAAGCAGCTATAAAAGGTGCTTATTCTGTAAGAAGCTAAAAGAAAAAAGATTTTTTATTGGATTGAACTGCCGCAGATTACCTAATATAGGTTTCGTGATCATAAATTATACATTTTTCACTAAATACTGCTAAAAAAATTCAAAAGGTGCTAAAAAGTTAAGCTAGGATAAAGAAAAAATGTACATTTTAGAATACAGTGTTAGTTAAATACATTGTCTAATGTAAATGATTTAAATGACATTTTTTCTGATTATCTATATATTTAAGTAGATTCATTTTCTGTTTTTTGCCATATTAAATTTATTTATAATCTATTATCTATATGATAAAATAGTAACTAGCCATATTTTTATATTTTTCATGTTTAAAAAATGCATAATAATACAAAAATAATGAACATTTATATAAAATACGCAGTGCAAAGTAAATATAAATTACATTCCATTGGATTTGTGTATTTATAAACAAAAAATATTATAATTTGTATATAATAATCTATTATTATATTTATCACATGTTTATGTCGGTTTTTTGCAATCTTTTATTACGATTTATATATATTACTGACTCATATATTCATTAATCATTTAATTTTCTTTAAAAATCTATAATTTTAGTGAATAAAATAAAAATCGTTGACATATTTTACAAACTCAATAGCCTTTTTCACTTATTTTCAAATAAAAAAAAACATCCAAATATATGCCAGATCGCATAAATATAACATAAATAAGTCATTTAATTGCAAGATTCAACCACTCTTTTGCTTAAAATTTCTTTGAATTTTCAAAAATTATAATATTATATCAAAAAAGCATATAATACGTTTTTCATCTTTTCTTGGCTGCTAAAAATCTGGATTGCATATAATTTTTATTATTTAAATTGTAGTATATATGATATTGTTTATATTTATTGTTAATAAATGAAAATTTTACAAAAGTAAATACGAGTGTGTATCTTATATATCAAAAGCTTATATTAATTCGTGATGTGAAATTCTATTCGATTGACATAAAAAATAATATCTTTGTTGTAAAGAAATATTGAAACACTAATAATCTCGTAGTTTTATACAAAATGTATATAAAGGGTTTTTTTTTGCTAAATATCGAAGCTTTTTTTTTTAAATCCATGAATAATAAAAAAAAGTTTATCTATTGTATCGTATTGTAAAAAAACATCGAAAAGATAATGTTTTTTTCCTGTTTATGCTGATCGTGTTTTATTTCTTTATAAATCGCTTTCTAAGTCAAGCCAGAATAAATAAGTTTTTTTTTCGTTGTCAAAAATAATTTATTTCGATTTACATGTATAACTATCTCAAAATTTATATTTAATTGTATAATAGTATCTAACTCCTATTTTTTTTCTTAATAAAAAAGTTTGAATATTACTAAATAGATTATTGTATTTTTAACTATTTCAAACGAATCTTCGTATGTTTGACTATGTATGCCTTATAGATTCTATCTTGTTATTTTAAAAGACTGTGTATATTCGTATGCATAAAAGGTTGTTATCTATCTTTTAAAAAACAAAAAAATCGGATCTATATTTCTAGAGAAACCTCTTTACATGTTAAATCATAAATTTTTATACATGCTATACTGATGAACTGTTTAATATGTCTTAAATGTACATTAAATAATATTTTGATCTATTGTTGGTAAAAGATTGTTTTTACTATTTTTAATCGATATAACTATTTTTATTGCTGAATTTGTATTCTGTTTCTGTTTTTATATAAATAAAATCAAAAATCGAATGTTATTTTAGAATTCATTTCTATGTGTAAATATAAATAAATATCTTGGTTTTTTGTACAAATTGATGAAAACTAGAAAATTTATTATTATATTTTAAAACTATTTTATGTGCATTCGGTCCTCTTTTTTTTATAAATGAAGCTTTATTAATTTAATTATCTTTCATTTTCTAAAAATTTAATAGTTAGCCATTCAAATGTGAACATAAATTTTACATTTCTAGATTCAAAAATTAATGGTTTTATCCACATAAATTATTGAATTGTCATACATTTACTGTGTCACTGGAATATTATAGTGGAATTTTCATATTTATAGAATTTTATTCATGAATTATGGTATACTCCGAAGATTTATATTTTATAATTATTTTAGACGTGGGTCGAATAAAATATACATTGTAAATATTAAACTCTAAATATTATTTATTTGATATTATAAATCAAGATTTGCTGTTTTATTTTTATGTTATACGTTTTTCATTCGAAATAAAAGGATTTGTGATGTTTATTTGCTAACTATTTATTCAAGCTTGAATCCTATATTTTAATAATATTTAGCTTCTATAAGACGTTTAATCTATATAATAAATACTGTTTTGCTCTATTTTATAGATAATAATCTTGATTCGTTCTTTTTTTTGATAAAGTTTACATATTGTTTCTTTATACATATTATTAATAAATCACCTAATGCTAGAATACGTTTTATTTATTTATTTTCTCATATTGGTGCGATTCTTATAACAAAATTATATTATCTCTACTTTAAACGAATTAATAAATGAATCGTTATATTTTTTGGTTTTTAAAACCCTGTTGGATATTCTTCAACCGGTTTCTTTTATATATCGAGGAATACTACTGAACATTAATGATTATCGTACATTTTTTATACTTTTTCTAGATACAAGGATAAATGTAATTCAGTTTTTACAATTATTTTTCTCTAGATTCACTAAATTTTATTTTTTTACGTTTTATCTTTTTCTTTAGTTTTTAAATATCGCGTTATTTTTATTAAAATATGGAGTATATTCATAAAATGAACAAAGCACTATATATCTTCGTCATATTTTATTTTGAGTTTATCCTATCTAATCTATGTGATGGATTAGAAAATCTACAAGTTGGTAACTTTATCCTTGAATACAAATACTATATTCTTATGCGATTGATATCATATAAATACAACTTCAATGTAAATATGTCGCTAATTTCTATGTTTTTTATTGGTTTTTATGGTAACTATTCCATCATTTATTGTTTTTTTCTTGATTATATACTTTTTACGTGCTCTTCTCCATAATTTTATTAATATCTTACCATTTTTATTTGTCTATTTTGCTGTAAAAGTATAATTAATTCTTATTGCTTTCTTTTTTATAATTTGTATTTAAAAATTTTGCACATTTTATGTTCATTTCTTTGAAAATAAAAATTTTTTGCGCCTTTTTGGATATTTTTTGTTATTAAAGAATTTATAATCTTTATATTATGATATTCGAGTATTAAGTGATGCATAAAATCTGTTCTAGATAAATATAAAAGCCATAATATTGTTTTCATAATCCAAATTCGTACTCTATCTATATATAAAATCAAATAATTGTATATTTTCATCAAATTAGTTTACGAGAAGAATGACAAAAAAAACGTTACTTTTAAATCGATAATAAGACAAAATATTTGTATTTAATTGATATAATATGGTTTTATAATTTTTAAATGAAAATACTCTTCAGATTTTGTTTATAGATGTTTTAGTATATAATATTCGATTTATTTAATTTGGATTTTAAATCTATCAATTAATGAATCTCCAATAAATTCATTAGATTGACATAATTATCAATAATATATATACATGTCTATAATATACATTATACTGGATTTTCTAACTTTAAAGAACTTCTCATTGTTTATTCTTTATAATCTTTTTCGCATAAATATTTTTATACCGTTAGAGTATTTATAAAAAAAAGTGATAATAAAATTATATTTGAGAGTTATATTGTGCAAATCTTTGTTTAAGAGTCTTTTGTTAAGAAATTATTATTTTTTTAAGAATTTTTTTTTCTTTTGCACCTATAGAAAAATGCTGGTAAAATAGATAAAGTTTATATGTTTATACATTTATAACAAAAAATTGACAAGTTTATTAAAAGAGATACAAAATGTATAAAAACGTATAAATGTTTAAAAAACATAAAATATCATCTTCTATTGTCATAACCTTTTATTTGGTTATTAAAAAAACTTTTAGTTCTATAACTACTATAGTATGATTTCTAATTGTATTAGTTCTTTTTTAATAAAATTATGTCGTTTTTTTCGATTTTAAATAGCGTAATCTGTAATTTTATTGATTTTTATTCTTTCATTCTCACATTTTAAGAAGCTTTTTTTGTTTTATTATCTTTTATATATAAAATTTTTCTTTTTTCTGGTTATAAGTGAATCTTGTATGTTAAAATAAACAGCTTATTCCGTGATAAATTTATGATAATAGTCGATTTTTTTATAAATATTTCACGTGTTATGTTATATAATATATTTTTTATGCTCTATTGAAGAAAAAGATGTCTCCGATGGAAGAGAAAAAACATATTTTGGATATCTTTCGTGCAAAGAAACGTCGTCTTTGTCTTTTTTACGTTTTTTTTTATACTTTTAGCTGGATTGAGTCACCTGAAAAGCCGAATAAGTTCAGTTGAATATGTCCGCTAGCATATAAAAACTACGACAATGATAATATTGGCATGAAAAATACGATATTTGAAGTTATTTAAAAGAAAAATCATTTTTTAGGATATATTATACCATGAAATTAGCTATATTAAGTTTTTTTTTGCATTATAACAGATATTTTGTGTACTCTCTTAGCCATGGCGAATATCTGTAAATATGTTTTGATTTGTTAAATTATTCAGAAAAGGTGAATTTTTCGATTTTCGTCGATTTTAAGTTTTATGTGTTGCCATATCTATTTCTGTTTCGAAAAAAAAACCTAAGACCGAGCCAAGTTTGTTTAAAAAAGAAGACTTTAATGCTTCGACTATATCAAAATCATAAAGAAGTGTTTTTTTCAATTCATATGACATATTATTTGCGATTTTCGTTATAATTTTATGAACATCGCAAAAAAAGGGGATTTTTTTTTCTTAGAATAGAAAACTATTTTATATGAAAACAATCTTTTTATAACGCTGAATAATGATAAAAACATAGATAGTGACCTTTTCTTGTTTCTGAAACTTTTATGTGTGGATTTAGGCTACTATTTTTTTTCTTCTTTTTAGTGGCTTTTCTATGTATAATTATCTTTCCTACAATAAAAAAAATATAAAAATTGGTTTGACAAACGATGGAATACATCTTAAATCTATTGTATTTTTATTCGAGAATTTAGTAAAAAGTTTAAGGGTCCTATTATTTTTATTTTTTTCTTTTGATTGATCAAACCATTTTTATCAGATGAATTTTATTTCTACAAATTTATACTCTTTGTCACATAAAATATTCTACGTTTATTTTTTTTAAAAGAAATTTCCAATTATTAATATGAAAAATTACGAAAAAAAATATAAATGCAAAATTCATACCATAATTGCATAATTTTACATGCGATAATGTTCTGAATAAAACAAATCAAATTGTAATTTACATGCGCAAATGAAAAAATACAAAAAAAATAAAACCTTTGTTGTCTTTAATGTGTTTGCATAAATAAAAAATAATTTCATACAGAAGTAAAAACATTCAAGATTATTTTAAATGGTCATTGTAAATTAAAAATGGTAGATTTATGTAAAACTTTATTTATTTAAATAATTCCAAGAAACTAAAAGTATTTATTATACTTATATGATGTCGATTTTTGTAATATGAAAAAGGAAAAATATCTAATATTGTAGCCAAAAGTCGAAAGCGATATAAAAATGCTCATATATAATATAGTATCTCTGGTCCAAATGCATAAAACGAGAATTTTATTTAAAATAGTGTACCTCTCTTTTTTAGCCCTTTATTATATCTTTTTTATCTTTATTTACCCTCTGACCATTATTTATCTCTAAACCTAAACTTGTTTCATGCCATTTTAGTTATTTTTAGCCCTTTATTAGAAATTAAGATATACTTCATTTTAATACCTTTATATATTATGTTGTTTTAATTCAAATTCGTTATAATATAAACCATTTTCACCATTTTATTTATGTATGTATATTATAAATTGTTGTGTAGGATAATATGATTAAAGGTTTTCTTGTTAGAAATACCCAATATTTATACGATATTTTTGTATGTGTGTAATAATAAGCTAACTAATAATACATTTTTAATTAAGTTAAGGATTGGAATTAAACAGATTTTCTCCAAATCATTGGCTTTTCCTTCTTTTTATACTTTTTTCATGTTCTGGCTTCTTTTCTTTATACAGCCTAAATAATAATTCATACAGTAAATTATTATTTATAGATACAAAACTAGTATAATACCTTGTATTTATTTAGGATGCAAGCGCAAAAACACAAGTTCCTATGTGAATTATAATTAAAATTATTCAAATTGAAGCAATCAATTTATAATGAACGATATAATGTGATTTAATATATAAAGGTTTGTATTTCGAAACAACATGTTTTAAAATATACCATATCTTTTTTTAGTATATTAATGTTAAAAATAGATTTTATTTTTTGTTGATGGTATACTGTGGTAATAACATAAAAAATAAATGATATTCTATGATGTAGATATAACTCAAATCTATTAAAAATTTATATATGTTCAAAACAATCAAAATAGTATATTTTTATTTTTCTAATTTTATAATTTTATTGTTATTTTATAATTTTAAATTATTTTAAGAAAATTCTATAGATAATAATATATATCTAACTGCTAAAATATATAAAATTTTATGAGAAAAATTCGTTTCTGGATATCATTGGAAATGTCTATTTTTGATATGAAATGCAAATTTATCTATTATTTTCATATTTAGAATATCATCGTAATATAAAAGCATTTAAGAAGACATTTCTATCTTTACGGCACATTCATAAAAAAGAAAGACTTATTTAGATTAAAAATATCTATTAATAAGTCGATAATAGCCATATTTATGACTTTTGATATATTTTTTGTATAAATTCTATTTAAACATATGATCGAACGCAACTTATTACCGTTACTAATTCATAAAATTTGATATATTTTGCTTTTATTTTTTCTAATTTAAAGGGTTTTTTCTGAACCATTGTTTAATACTACAATTACTATTGTGATGAATTGCACTTATATCTGATATTTGAATATATGTAAGAAATAGAATATTCATATCTATCCATATAGGATATATGGATCCGAAAAATATTTTGCATATTATAATATTCTATAAATACTCCAATTAATTGTTTCAAATACGTCGATATATTTACATGTAAAGAATTCAATGAATCCGGAATTAGAAAACTAAAAATTTAAGAAATATAAGTTTCATTTTCTTATATTTGTAGAAATCCTTGCAAAAAATTATCAATACTTTTAAACTTAAGAGATAATACCAATCTGCTCATGAATATATCTATAAAAAACCCCAAACATTAAATCATATTACTTTAAGTATGGCATATTTTTATATTTATGAGTGTAGGAATCGAAGACAAGTACGTATGCCATTATATGGTTTAATTCTGGGATATGAATACACGATCTACAGGTGATGTCGTTATTAAATCACAAATAAATTAATTTCCATCAAAAAATGATTTAATAATATACAACTATAATATAGAATACTATCAAAACTCTGGGTTTTGTATTATCTAAGAAAATTGATGTTTAAGCTTTGAAATTTCTAAATTATGTAACTTAACGTATGAAATTGTAGATTTTTTATTTACTAATAAGACCCTTTTTTTTAAGGCAATTTTAATAATATATATAATTTAGTTAAATTACAGAAATATTATCTAAAAAACGTAAATAAGCGGGAATAAACACTAATTGCATATTCAAATTGAAAGATAGTGAATAGACGTTATAAAGGATTCATAGTATCATCAAATTAAACAATAAAATTGTTAATTTTACGCTGTTTGCTATATGATATCTAATAAGTTGAAGAAACAGATTTGGTAATATTTATGAATGAAGTAATGATAATATTTGCATCTTTTCCAGTAAAATCAATTATTATTGTGTTTACTATTCTAAGGTGTTTGGGTTGTTATATTATCTTACATACATTTTTTATGTGTTTTATTATTGTGTTTTGAAGGCAAAAACGACTGGATTTTTTGAAGTGTTTTAAGATTAGCATTAACTAGAGTTATATATCATATCGCATTTTTAGTACAAATTTTATTGCTGTGTATTCTATTTTTGTTCCTTTTGTGTATTATTATTTGTTTCTACTATATTTTTATTCATTTGTTGCTTTGGAATCATCATATCATAAAAACATGTTAATAGATTTCAGTAGCTATAAAATTTAAATCATGAATAGTCAAATTTTTTACAGCTATTTAACGGTGTTTCATTTGCTATATTTCATAGAAATGACAAATATTCCATAAAAATATAAAACCTTTTGTTTTTCAAGCTATATTGATTTTTAAATCATCAAAAGAAACTATTATTTATGATTTCTATTTGTGATCTTCGTATTTTTAATGTAATAAAAATATGCTTATTGGTATTAATCCTATCAATATGTATTATATATTCTATAGTTTAACGTATTTTCTTCTATCAGTTTATTGTAATATTTACTGGAATGCATTAGAAAGTTGCCTATCTTTTCACAGCATAAATTTTATTTTCAACACATTATATATTATGTTTCTTATAATCTCTTCATTTATCACAAATTTTAATGCCCATCTAAAAATCTATACTTCCAACACTAGATCAAGTAACATTTCTCAAGATAAGAATAAGATATCCTTTTACCAGCCGATAATAATAGAATAATGAAAAGGGAATCTATGTATGTTTTGGTTGTTATGTATAATTGGCATGGGATGTAAGACATATTGATAGAAAAAAAGAAAGTGGATGTGGATGAAAGAAGAACGTCGAGGTGGATAGAAATATGAAGGGAGAGATGGGTCGCCATAAATTGCCCTAGATGTGAATTTTGGATGTATACTTAGGCCGAAGGCTATGCCCAAATTTCGACCGAATATGATGATGATGGTCAAATTTTCTGAATATTTCAATAAATTTTGGATTTAAGTTTCTTTCTCTAAATTTAATACATTTCTAATAATTTATTTTCAATCTTTTGTTTATTTCTTTCTTTAAAATAATGATCAATCCTGTATTTTAATAAGAAAACAATTTTACCTCTGTGAAATTTAGAAAATTTTAACAATAACCCTGCAACAAAAATTAAAATCTAGCTATACCTTCCAAAGCATATACTACGGCCAAGACATATACTATAGTAAAATGTTTTCTATAAAAATCTTGAGCATCTTGTGATGAATTAAAATAAACTGTGTCGACATCCATATTAAATAATATATTCAATTGCAGCTTAGATATATATTTTTGTCATGTAATTTAATGATATATTGTGTTACATTTTTTTTATTATTTGAATTCCATGTTTATTAAAAAGCTATTTGTGTATAAATTTCATGTTTTTTAAAATGCTTTTTATTTATGATTAATCTAATTTAAATGCTTTTTATAGTTGTTCAAGCAAATCTGTGATTTCCTATAGAACAGATGTAGATTATCATTTTTTACACCTTAGAATACGCACTATATTCCTCGATGCATCTTCTTTCTCAAGACTAGTAAGTACAAGTGTACCCAGAAATCCGATTTTTGTGCGTATTCTTTCGATTTAGTATACATTAATTGCATCTTTTTATTTATTATTGTATATATCACTTCATACCAGATTGAGGCATAGTTACAAAGTTTGGTATGTTAAAAAAACCTTCAAACTAAGAGGTATTGAAGAAGGCTAAAGAGAGATGATTAAAGCCTAAAGTAAAAATAAGCTGTGCGTACTAGAGATCAAGCAAGTTTTGCATAAGAACAATTGCTAAAATTATAATGGATTATTTTGCCTTAAAATAGAAAAAAAAATATGATTACTATATCATTTTTTTCAAGAAAGATATGGAAATTTAAATTCTAACAGTATTTAAAAATCGATATAAGATTTAACACTATCTATCTATAATATCAAACATAAGCAAGTTCATATAATTGGAAAAAACATAATAATTTTCATATAATTACAAAAACAAAAGTTAAATAAGTGAAAAAGGTATTTATATTTTTTAGTTCTATTTTTTTAACCACAATTTTATGACATCATTTTATATTATTTTATGCGTCTTCTGTAACATTAATTCACGAAAAATAGTAAAAAAAAATGTAAGTCACACCAAAATGAATCTATAATCATATAAATTGCATATAATATACAATTTTCTACACTGTTATAATTTTTGCTGTATACTTTATAAGTTTTTTTTCTATTTATAAGTATTTAAAAAATCCACGATTATAGCCATTGTAAACAGAATATAGAATAAAAAAACCATTTTTTTCTTCCTTATAAATTACAAAAAACAATAAACATATATTACCAACAGCCATTAAATGGTTCATGAAAGAAAGTATACAAAATTTTTGCCTTTTTAATAGCTAAAAAGAATCCATGTTTTATTGCATCTAGGAAATCCGAATGTGTATATATTAACATAAATGTGTTAATCTATAGATATGTTTTTTAAAATTGTTTCGTACATGTAAGTTTCATATTATATTTCATATGTAATATTCATCCTTTGTATTCATATTATTTGTATTTGATATTTTTATATGATTATTTTTCATACATTATATTTACACTTTGGAGCGTTCTGTTCTTTTTCTGATATTGTTTTTCGATACGTGGTATTTTATCGTATTTTGTTCCTTTTTATTATCCCCCTTCTTTCATGTATCTTCTTCTCTCTAACTTTAACCTGTCATTTTTTTGTTTATTGTACTCCTCAACTTTTTGACTGATCTTATACTCTTATCTATAAAACATAAATCAGTTGTAAATAAGCTAGATAATTAGTGGTTCCATGTAAAAAAAAATATGTATTTTACTCTGATAATATTTAGCTCATTATTCAAAATACATACGACTTCTTTTTTAAACATTTTGTAATATTTGAGACTCAAAAACATAATATATCATCTCCAAAAAAAGCTATAAACTATTCACACAACTTTATAATTAAAACGAATATAAAAAAATAAAATATGTTAAGATGTCTTATTTGATACTTATGGTTCAAAATGGTAATAAAAAAATAATATTATCGCACTCAATAAGTTTGATGGCACATATAATTAGCAAATTCGAGACCTATATACTATACTCTTATTCTGATATAGAATTAGGCGCCAAATATTAAAATGTACTCTTCTGAAAAAAACTGTAGCAGACAACGTTTTGTTTTCTTTCTTTTGTATTTGATGTATATCAATAAACGATTAGTTCCCAAGTAATGTTTTTTAAACCTAGGATTTCAATCTTTGGTCTACAATCTTCTAATATCATATAAACAGATTTCAATCATTTACAAACTTTACTATCTTTCAACACTATTTATATTTACATGGTGTTTTACGGGACATTCTATAGTGCAAAAATTATATTTTAATAATACATATGCATCTTTCCTATAATATTTTAACGTTAACTTCATATTTCTTATTGGTATAAACACATAAAAAAAACATTTTAAGATCTACTATTACACATACTTATTGCAACTTCTCTTTTGAAACATAGTACCTTGAACTTTGCAATCTTTATTATTGGCAATTTCGCTCCTGATAGTTATCTTTTCACGTTATAATATCAGATTCATTCTTCTAATACAATTCCGACAAAAAAAATCGTTACAAATTTAAATTTATTTTATTTTTGTCAAAACTTCGTTCTTCTTAACATAGTTCGCACAAATCAACAACTTAAAATAGATCCTTCGTACTGTTTAGAACCATTTACTTTTTGTTCCTTTCTCACAAAATACTTACAGGATATTGCTTTACTATGACATACTATTATTACTACTCCAGACTCTTCATTTAAGATATATCTGAATAACTTCATCCATACAAGTTTCGCACATTTTCCACCATAATTTCCAATACCAAATCGCAATGCATGCCTATTTTTTTCTGGTGTTAAAAATACCCACATGCAACACGCCATTTATAAATATAGATATAATTCATTCTTTTTAACACTATTCACCCAATTAAATTATATATCGTGTCGTCTCATTCATTCAAACTGGCAATTATATGCATTGCTATCACACATTCCACCTTCTCAACATCGATTATTTTACACACCTTTTATAGTTTTATATTCTTTCATCCTATATATTATTCCACTTCTATCTACATATTTCTACTTCTGAAACTATTCTTTGGGATTAATCCTTTTCGAAGTTTATTTTATCTACATCAAAATGGTTCACTTGTCATTATTCATATCCTTCAAACAATACTTATCTATCTAGACGTCATATTTCTCTATTTTACACATAGTTTTTTTTAAAAAATCCTTTCCTTAGATTCAACAAAAATATAATTATTCTGATCATATTTTGCTTTTTCACACTCAAATTATTTCTTTGTCATTATAACAACATCATATATGTAAAATTCATTCATTACCGTATTCAATAATATAAAATTTACCATAAAAACTTACCAATCCCATAAATTTATTAATCACCTTTCATCATGAGTTCTTAAAACTCCAATCGTTAAGATAATATTATGCACACTTTTTTTATGAAAATTTCAGTTCATATACAAAAATTCATAGCATAAATGTACCCAAATAACTTACCTATCTTCTCAAATTCTTTACGACAGTTCATCAATAGTTTTTGTACTCAATTTGTTTAGATTTCGATACAACAACTTATGACATTAGAACTGATAATATTTAAAATTAATTCACCTTTTAAATTTCAACTTAGGGACTTACCTATCTTCAAAATTTTATTGATTACTATTCTTCTAGATATCATCCAACAAGCATCTTTTATCTTTCTAAAAAATTTACTAATCTTATATCATCCATCATCTTGCATGTAAATCACATGACACGAAACACCTATCCTATCTGTAAAAATAATAGTTATTTGGTTTATATAATCTATAAACTTCTTCCTATCTACAACTTCTATAAAATTATAATCTTCAAATATGATGCTATATTTTTAAACAATATTTATCTTCTATATATTAATTTATCTACCACAATTCTATAAAAAATTTTTACAGGCTCCATCTTACACTCTTCTCGCGTTTTCAATGATACTCTTATCTCAATCAACTCTTTTTAGTGCATATAACTGTTCGTCTTAATATAATCTTATCTCAATCATCACCAAAAATAATGAATAAATTTAGATCTATAAAGCAAAGGAAATAATATAAATGGCATATCATCCACAATTCCAAGTAGGGAAAAAGATTTATTTCTTCTAAGGGCGAATATAATTTATCTATCCTCATTTTGACATCAAAATCTCATCAAATCTTCTTTTTATGGATTCATAAAAAATCCATCTTTCTAGTTTGAGATTAAGAATAATCTTTTTTTAAATTTTGGGGTCTAAATTATTCTAAAACTATATATAATTACTATGATGAACTGCTTAAATATATAATGTTCTATTCAAAACAGAACCTATAAAATCTGTCTTATATTTGGAAACATAATAAAATCCAGATTTTTTATTGCTACACAATGAAATCACATTCTAAGTTAAATTTCGTTATAGTTGGAGAGCAAAAACAAAGAAAATAAGAATATACTTGTAAAATACTGCAATATGCTATGGATATATCCACAAAAAAGGCAAAAAGAATTCTTTTGAAAATGGATAAAATTAATGTTAGAAACAAACTGTTCGCGATATTAAGTATCGTTTGTATGTGATAGATATATACAAATAGTAAATTTCCGAAAAAAGAGAAATTAACAGACATTACATGCTTTATAAAGTGCTAGAATATCTAACAACATAGCATAAAAGTATAAATAAGAAATACAAGACATATGTCAGTTTATGATATTTGGCAACATATGAAGCAAACATTTACTTCTAAGGATTATACTATATATAGCATACAAAAATATAACTCGATCATATATATTTAATATGATAAAGATAATATGAATTAAATAACATCAATCCTGTTTAAACCCATAAAAACTGGTATATTACTATTTATTAGTTTTCTTGCACATCAAAGTATTACAATTGAATATTAAATCTATAAAAAATCTAAGATAGCGTATTTGATTATTTCTTACCTAAATTTGCACTTTAATGATTCTAATATCATACAATAATATACGCCTATAGCCTCGATTTTCATTTTGAAATTCATAAACGACTATAAAATCTAATATTTTACATTTTATAATACCAACAAGCACAAAATACGACACAAAAAAACAATTTTGTATTTTTTCCAATTGAAATGGATAAAAAGGATCTATGTCATGGAGCAAAATACTAATATAAACATAAATTGATATTTTAGATTTTGCTAATATACATTTTTTATACAAATAAAATTTGCATGTGACATTAAGACCTAGATAACAACAGCCATAAAATAATTACTGAAAGATACCATTAGAGAATATCACTTTTGTGATAAATAAAAATATACCATGTTATACTTACGACAAAAGAATCTTAAATGTATTCGATTACTTTTATGCAATAATATATATATTTGTTTTGAAAAGATTTTACAGCCCTTAAGTTTCATGTTCTACTTCATATATAATATTTTAACTATATTCTTTTAATATGTATTATATACTTTTAGATGATTATTTTCTATAAATTATGCATATTTTGCAGTGTTTTCAGAGATGTATATATATTTTTCTTTTTTGCGTGGTATTTTATCGTTTTTTCTTTCTTTTTATTATCTCTTTTTATTCATTCACAATCTTTTCTCCAGCTCAATTTGTCATTTGTTGTTCAATGTCCTCCACAAAAATGTGACTAACTTAATAATTTATCTTTAATACATGAATCCGTTTGATACGAGCTAAATAATTGAGGTATCATTCTATAAAAAAATAAATGATTATTTATCTAAAAATATTTAGATCATATTCGAACAGAATACGACTGCTTTTTTCTTAAAATTTTGTAATAAACATGGCTTTTGAACGTAGTATATCATCTACAAAAAAGCAATCAGCTTTTAACAATTGAAGAATTAAAACATGAAATAAAATATAGGGAGATTCCACGCTATATTTCATTGATTTATTTTAATAAATAAAAATGAAAAATATAATCTTGTTCAACTCAATAAACAACAGACACATATAATTAGTGAAGTCTAGACCACTCGATACTCTTATTTTACTATAAAAGGCGTCAAATAGTAAAATCGACCTTATTAAAAAAATATTTAAGTCTGTGTTTCATTTATATATATTTTTGATAAATTTGGTGCATAAAAAAAACGATAAGTGCCAAAATTGGTTTTTTTATACATAAGTTTTAAATTTTTAGACTACAATCTTCTAATATCATATATTCAAAATACCCAGGATCTACAAACAAAACAATATGTATAAACAGTTAGTATTATCTCGTATCTTTCAAATTTCATTCTATTTAACATATTTCAATTTTTAATAATTCTTATAAATCATTCTTCATGATTTTTACGATAGCTTCATTGTCGGTATCGGCATTGACACAAAAAATAAACTTATAAAGCACAACCTTTGCACATAATTATCACATCTTTATATTCTAGAACATATTGTGTTAAACTTTGCTATCTTTTTTCATGTCAATTTGGCTTTTTTACTTTATTAATTTACATTATTATCTCAAATTAATTTTTCTATACACAATTCACTGATTATCATCCATTGTATACAAATATTGATCTAGGCAAGTATAAACTTTGTTCTTATATACATAGTTTGCACAACATAACACACATCAAAAAATACACCAAGTATATAATATATTGTTTATTATAGGTATTTTTTAAGAAAACCATGCTTCTTTGTGCTTTTCTAATATTTAGACTCGAATACTTCGAGAAATTTTTATCAAGATAACTTCATATAATTATATATGTGAGCACATTAATCATCCCTTTCTTCTTTACCAAATCACAATATATGCTCATAATTTTATTCTCTAAAAATATATCCATATAAAGGCAATTTCTATATATAAGAACGATTTATTCTTTTAAAACTATTCAACCACTAGAATTTTAAATAATCTTGTCTCATACAAAAAGAATCTCACGTATTCATTACATATACACATTCCATCTTCTTTAAAGTATTTGTTCACTACTAATATCATTATTTCCTATTCATTCGTCCTTCATATATTTATCTTCTATCTACAATATTTCCCTTCTTAAACTATTCATTATAATCAATATTTTTCTAAGTTGATTCTATCCAGATCACAATATTAAATGCGTTTTTCTTCTGCTTCTTTAAACAACTATATTCTGTGAATTCGTCATATTTCTTTATGTTTCACATAATTTTTTCAAGAAATCCTTTCCTTAGATTCAACAAAATATTTTAAATTACATCTCATCTTGCATTTTTAAATTTTAATTTGTTATAATTGTATATTCACAACTGAACTCAATCTATGATATTTAGATTAGCGTAAGTCATGTTTCTAAATTCACCGTTATAACTCTCTATCTTCACAAATTTATAAGTCACCTTTAATCATTATTTTTACAACTTTAATAATTTAGATACAATTTAAAAGCTTTATTTTAAAACTTAATATCATATATGAAAATACATATTATAAAATTCACACAAAAAACTTATCTATCTTCGTACCAATTTTTTAATTTATTATATCAAAAGCTTTTATATTCAATTTGTTTAGACTTCGATTTTAAGAACTTTTTATCTTAGAACTCTATTCTAATACCTCAAAGCACGTTTCAAACTTAGATAATATAACATTTCCATCTTCACAAATTTGATTTATGCCGTTCTTCACGATAACATTCAACTCTTATCTTCATCTATGATTCAAAAATAAATCATCAACAGGAATCCAAGATCTTGCATGTGTATATCATTACCCGAAACATCTATCCTGTCTGTAAAAAAAACCTTTTGCTTGATTTAACAAATCGACGGACCTCGTCTTATTCAAAACGCTTAAAATAAAATCTTCTTCATAAATCATCTTTTTTCCAACAATATAATTTTTTCTATACTTTGTGCATGTAATCAACTTCTTTTAAACTCATTTTCTAGGTTTGTTCTGTATTATGTCTGCTTATAAAATCCATCACTTAATTACATCTAATTCACCACTTTTCTCAAAACTTTTCGTCTATAATCTACTCTTTCTAGCATCTACTACAGCATCAATGAGTATATTTATATCTAAAAACCATAGGGAATAATACAATGGATTATCATAATACCTTTAAAAAGGAATATATATTTACACTTCTGCGGGCGACTCGGTTTTTTTCTACATTTTATCGTGGAAGTCTGTTCGAATTTTATTTTCTAAGTTAATGTAATATATCCATCTTAAGGGTTTGAGATCAAGATTTATCTCGATTTGAATATTTTGGGGTTCGAATTATTTTAAATTCAAATAATTTCATGATTGGGCTATTAAAATGTGTAATGTTTTGCATAAAGCAGAAATTAAATGTTTTTTTTTGCATTCCACGACATAACAAATCAAATCCTTTTACTGAATAACAATTTAATCACAATTTGAATATAATTTCGTTATAGCTGGAAAGTAAAAACAAAGAAAATAAAAATATACTCGTATAATTGTGCAAAATATATTTACAAAATGTCCATACAGGATTTTTTTGTATGGATTAAGATCCTGTTTACAAATAAATTGCCTAAAATATTACACTATTTTTGTGTGTTGTATATACATAAAAATTAAAATCTAAAATAACAGAAATAAACAAAAATTTTAGGCTTTTTCATAATGCTAAAGTATTTTTACTTATAGCAAAAAATATATATGTAATGTATAAGGCGTGTGTAAATTTTGATATTTGGCAACATATGCACACTAATTGCGTCTAAATATGGTATTTTATATTGTGATAAGAAAAATATAACCGAAATAATGATGTATTTAATGTGCCAAGAAAATATAGATTGCCTGAAAAATTCCTGCATAAACCACTGAAAAGTCGAAATCTACTATTTATTGGATTTCTTCAATTTATAATTAAACAAGAACACAAGAAAATATAAAAATCTAAGATGCGATATTTGAAATTTTTTATCCCGAATTTAATGTCTAATAATTCTAAGATCATATAATAAAATAAGTCGAAATTCTCGGACTTTTATATTAAAAATCATATATCGAATATAGGATCAATGTATAACCAAAATAATACCAACAAGCAGGACCTATGGCACAAAAAAGACATCAATAAATAAAATTTGTTTCTTTTTGCATTGCAAGTAGACAAAAAATACATTTTATTGCACAGAATTTGAATTTAAGCATAAAAATATATTTTCCATCTGATCCTAATTTACACATGTAGCTAATTTTGGCTATATTGTATGAATGTGATGGATATTTTATTGCTGATATGTATTTTATGCCATGTATATTATCTTATATAGGATTTAAATATAATATTTGCAATACAAAAGTCATGATATGTAACTAGTTTAACAGGATATAGCGAACAACTATTTTCATATAGAAAAAATATGCCGAAAGATATCATAATGAAACTTTTGCATGATTAGATTTTCTATTATATTTCAATCAAGCAGTTTGAGTTATTGAATGTGTCAAAAAAATTATTAGTTCTCACAAGTCATTTTTGCTGATTTAAAAGATCTTCGTTTTATATTTATATATGCTTTAAATAAAACAAAATATTATTTATAATCTAAGAAGATATGTTTTAAAATGAATATGATGCAATAATAAACAAAATCAAACGCTGTTATAAAAAAATAGAATTGTAAATATGCATTCATATATTAAACATGATAAATAGAATTATAAAACCATAATAGTTAATTTTGCTAAATACATATTATTTAAAAATAGGCAGATACGCATTACATATTGGAAAAAATATTAATTGGTTTTTCTGGTCATTTGAATTCTTCGATGAGTTAAAATCGCGCTTTATTAATTTTATACCATTATTTAGTATCTTTTTTCGCATTATGTTCTTGATGTTTCTTATAATAACTATTCGAGAAAATATGAAATTAACTTGTAAAGATTATAATACCAATTTATATGCTTTATGTAAATCAAATGCATAATAAAAGCGATAATGGTTTCTCTTTTAGACACGGTTTATTTTAAAAAATTCGTAGATAAAAACAAAATTTATGTATAGATATAACAGTTCTTTTAAGGGATTATTGAATTTATATACACCAATTTAGTATATTGTAGTGTTCATCTTTTTTTAAGGCTTTATAAATAACACAGATACTTAAGATATCTATATAGATTATTCGGAATCATATATAGAATGTACATAGATCCACAAAAAAAAATTTCATTTTTTTTATACATTACAAAAATTAAATTCATGGATCTTTTCTGCAAAAATAACATTCAAGATGATAAAAAATTTGTTCTTAAGTGTAAATCGTGGATTTGCGAAGGCAGAATTATCGGTTTTCAGACATTTTAAGTATAGTTGTGTAATTAAACGAACAGAAAATTAAAATTATACTCATAATTTCCTTTTATGTATATTCAATATAGGCATTGGCACATGTATATCATGAATGATAATAAAAACTGACATTAAATCTTTTCACGCAATAACTAACTATGAAAATGGCTGATTTACGTGTAGATTGTTAATTTAAATATTTTTTTCATACTGTTTATTTGTTTTTACATTTTTTACAAAATTTTAGTGCCAAAAAACGATTTAATGCATTGTTTTTTTCGAAAATACGCATTTAAATCACCACTTATTTGCTTTGTTTGGTTCTTTATAATATTACTTTTCAGATTGTCGTTATGAATTTTTTATTCTAATTTGAACTATGTTTATTTGACTGTTATCATAATTTCTTCATAATATTTTATGTTTTTTAAGCAATTTAAGCAGTTATCGAACAGTTTTTTTATTCATCTAAAATCAACATCTCAAATTGTCCGGTTTTATTGTTTGGATAACGTAGGAACATGAATTCTCTTAATCTGATAATATTCTTTTTAATTTAGCTACAGAACAAATAAAAAAAATATAGATGTCATATTCTTCTAATATTAAAAGACTACTATTCAGCGAATTGGTTTTTATTTCCAATAAAAAACCATATAGTATTTGAAATAAGCTATTATTATTTTATTAGATTTAAAGAATTTTTTTGTAACTCGCTATATTTGATTTATCTATAAAATTTGCTTATAAAATTGGGAATAAATTTCATAACTTTTTTTGCAATAAGAAGGCAGTTATATTTTGTGGGCAATCACCATATCGTGTTTCACAGGCAGAATCTTTGTTAATTTATTGATATATTGCTTATACAAATTGATTGTTATAAAAACCCTATATATTTGCCAATAATTCTAGTTACATTTGTTCTATGTGCTATAATGTAAACATGACTAATGTTTGATTACGCATTGAAAGATTTGGCAAATCTCTTAACTGCTGCTAATAATACGAACGATATTTATATCCGTGTTTTCATATTAGAGAATGTCAGCTTTAATATCTACAAAGGGATAACACGCCTTTTTTAACCGTGTATTCGAATTACTCAATGATAAATGGTTTTTTTGCATTTCGAGACAAAAGTTGCATTTTTACAGTAATATAAAACTATTAGGACTTAAGAGAAATATTGATTTTATAGTAAACTCAAAATTAATTTTTTATGCAATCCTCATCTATAAGTATTTGTTTAAAATCTAAATAGAAATTAAATCTTTTTGTTTATCTTAGAATACATTCATTAAATACATATAATTTAATGAAAAAAAAATTATAGTTTTATACAGAAGTTATTAAAATAAAGCTACAATATATTGTTTAAAATCGCATAAAAAATGACTATTTAATAATGTTAATGGTAAAAGATGATGATTGTACAATCTAAATGTGTATATTATATAAATACACCCAATTTGTATCTAAAAATATTAGGATAGATTCGTATATATAATGACGCTATCAGCAAAGCTGTACTTTTTTCCAATTTATTCTGATAAATTGTTATAGACCAGCGCAATACTGCGTCTAAATTTGGTTTAAAAGGCGATTGCTGCTAATATTATACAAATTCGATTTGTAATTTCATTAGATGAGTTTAGTATACATTAGAGCATTAACACATCAGAATTTAATTTAAAGTTATGGTCGGTTATAGAAAGATGGATAGGCGACATACGTGCAATATAAATTTATAAATCATAATATTGATTAAAGAATTATATAAAAATGTGCCTAAAACAAAAATTATCAATGTTTTATTTGTATTATAAATATTGCATTATCTCTATTATCATTTGCCTTATACAAAGTTTATCATTAAAAATATATTTTTTTTTGTGTAATTATATGGTTTTATTTTTTTATGATTATATTTTGCTAGCATGAATACTTTTAGCTGCATATTATCTGTCAGAAAAACAATTATATCTGCATTTTTTTACTTCTATTGTTTTCAAGTTTCGGAAATACTTTAGTTTCTGGATTTACAAGCTTTACGTTTTCATGTGATAAAAATTATGTTCAAAATTTTTTATATTATCTCCTTAAAATTTTAAATATATATTTTATTGATAATATAATTTCTTATTTTTCAAATCAGTAATTCAGAGTTAATATTTCAATGCTTATAAACGATTTTATTTTCTCGTTACAACACTTTATAGTTTAGCTGAATAGTATTTACCCTTGATTTTTGTAGATTTATAGTGTATAAACGATGATTTATTAATACAGTAACAAAAAAATAATCATCAGGAATGCCTTGAGGTAAATTGCATCTTTTCCAGGTATATCTTTATCATTAAATTTTATGCAATAATTTCTATTTATACAAATATAATTATGCGAGATTCTTTTAAAACATAAGTATGACTTAATATCGTTAAAATACATAAATATAATCACAATAAAAATTTTATAAAAGCAATAATGTGTTTAAATTTCTTTTTAATTAAACTTGAAACTACAATTCGCGTGATAAAGGGGCAATAAAATTTCTTTGAAATCATTTCTCTATATATTTATTGATAATGACCACCATTTTTAATTTAGATTTATCATTATATTTGATTTTATCCAGAATACAAATTTAGATTGGGAAATTATTTTGTAAGATAAATTAGAACTGTAAACAAACATTTAAATCTTCATTGTAAATTTAGACATGGAAAACTTGATAAAATTAAAATAAATATAAATAATAATATAAATATCAAAAAAGGGGTTTCGTACTTATCATAGTATCTTAAACTTACTAAACATATAAAGTAGAGTAATTGCAACAAAAAACAAGAAAAATCCTAATTTGATCCTAAAAAATCATGAAAAATATCTTGAGGGAACATTTAAAATTAAAATCAATACATTTAATACACAAGTTTACATATGAATGATTTATAACAAAGTTTGTATGTTGCAAGTGTGCTTCGGAGCAAATAAAAAGATAATATCATGTATTAACTGTAAAATTATAAAAAGTGTTTTTACTACTGCATGTGCAAAAAAAAATGTTGTGTATAGTAATAGTATACAAGAAAAGCAAATTAGTCATAGCTGAGACATTTTTTTTCACAGATTGCAGCAATAATAAAAAATATTTTTAAATAGTAATATATATAAATGATTATGTTTTTTGGCTTCATAAAAATACAACTACTTTGACTTATCGGATAATATTTTGACAATTAAAAGAGTAAACTCCGTATAGAAAAGATCCAGTGTTATATAGAAGTATATGAAAGCGACGCATAAAACAGTATCTTTATATTTGTATTTTCAAAATGAATAAATTAAAGATCCCAAATCAATTGACTTGAACATAAAAAAAATAAAAAATATAGATTGTAAATACCTTTAAAATATATTTAGATGTTTAAATGCTATTTATATACCATACAATCTATAAATGAGGCAAATTTTGTTGTTATTGCATGATATAATACAAAAATTCAAATAAATTGATTTTATTATTATCTTTCTAAAACGAAAAATATATTTTTACTTTGAAAGCTGATATGAGATGACCTCAGAGCATCATTGCTAGTAATATTAATTCATTTGCGTTTTGTAAAATACTCTAATCTTTAAGATTGAGGATGAATGAATTTGTGAAATATATAAAATTTTTTTTTTATAAAAAAAACAACTTTAAAAAGTTTGTGCTCCCTAAACAGCATTAACTTGGTATAAATCATCAGTTAAAGGTCTTCCATTTTTATAAAAGATATATTTTTGTTTAAGTGTTCTTTATTATATATAAAATTCTGCTTAACAGTTTTTATTGTACTTCTTTTTTTTTAAGACAAAAAATACTTTTATGGTGATTGAAACCAAAATAAAAATAAATAAGATCTTAAAATTATGTTCAAAGGACATATAAATATGGATTCTTGATTCTGAGTTTACATATAACACTTGTATTTAAGGGAGTTTTCTTAGCTTTTTCTTGACATGACTCGTTTCTATCCGTGTAAAAATTGTAAAGAATCTGTTATTTTTACTTTCTATAGTTTATGCGAAAAAAAGTAATTATCCGAGGTTGCTTATCTGCATATATTGTATCTTAGTATTTAAATACATAAGTTATAAAATAAATTTGAACTTTAAATATTTATTTTCATATTACAGAAATACATTTTTTTAGTCTGATTATAATTATATATGATCGCGCGCGAAAACTAGTGTGGGATACTCTGAAGGCATTTTTTTTAGATAAAAAAATAATATTCTATACACACATAAGTTTTTAATTATCAATTCACAAAATAGTTTTATCAAATGTTTTACATTATCAAATATTTTTATTTTTTTTGTTATCGTTAATTTGTTGTATAATAATAATATACAAATAACAAGCCGTAAATTTTTTTGAGTATTGTTGCATAATATTCTACAAACATGTGCTTTAAAAAATATAAACAAATTTAAAGAATAAGAAACTTTACTCGATAAAAAAATGTAGATGAAAGATATAAATTCTGATTAAGTTAATAACTATATCAGATGATTTATCATTTTTTATGATAGAATTACAAAATGCTTTGGTCATCATGAAAGACTTATATAACTTGTAAAAAAATTATACATGCAGTATAAGGTCGCGCAATTTTTTTTTGTTTTTTATTATACTTATGTAATTTTTCAAATGTAAAATGTTTTTAGACATCTATATATATTTGCTTGAATTCTTGTGATTATAAATCATATGTTTTAAGCTTACCAATATGCATGATTCTCCATTTTTATCGCAAGACCTCTCTGTATTAGAAATTAAAAAAAAATAGTATTCTATCTAGCATTTATTTAATATCAGTATTTATTTTTGAACTGCAAATTTATATCCAAATTATGCAAGGTTTTCGACTACGCTGTATTTTTTAAACGATATTATGTACGATATGTACTTAATGCATATAATTAAGAGTATATTATAGCCTTCATCTGCTAGCAGAGAAATCATATATAAAAACAAAAGAATTTACGATATTATACGAAAAATAAATACATGTGCTCATAGCTGAAATGTGTATATTATAGTATAAAATAGCAGTGTTAAACTTTTTTTATAGATTTAGATGATTATATATTAAAACTGGGAAATGAAAAAGTAAATTTTGTGTATAACAGCTAAGCTAATAAAAGCTTTTTTTCATAGCTAATGTTTTATGGAGATGTCTTTATAATATTTTTTTTTGGCATTGCACATATAAAAACCTTATTTACTGTTTGCGTTTTTTTCCATACGACATACAAAATTTTGTGGTTATTTCTTTGACTAAATGAATATCACATAGAAAATTTTGCATTTTATCGTTTTTTAATACGCAAATATTTTCTTTATAATTATACTTTATTACTATGAATCTATAAAAAGATAATTCGTGTTACTATTAATATCATAAAAAATAATTGAATTTTTTTTAAATAAAACTTCATTGAATTTACAATTAGAAAGTGAATACACAGTTCTCACATCCGTTAATAATTAAGGTGATAATAAAATGTTGTAATAAAAAATTTCTGATTCTATATATAAAGCATAAAATGTAGCGTTATCTAGCTATCCAATTAAATATATTCTTATGAAAAATATGATGTCTTTTAATAATCGAGAACTTACAAAAAAAGCACATTATTAATAAGAGAAGAAAATTTGTCTTTCATAAGTGTGCTTATTTTATTTTTTCCTTCATTCACAAACAGTAATAGACTTACAAATCTATACAAAATACTACATTTACATACCAAGTCATAATCATCATCCAATTCGTACGTGTATACTGCAACAAAAGCAAAACGAAAGAAATAAACCATATCAAATAGCATATCAGAATATTCAGAACTAAACAGCACATGAGAAAAGCTTATACCCCAGGGGAATATGGCAGAGTGATTCAAGTTACAAGACTTCGCTATATCAATGATAAAATTTAGTTGTACATATGTAAGTATCAAACCTTTAAGCAACTTGGATTCACAATCTAAATATAAACGTTAGATCGAACAAACAGAGCTAACTATATCTTATACAAATGAACTGCACACAACATACTATTATAGCGAATAAATACAAATATAAGTTTGAAATGGCGATGTACAAATATAAAAGCTAAGGTTTAAAATTTATAAAGCTAAGAAATATGAAAATATCTAAACATACAAGAGTATTTTACAAATACAAAATAAAATAATAAATATAAGTAGATGATAAGCAGCACAAAGTTCATTAACTCAGAACTCTATCACATCCTATATACTCTACAAGTTTTAATTACACAGCACGACATGCATAAAGCACAAAACAGAAATGAAATCACAGGTACATCTAACATATTTTCCACATGAATCTTCTTAGGATGATCTCGGACCAACAATTGTAAAAAAATTGCAACATACAAAACATAAAACACAGCTCACAGAACATACGTAAATGCATTACAACATAACATAAAATGTTTTTTTAAGACAGGTAATCAGTTGCCACAAGGTTATACGAACTCAAAATATAATATGATAGAAATCTAAAGAACATAGATACTTTACAATAACACCACATGATAAACAGAAAATTGAAATAAACACATCACCACTACAATATGTATATTGTAACACACATTACCGCCAAAATACACATGTTGAAATTGCTAGACACAACAGAATTCTAAAGGTAAGCTAAATATTTTTATGTCTATAGAGCAAAAATCACAAAAACAAACAATAAGTGTTTTTTATTCATCCGTTAATCATAAAAAAAGCAATTGATCGTTGCGTGACAAGTTAAAGACACTAGGTACCACATCAAATATTCCTAGCGTGTTAGCTTGCCAAGCTTTTCACAATAGAATACATTTGCATTCTCATGCATTCATCATAAATCCTATATTAACACACAGGCAAACAAAATATCGTCAAAATTCACACAGGAAACAACTTTCAGCTAAAACATATCCACAAACTTCTAGTCTTGAAACACAACAGAAAATAACTAATCAGTAAATGCAGCAACCTAGACTCTTCAGAAAACCAAAAGATGATATGCAACAGCACAGCAAACAACATATTCACTGATTGGATACAACAATAAGTCAAAACTATATGCAACATAAGGCAACACCTGCAACAGATCACAAAACTATGTTAATTCGTAGATACCAAACAACATTTGAACGCATGATTTCACCAGACAATATTCTACAGATGTCTATTTCATACCAAAATACACGTTAGAAACAAAAATTCTGACTCTGACAATATAAAACCTATATCATAAACGCATACATAAACCAAGAATCTATCAAAATCAAAAACAAACGTTCCTACGAGATCAAAATCTTGATAAAGCATCGCTGCAATAATCTCATCACGTCAACGTATAAAAACCAGATTTTTCAATATTTAGCAGCCGAACTTTATCTCTGTCATATAATTCACAACTTAACTAGCATTTTCTGTGCATACGAGATTGATGGAATCTAGTATCACCCAAAAAATTACATAGACTGACTTCTAGCAATCATATATCATGAATATTGGAACATTTACTTCCCGAAAATCCAAAATATCTTTTTTTTATATCACAGTGCAGTATATATGAATGAGCCTTCGTGATTCGGTGTGTAGGGCAATTCTAATTTAAGTTCCTCTAGAGGCTACCACATATCAGATACTTTTTTTTTTGTATCAATCTTCATGTAAGATTGTATTTTAAAGGGATTGAAAATTCTATATAAGAGCGATTATAATGAAATATATTTGCAAAACATTAAGAAAAAATAAAGTAGTTCAAAATTTTACTTAGATGGATAGTTTTATGTTTCGATTGATATCGAAACATAAAAAAGAAATATTAGCGAAATTCGTATGTAGCAAGCAGCGATTCAACTATAAAGCTAAAAAAGTTTCATAATGTATATTCTATATAAATATCTAATAAAGATTCCTTTGTCTAAAGCATTTTACTGTAAAAAGTTGTTGAATCTAATTATAACAAAGGATTTTCATTTTGAAATTCATGAATCATATAGAATTTAATTTATTATTATATAACAGGCATATTTAACATGCTATATAGTGGTTTTGGATAATCTATATGATATGTGCTTTTTAAAAGTTTGTTTCACATATGTTAGTAGCCTAAGAAAATGGCATAAAATAGAATTACTTTAGAATAAAATACATTAAAATTCTTTATCCTATAAATTTTTTGACTTGTTATGATATTACCAAGTATGGGCTTCTTTTACTTATAAATTTCCGTGAATGATCTTAAGATGACCAGATAACATTATATTTAACATTTTCTAGTCTATAATTAGAATAGCAATATAAAAGCAACACTGATTATCATAAAAATTTAATGGATATATTCATGATTCTGAAAATATAAATACCAATTTCGAATCCACAAGGTTTCAAAAAAAATTATAAAAGTCACTTGTCATTTTAGGTATTTTAATACGCTTATTTAGGGTATCAATCCACGTTATATTTAATAGAAAAAACCATGGAAAAATTATTTGTGCTTTTTAGCGAAGATATTAAAAGGATCAGATATTAACAATATTGGAAGATTTCTAGCTATACAAATTTATACTAATTGTATATAATAATTTACAAAAGTAATTAGCTTAGAATTTATAATATTATATTGCATCAATCAACTTAGAAATAAGCCGGTTTTTTATTTAGATTTGTAACCATTTCAATAAATTAAATCAAAGCATTTTTTTAATTTTTATATTTTATATTATAGTATAGATATTGTCAAATAGAATTAAAAATATCATGGTATTAAGCAAACGTAAAAATCACAAAAAAACGCTTTAGGTACATATATATAGATGTTTATGCAGATATTAAACAGTTAAAGTATAAGAGGGTTCGCCAATTGTACTATACTTAATGTATCTCTATAATATAACAATGGCTATATTACATGCCATACTCGTGTAAATAAGATAGGCGTCCCGATTGGAAAAAAATGCAACATAATATCTAATAAATTTAGTATTCCAAATTTGTATATACACAGCTAAAGATTGGTTATTCCGGAAAATTATGTTTCAAAGTTAAGATATCAAAAATATATAACTCTTCCAAATTTTTTGAGCTGTATCTGCAGCAGGGCCATAATCAAGTAAAAAAAAACAATATTAATCTTTAATTACTTGGAATTTATTTGTGATATTGTTGCAAAACTACGAATTTAAATGTTCAAACAGTAGTAATTTTTGATTAGTTGAACACGAAAAAAATAAATTTTTATTAAATTCAATTCATACTGCTTTTGTCAAACTTTTTATGTGATATCGTATGGTTTTTATATTATATCTAATAGTTTTTATAACTTATGCACAGTTAATGCTCAAAATCTTATGAATTTTTTTTTACACACGATATTATATTTGGAGAGCATAAAAATCTTAAATCATTATAATAAATAGTGCTATCCTGTAGAAGATAGCGGTTATGATACAGGAATAAATAAAATATATTATAAGAATTGATACTTTCAGGCATAGTAGATAAGAAATGGACGCCTTACAATTAGAACATATACGAAAACAAACAAATTTATATATTTTATAAATAAAATAAAGGCTTAAGGAATCATAATTTAGTGATGTTTAAATATTTGTGCCGCTTTTTATATAAAAGTAGATTTAATAACAGAATACCACCTTTTTAATGCACTTGATGCCATTCATTTTCATAAAAGTTGTAATTCTACTAATGAAATTACTTTTCAAATTTATTTTTAGTATCTATAAACACTACTATTATTCTAGCGAAGATCATTAGAAATATTCTTTATTTTATTTTTGTCACAATATTTTTAGTTTATCTAAATTCTTTCAACCCTAGAGCATACATAAACATTGTATCATCAAAAATTATAATAAAATTATTTTCCGATCAATGATCTTTTTTATAACATATAATCCAAAAAAAAACATAAAAATAGCATCAAACCTTTTTATATAGGAAAATAATTTTATTTATTTATTTTTGTGCATAAAAATTAATTTTAACTTTTTTGTAAGCTGTGTTGTGTATATAATACTCAAATTTTTATTCTATATTATATAATTACTCAATCGATTTATAAAAATTATATCATATTTATAATAATTCTTTTGTATTTTTAGTTTTGAAAAATAATAAAAACTAAGTTAGAACATTTAATGATTATAAATTGGTTGAGTAATTATATAATATAGGATTAAAATTTATTTCACAAGCATTTAATAAATTGAAATAATATAAACGAAATTTTGGTTAAGTTTGCTAAAAAAAAGATCGAAAAATATAGTTTTCTAGCAACATATAGGAAAGCATAAAAGTTATCTTTGCATGCTATCGATAAATTTTGACAATTCTCAAATGATTGATGTACTACGTCTAGACACATTCTACATGTCTTTTATTTATGAATACATACGTGTTATAAAAAATAACATCTGTATGTATAAGAGACTCGAACATGTGGAGTAAAATAGCATTGCATATGATTTATCTTCTAGTAAAAAGAGGAATTTAGAAAGAGCTTTTATAATCATCGTTAGAAATGTAGCAGCTGGTAGGACATTATATTATACAATTATAGAACTTTGCAAAAATAAAAAAGCTAAAAAACTACTAAATAATTAGAATTTAAATCTATATAACATTTAATCAATTTAATTATTAATATTTTAGATATGCATTTTTTGTTGTATCATAAATAAAAAATAATCTTATTTATTCAAATGTACATTGCACACGCACATTTTTCTTATATAAGAAAAAATTAAGTATACACTAATTTAACGGATTCTGTTTATATCTTAAATTTTTTTGTACAATTATTGACTTAAAGTTTGCTAAATAATCTAGATATCCATTAAATATTACGGCTTATAATAAAACGGAAAAAAAATTGTACAATTGTATATAATATTCTTGCACCCAACTTGTATAGTTTTGTAAATTTATTATTAGTTGAATCATTGTAAAAAAGTTGATATTTATATATTAATAGCGCCAATGAAATATAAATATTTGTTTATTTGTCATATTATATAGACAGTAACACTCAAAAATATTTGATTTGCTTGTTTATCGTCAAAAATATAACAATCATTTAATAATTTTTTTATAGAGTTTATATGTTAAAAAACTTAAATAGAGGCTCCTATAACTTAGACAGATCTTTAATCTATATATTTAAATGAAAACTGCAATAAAAATTTCTCTTCATGCTTGAAAAATTCCGCATGTTTTTCTGAAGTAAACTTCTAATAAAATCAACAAAGAAATCAACGGATGGCTTATAATTCAGTTTGTTCTCCGAAATCTTTTTTATAAAAAAAGACTTCGTACTGTGTACAGAAGAAATAGATTCCATTTATTTATATCAGGAAGCAACAGGTAAATGTATTTTTTCCTTTCCGACATCTCGTCAAATTTTTTTGCAAAGATTATATATTTTTTGTTTTCAAAATGCTTTTTTTGCAGATTTAGTTCCAAAATGTCTTTATCGTGGATTTCTTGTGAATTCTATATTTCTGTGCTAGAATCTGCTAATTTTTCATATGACTTTTTGGTTTTTTCTAGAAACTCTATATATGAATCTGTAAATTCATGGATTAATTTTTCATAAATATCATCTATAAGCCTGTCACTATAGTCATATTTTTTCGTTTCTAGATGTATAGCCTCAGTCTGCGAATATGTAATTGTATTTTGCAGCGCTTCTTCAATTTTTGCGTCTTCTAATTCTCATTCGATGAGAAAGCTATTTTTCAAATAGTTTTTCCCTTTAAATTCCTCTACACTTATTAACTTTTTTGTCTTAATACTCTCTTACACTGATTGATTGTGATTCAATGTCTTTTTCCTTTTGTATGTGCTTGTTAATTCATTTGCTTCACTTTTGATGGGAATAATGCGTTTTTTACTATTACATGTAGTTTGTGATTTTTCTATAGTTATTTATCTATTTTTTTGAATGAATGCTTGCTATGATTCATCTTTTTTTATTTCATTTTAAAACAAATTTTTTTGCAATAGGTTACAATAATATATAAATACATTTGTGCCTGAGCTATTGGTTTTTTATCGAACGAATAAAAAAATCATAAAATATGTATAAAGTTATTTTTATCTTTGATCTTTAATTATTTTATATATCGGATTCTGATGTATTCAAAAATTGTAACTGTGATTCATGCATAAAATTTCGTTAACGTGGTGTAACTGATTTTTAAAATTAGAATGTTACAGCAATCTTTATTTTGTAAAAATAGTAAAATCTCTTATTAAATTAAAGATTTCTGGAAAGGCTCGCAAAAAACAGTTAATGCTAGTAAAATTACGCTTTAAACTGATATGTTCCTTCATTATGTGTAGATAATAATAATCCATATTTATACAACATGACTAGTTAGCTTTTTTTTACGCAAACCAGTTATCTATTAATATGATATCTTGCGAACATTCACTCTCTATTATGGCATATATTTATGAGAAAACTTAACAACAATACATGGTAAAATATGAAAATAAATTCCCATCTGCTTTTATATGGAGCAAGTCGGATTAAAAATATTTTTTTATATCATTCGCAGAAAGACAAATAAAATTGATTTGTTAAATTTGATAAAAATCATTTCAAGAGAAATAGTAATCATTGATAATTACCCCGAGATATTTGACACGCTATATATTGTAAAATACATTTCGTCTTTTAAATAAATATTTATAACTATATTATTACAATTTTTGCGCCACGAAACATTAAAATGGCATATATTACACACTTTGATACAAATTTTCACATCGTATGTAAAATTAAAACAAAAAATAATAATTTTGAGCGTCTGTAATTTTTATCCTTTTACAATGTATAATTATAAAATAAGAATTGTAGTATGTTTATTACACCTTTTTTTATAAAGTTGTTTAATAATTAGATTTATCAAATAGTATATTTTGATGGGAATACTTATACATAATTCTGTATTAAAACACATCAAACAAGTAATTTTGTCATATATTTATGTTTTGAAAAAATTTAAAGTATTATAATGATCATATTAATCAAAAAATTATATGCTTTTGTATTTAATAGTCTTGCCATGAGATCTCGAAAACATATATATTTATGTCACGTATACATTACGATTAGAGATAAAGCAATGAGCGAATAATAAAATTCTCAAATTTTTGTAGATATATGAAAAATACTATTTAGCAAGATATTAGTGGGATCTATTATTAAAAAGAACCTTCATAAAAATAAATATTTAAAGTATCTATCTTAGATCAAACATTATCATAAAAACTACAATGTGAACATTGTAAAGCTGAACCATGTTTCATTTACCGATTTTGCATAATGATACAATTCATGCTTTCAAATAGAATAATTTACTCCTATCTTACATGATAATGCCATTAAAGATCATTTCTTGTGTGATATAACATAAAAAAATGCGTCAAGTATATTTTTATCAAGTTTAGATTAGATTTAGAATTCTGATTAAGTACCTTTCATCGCATGAAAGGTTCTAAATGAACGAGAAATGTATTTAAAGCATCGTGTATTGCAAATCTCGTTCTTTTGGCGTTTTTTCTTTCCTTATTGTTCAACAGCGCTTGAATAAAAAACTTTAAATCCTTGGTAGACATATATATTAACTTAATCTAAAGATTTTCATTTGAGAAGAGTCTAAGGACATACGTTTCTTAATTGAGTTGTCCAGAAAAATAATGAAAATGTGATTAATTGGCTCTGTATCTATTTTTGATCAAAGTTGAAGATAATTTTACGGTCGATAATAACATAAAGATTCTAAATATATTTATACATAAATAAAAAGACAAAATATTTCTTCTCAAATTTTATATTACGATAACAGGCATTGTTTTTTTCTTGTCGGCATTAAACTCATGTCATTTAATTTATTGTAATTGGAGATAATTATAAAAATGCGGATAAAACATTATATTCTTTTGTATAATGTGACATTAATACATTTTCTAATGGCAAATTAGATAGCTTTGCTTATTAAGTACTAGCATCTATACTATTCTATAATAAAGCCTCTCTTTGCAATGATATATGTGAAAATAAATCAAGAATTTTAAGTAGAATCAATAGAGGAAATTACTATATGCATATAAAGATCTAAAAATTTATCAAATTGGTGTTTCATTAATTTAGCATATTTTTCCAGGCTACCTTTATAAATATTGAATGAATATTTCTTTTATTTTTTTTTGTGTAATATCAATCGATTTACACCGCCTTACAACATAATAATTTAATTATTGCCTATAATAACTATATTCTAGACATTTTAAATGTAAAAGAACACCAGGATAACAACAATAATAAAAGTTAATTTGATAATATAAATAATTTTCGTTGAATTTATGATGTTGAACTGTAAAAGATACAAAAAATGATTCATTCTCATGTGTAAATCTAATCCCAATAATTTTTGTCATATATTCTTCTGATCTTTTTATTATATTTGTTCGTCTTATAGCATAATAATTTTAAAACTCGATCCGTAGTAATATTTATCCTACTTTGTATATATAAGTTCTATTTTAAATTACAAATAGTCTAAAGTATTGAAAAAAATTAATTTACTTTTCAAAAAACAACGCTATGGTTAAATACACACCCAAAAGCTTGATTCTGTATTTTATTATAAATATGCAATCTGGATATTTAAAACATCTCCTTATGTGTAGATATTCCCTTAAAATTATTGAAAATATTGATCACGAATTCGTTTTTTAATGCATTATCAAAGCTCGTTTGTTATCTAGGGGAAAAATGTATCATGAAAGATTTCAGCGTTATTAACAGAAAATTTTTGTATAATGTAATGGCTGCTAGTGAATAAAATATAAATGTGAGAAAATAATCTAAAATATCATGTTTTGAATGTTAAATATTAGTCATAAATATCTTATAAATGCTAAATTATTATGAAATACAATAAGATCCTACATAATGTGTTACATTGATTTTAAAAGTATGCATAAAATTACTATAAATATATATTCATTTATTATGAATTATAGGCTGTGGTCCAGAGTAAGTCAAATTATCTTTTTAGATATTATTTTATGGTATTTAGTTGGATATTATGCTTTTTTACAAATTTTAATCTTAAATCAATTCGTATAAAATTACCTTGCAAATATTTGAAGCAAATACGTGAATCAAATTGTAAAATAACAAAATTGCGTATGTAGAATGGATTTTATTGTGTCATGATATTCTTGTTTACCTTATATCTGAAATTACAAAATTCAATCGACAAAAGAAGACGATAATGTGCTATGATGGAACTTTAAACCATATATAATATATTTCACCATAAGAAAACAACTTAAATGTTGATTTTTAAGTAAAATAGGGTTTGAAAAGCATATTTAGATTACGATAATATACTTTTTGGTGGTTTTTATAGTAAATCTACAGTTTGAATTGGAAATATCCCTTATTATTTTATATAGATACATATTGCAAGCGGTTATTTCATAATATACTCTAAAATAAATATATATTTTTCATTTTATTTTTTTATAAAAAACCAAAGTCCTGACAATTCCATTTGATGGCAAACCATATACGTTGATTAGTAATAAAACCGTTGTTTGATGGCCATTGAACACGACAAATGTAATTTCTTTAAAGTAAGATGTTATATTAATTTTTTTGAATAATAATAAAATATTTATAGTATATCTGTTTTTTATGCTTTTTTGTGCATGTAAAATACTTTAGTCTTCAGTATACTTTTGGTTACCAATCCATCTTTATATTTTTCTTGAGTTTTTATTAATTTGTATGTACTTTCGTTACCTATTATTAAGTTTTTATATTATATAGTCGTTTTACATATGATTCTGCTTTTTTTAGATGCCACAGCAATGTTTTATTATCTCGTGAATCATATAATAACGTCTTTTGATATCCTTATCTGAACAATACGCAAAATTATTATTTAAGATTTGTCTAAAAGAATTATTTACTCCGCAAATATATAAAGAAATTTCACACATAAGTTCAAATCTATTTAATTATATTCTTAGAGTTGACCTTTAGGTTGATAAAATGCTAATAAGCATAAAAATATCGTATAATTTTATAAGGCAACGAGAAACCCATGATAAACAAAACATTGAAGATTTTTGGGCTTTACTAGAGTATTTTTTATCATCGGTTCTATTGGAATGTTTAATCGGTAAATCTTGATATAATTAACGCCATTTAGTGCTTTTTTTTTACCATCCACTTCATCTTTTTTTAGATTTCTTTTAAAATTTCGTAATCCGAATTATATATTTACAGTAGGTTATAAAATATTTATAGTTTATAATGGTTTTTAACCAGCTCAAACGATTAATTATGCTGTATTTTGCATAAATTGATTTCTATTGATATTAATTACATGTATTTTTTGGGCTTATTCGATATAATTCGATCATCTTATAATTATAACATTGTATCATTTATTATATATTTGTATTAAGTCATTCATCCCATTCTTCGCTATGTGATTTGTGCCTTTTTCCACAATAATAGTTATATTTAATTATAACTTGTATAATTTTATATTTTTGTGGTGGTTTTCCATTCATTGTATTTATTTATTTCTGTATAGTATAATAATGTTTTCTTTCCAATTGTTTAAAATTATTAGACCCATAATGCAAAATTCCAGACGAGATGTAAAAGAATCTCCAGAAGAAATAAAAAAAAACCTAGTCAGGTCACACGAGCGGAGATTCATTCCCAAAAAAATGATAACAGGGCTTTGAAAATGGCATTGGTGAGAGATTTATGTCCTCTCATCAGGAGAAATAGATATTTTATATTTTTTGTTGCTGTTGGAGGAAAAGGAGTCTCGCCGTGTGTTAAAGAAAAAAAAGAAAGTTGATTTTCATAAAGTTGCGCCGAAGGCTATGTCCGATTTTTGTCTAACGGGGATTTTCTCTCGTTCGGATTTTTTATTAAATTTTTAGTTTTTAGCTTATCCTGATTATATTTTTCTTGCAATAAAATTTATAATTTAAGAATTTATAAGTTCATTTTTAGATTCAATTTCCTAAAAATTTTTTTTTCTTATATATTTAATCAGTGTAATAAAGTTTTTCTATATTCGTTTGTTTTATTCTTTAAATTTTTATTTTTTGTGTTCATTTAAGCTAATGTTCTAATCTATGTTTATTTTTCATGATTTCTTTCTGTTTACAATGTTTTTAAACTATTGTTCAAACAGAGTAATCAATAAGTATGCAATATATATTTTCCTATAATTTTTTTGTTAATGGCATATATGGTATTGTAATATTGAGTGAATCTTTATACTGCATAAATAGAAGCATAGTAATCATTATCATACCAATCAAATCCCAATAAAGGCTATAAGTAATAATTAAATATTATTTCCATTTATTATATCAACAAAAAATATATAGCAGGATTTTTTGTATAAATATCCAATTTTATTTGTATAGGCTTATAAACTGTCTGAAACCTAAATATTTTTTCTTTATATTCAAATAAATCATTGTAGCAAAAAAAGAATATATCCAAATGTAAAGGTAATCACTAGATATTAATTTGCATTAAGATGGGAAAAAAAAGTCGAAAAATAGTTTATTATATTTATGTTATATTGCCAATAGTCTGATGCATCCACTCTAAGTTCAAAATTACCTTTTCGTTTTTTAAAAAATAAAAAATTTTGGCTGCGGATTAATATTTGCGAAGACTATATTCAATTTTATTTCCGATATTGAAAAATAGCTATGAAATTAAAAATATTTTTATTGATTTAGATATAAAAATTGAATATAAATCTGTAAATTATACTATTTATTTTAAAAGACTACAGATAAATTGACTTTTTTATTCAAAGAAGCTACATTCCTCTATAAGATTTAAATTGTCTTGTAATGGAGCATTATTCAAATGCATTTTGATAAAAATGGTATAATACTCAATGTTTGAACATTTTACATCCAAAAAAATTCTTGTAACCCATGGAGTAATATTCTTAAATAGAAAAGGTATGTAGATATTGTTTTTCACAAAGTGCTATATCTTTAACAATTTTACCAAAGAAGAATTTAATAATCTCCTGTACTCCATTCGTTTATATTTTATGTAATTATAAATTTTCCTGTAATTTTTGGTATTCAAAAAGTATGAAAAAAAAATATTTTTTTCTTTCTTTGTGCTGGTGTATTAAATTTAGAAAACCGTAAGTATACGATAATGAAACGGGCTGCATTGATATTTAAAAAATAATATAAAATGTGATCTACCATAGAAATATTTTTACGATCATATGATACAAAATTATTAATTATTGATAGATTATTTTCGAATAGTGCTATTTTTAAAAAATAATCTAAATTATAAGAAAATATCAATAAGTAAAAAAGCTATTAAAATATTTAGTTGACATATAATCCAAATTACATACGTAAAGTCAATTTAAAGCGGTTTTTGCTATCTTTTACTTATATTTAAATTTTGTTTGGTTTTTAAACAAGCGATTTATTCTGGTTTTACACCGTAAAATTGAAAAAATTACTTATTTTTATTAACAAAACCTAGAATACTACTGTATATATTGCATTTTCTAATAAATATATGTCAATATAATTCTCAATATTATATCATGAATATGATCTCGTTTTTAACTTATAGAACTTAAATAATATTTACTCGAAAATATAAAATAAAAAACCTTTATGATTATGAATATAGTTCATCTATCTTTATTGTGTATTTTATTATATGAACACAAAATGCAAATTTAAAACAACTTTTAATAATTTTCAAATTTCAGTGTATCAGATATCATATTTTTTTAATTCCTACTTTTTTTTATTCTTAGAAATGCCCAAACATCGTTTCTATTATTATATTATAGGTTTTGGTCAGTAAGTGTAATTTTTCTTTTTATTTCGGGTTTTAATATTCTCTCGAAAGTCAATTTCAAATACATAATCCAAGCATAGATTTTTATTTAATTGCTTTGCGTCAAATTCTTGGGAATTTTTAAGTATATATCAAAAGTAAAGCGAATTCAGTTTATCACATCATTCAGTGAATATTTAGAATCATGAAAATGTAGAAATATAGAATATTTAATGCTAAATGCATGCGTCAAAGTCGGAATAATCCTATACACTATATCAGAATTTTGTTTTGTAGAATAAATAAAAATAAAAAGAATTTTAACGTTTTATTTTTGAATCTAGTCTTGTAGCTGAAATTCACATTTCTTAATATATTATTAGCCATATCTTAATTATTAAGAATTTGGATATTTTCAATTGCAAAAAAAACCGTTAAAGAATGTTTATATGCAAAAAATACATTTATAATTCTATTATAACTTTAAGAACACTACTTTATTTGCATCGTTTATAAGTTCTTCGCTAAAGTTGTTTTATAATTTATATTGTACCACATTTGTTGTGATATATTCTAATTCAGAAAATAGAGGCCCAAGTGATATTATAAATATAAAAATTGAAATTTTTTTTGTAAAGGAAGAGATTGTTCATGTATTCAATTTAAATTATTGACGTACTATCAACATGAATGGCCAACTATCGAAATGAATAGTTTTATTTATATTATAAAGATTTTGTGAAAATAAATCAATTGAATCCAATATTTAGTTCCAGATACAACTTATGTTTCAATAATACTTTCAAGTTTTATTTCTACAACATGGACTCGTAGATAACGTTTAATATGACCCACATTAGTTAATAACTGCCAAATTAGAAGGTTTTTTTGCGTTATAAGTACAATCTATTTATAGAATTCGGTCTATTGTGCGTTTTAAATGCAATTTTTTTCTTGCATTTTTATAAGATAAAAATTTATATAATTTACAAATAATTTTTTATTAGTATATTGAGAAGCATGTTATCATAAAAAAATACATATTATATTATTTTATAATAAAATGTGCTTATTTTATTGATACACGAGGTTTTGTTGTTTTGTAAAAATATTTTAAAAATATAATATTAGTTCTTATATATAATTTAAATAACTCAAAGATGCTCTCAAAAATAGTAAATAACACATTTTATGTTCTTTATAAAACTTGTGTTTTGATATTATACAATTTTATGTTTCAAAGTACTCTAAAACATATTGGTTTTAATAAAATTGTATTTTTTATTTATCAATTATATTTTTTTTCCACACTTTGGTATTTTTCCACAACTTTTTGCAACTTTCCGATGTTTTATTAAAAAGAGCAAGGTTATTTCTATAAAATTTTATTTCACGAACTTAAAATCATTTTTTGTTATTTATTTCATATTTTTTGTAGAGTTTTACAAATATCGTGTTTTAAATTATAATAAAATATCAAACAATGATTTTAAAATTAGTATTTTATTTGTGTATATTTATATTTTATCATTATAACACAGATAAAAGGCTTTTTAGATGCCAGTAAAATAATTTTTTAGGAATAATAATTTTTTATAATTTTAATTTTTAGATTATACAGAATGTACAAAATGTCATTTAAATACGAAAAATTTTAATAGATTCTTCATATATACTTTACTTATATATATTATTTATTACCTCTTCAATCCTCAAAATATGTAAAAATGATTATTATATGTTTACTTTCTTAAATTTATTTTATATAATAATAAAAAACAGCCTATTGTTGTTTAAAATTGCTAGAGATTTTTTTCAAAACATTATGAATAGCTGATGATACAATATATTTATTTTATTAATTTTCAGTATAAATTTTAGGATATTAATAATTTAGAGTTTTTAGTGCATTTTGTATAAAATTAAAGTTCTTAAATGTTTTTTAGAATCTTCTAATTTATATATAGACATGATATATCGACGAGAGTGCAAAAGACTCTCGTAAAAAAAAGAAATAAATCCAGTCGAGGTTATACATTATTAGGAAATCCCCGAAAATCAAATCCCTGTTGCCTTAATGATGGCATTGGCGAGAGATTAAGATCCTCTCGCCTAAAAATTATTAAAATGGATGGATGAGAATGCTTGGGGAAGATACGGGGTGGTGCAGGTGGTGATAAATCAAAAAGCAATTTTCAATTTGGTAGTCAATCAGCCGAAGCTCTGTCAAAATTTTATTTTTTTTGTTTAGGATTTAAAACAAAAAAAAATATAAACTTAAAATATTTTCGTTAAAAAACATTCAATCATGTTTTTATGTCAGAGCTTAACTTAATTCTTAAAATAACTCAAATATACACTGAATACAAACTTCCATTCAATCACATACTCCATACCATCTTAATAATTAAACTTTTCATTATATTATAATTTGTTTATTAACATACATTCGTGTATAATCTAACATATCAATTATAACAAATAAATGTTTAATAATTCCAGCAGTTTACTTTTCCAAACAGTATGATAATATAATTAATGTATAATTTTTAAGAATATGTTGTAAATGTGTTTATTTTCATAAAAAGATGAGAAAATTTAATTTTTTTGAAAAATTAAAATTATGATTTGAATAATTATAAAAAATAATATTTTTATCTATGTGTTATTTGATTCAAATATCTGATATTTTTTTAAAAAATAATTATATTTATATTTTATGACATGAATATTATATAAATACTGCTAAGTACAGGCATATTGTTTTGAAAATATTATATTGGTTTAAAAAAGATAAGTTTGAGGCGATCAAATTAATTTCCAACATCAAGATTAAATATTTTAGATTAATATAATTTTACGAAAAATAAATTATTTACATTCGTTATTCATTTAAGCCACCTATAATAGATCAAACCGCTACAAATATTTTATATAAATTGAAAAATCTACAAATAAATTTCGTGATAATAAAAAACACGGCAATAAATGAAAGTTTTTGCAATGATAATTAATATTTTTAAAAAAAATAATTAACTAACTGTTATTTTAAATTAAAAAAGACCAAAATACTGAAAAAGAATGGTGTTTTTTCAATAGTTTTGCATTTAAAATTATAAATAGCACATTTTAGAACAGTTTGTATATTTAAAAGATCGGATCTATGCATTTAAATTTTTTAAGGATCGAAAAAAAAAATATTATAACAAATCTGTTAGTTTATAAATAAAGTATATTTTTAGATACATTCTAATATTACAATAAAAGTGCACGATTAAAGATATCCAAAGATTATTAAAGGTATTTTGATCCACGACGATATGATTAAGTAACAATATTGGCCTAATGATCATAGCATAAATATTTTAAAGTCATAATTTTTATTTCATTTTTCGATTGCCATGAAAAACTTCAAATACGCTATAAAGATTAGTTGCCTTACATATGATTACTTTAATTTAATATTAAATACGTGAATATAAAATCCCTATAGTACCCTAAAACAGCAATAAATTGTATTTAAGTTATTAATTTAAAACACTGCAATATACTAGATTATATTAGATAGATCGATATCGTATATAATGTATCTATAAATTACCAAGTTTATATGTGAATAATGTAATCATAAATAAAGTTAATAAGTTTTAACTACTATCGCGTTTATTTACTAAAAATAAATAAAAAAGCAAAAAAAATTATATGTATTGTATGGTTACTTTAATTTAATGTTTGTATCAAAAAATATTAGATATAAATTCTAAGATATAAGCGTTATTATTGACTTTTTTTTAATTAGACCGAGTTTGCATTATTATATATTTTTAAAAACAGCCAGAAATTTATGATAGTTCTACAATATAAATACTTACAGTTTATGCAATAATAGATGGATATTTAAGTGTTATCATTACACAGGAATAAATATTTGCACCACCACGCAATTGCCTTTCCATGCAGAATGAATATAATAGAACATAAAAATAAAAACTTCATTATACTATTTTTATGTGGTGTAAAACCACCATTTCAATGCATATATAGAGCGAAAAATGTAAATTTATCATAAATTAGCATGACTATCATTAAAAAAACTATAAATTTTATGGTTATATTTACAGATAAAAGACATATTTAAAGCAGAATCGTCAACTCTGGATTTAATATTTATCCTAACATAAAAGTATCTACATTAATTCTACAATCAAATATATTTTTAATGTAAGTTTGTAAATAGGAAATCACATTTTGAGTTTTATCAACGCTGCTATTTTTAAAGCTCATTAACCACATAATTAATATTTTACATGTTATTTAGCATATTTGACGTGAAATAGAACTTAAATATTCTAAAATAGTGTTGAAGACCTTAAAAATGGTTGCAAATAGCATAAAAATCATTATTATTTAGTTTTAAGAATATAGATTTATTTATAAGTAATAGAAGAAAAAAATATTTTTTTCTAATAAATCATATGTAACAGATTTTCGTATGCGGAACCCAGATGTTATACATATAATAGAGGCGAAGCAGCATATAATATATTTTGAAATTTTTAAAAGTACTAGCACATGTGACTAAGATAAGAAGCTTAAAAAAGGATTCCAAGTATCATTAACTAAAATTCAAGGTTATTAAAACGCGCTTGCATTTATATTAGAACAAGAAAAATTACGTGAGCACCGTAAAGAGAAATAGTAATTATATTTTATGTAAATTTGGAATATAAGTTCTAATAATAGAATTATAAACATAGTTTAAGCATCATAACTGCAAAAATATATTTTTTAAAGAACTAAAACACTTTGAAACAAATATACTTCTATCTAAGTGATATTTATGCAAAATAGCAATATTTTAGGTTTTAAAGGCGCCAGTTCATGTAATACCTAACAAAACACCTTAAACTATAAATAACAGCACTACATATCTAGACTGTTAAAAGCAAACCAATATATTTTAATATCTTAAAAGTAATTCAAAATATGTAGAAGTAAACGGAATTATTGCTTTTCTAATTACTAAAACAGGTTACTGAAAGAAGATCTTGTTCCTGATTCGACTCATCTATTCTTTATAAAGCTTTAGAAAACGCATAATTTTTTATAAGTCAGCTAAGAAATTTCAATAGCGGATATATATAACATTGGTGATATTATATGGTTTATATACCTCTAAAAGAAATAATACACCAACAACAACATAAACAATACTAAAATAATATATTCGATATCTAGGCTGTGTATATCGTGATACATATATATAAATAAATCTAAAGCCCGAAAATAAAAAGTAAAGAAAAATTATCGATGTTTAAACGTTAGATAATGCGATAGAACATTTAAATATAACAAAAAAAACTATAAATAAGGTGATAAAGCATAATTTAAAGAATTTATAAATCGCTGGCACATTTAAAAGCAACAAAAAAGTTATATATTTACAAAATAAATAAGACAGATATGAAATAAAAGAATAAATTATTATGGTTTATCTAAAACACCGCTAACTTGTTCAAAACCTAGCTTGTGCAAACACAATATCGTCGTTTTGTATAAAATCTATATATTGCTCCATAAAGGCTACTATATTTGTTTTTATACTAGATCGGCAATAAATATTCTTTCATAAGTGGATGTATGTTCTTACTCTTCTCAGCACTTCATAAAAGTCAAAGGCTTATTATATATTTAACAGAAATATTTATTCTTTCTATTTTTCATTATATTTACAGATGATATCAATCTTCGAAATGTGACAAATTCTCCTTCACAGCAAAATTTACAATCCGAAACCTAAACAAAAACAAACAAATCCAGACTGATCGTTTATAACAGAAAATCATACAATCACTAAAAAATAAAAACAGATACTTGTATTGAAGAAATTTACAAAGCAAAACAGCTTATAAGTTACAACAGAAAACCAATATTATTCGAAAACTCTAATCTGGTAATATATAAACTCCAAATTCACCCACGTAAAGTATATTTTTTTTGCAGACAAAATATTTATAATTTAATGTATGGTCAAAAACAGTACAAAAACTAAAAATGGATTTTTAGGTTTCCCAAACAAACCTATTGCGCTCACATATTACGCACCAAAGAATATCCTAATACCCAACTTAATAATTCATGACATATATTTACAAGAAAAAGAAGTATAATGAAACACCTTATGTTGAAAAAAAACTTACTTCAAATCAAAACTGTATATCATCATAAATCTAAACATATTAGACAAACTACAGAAAAATATCAGCATGAAATTCACAGCAAGACATTCATCAATTAGATTAAGAAAGGAATAACAGAATAGATAATAATCAACACAACACAAGTATACATCAGATAAGAAGCCGGATTAGAGATGGAAAACTAAAGGAGACATCTGCACAACACACACAACTTTTGCACACAACACAAAGTACAAAAGAACATATTATGTTCATATCACTCAGCAGGAAAAATTTCACAACACACAGATAAAAAAAAGATAAACATACAAATCCAAAACAAGTAAAAAATCAACTACTCACAAAACCATGTTATGATTTTGTATCAGACGGCCTGAAAAGGTATTACATATAAGATTCAGCTAAGGAGAAAATTTTGCACAGCATTTTTCCTAATTCTAAAACGTAACAACACACGCGCAATACACATCTCATATTCCACGACACTCTGCCATATGATTAAAGATTACAGCAATCACATTCATAGAAATAAATAGAGCACAATAGTTAACATTGAAACATTTATTATCAACATGGACAATAAATTCACTTTCCAACATTTATGATGTTCGTAAACTCGATTATATCAACTCGGCCTCTCTTCTAAAACATATCTCTATACAAGCCGAAAATTATAGCGTCAAAAATTTAGAAAAACTATAGTTTTAATATCAATCTATTACACCACTCACTTCAAACCACAGCTTCGGACATAAAATTATAATGCACAAAAAGTTACAAACACTAAATTAAACAACATAAAACCACAAGAAACAAGGTATATGTACCACTTACTATGCCAACACTCGCTTCTATACACATGCCATACCAACACTCAACTTTTATACACACAATTTTCCAACACAAACTAAAAACAATTCACCTCTACATTCAAAACGTAAGACACCATGCACTTAACATATAGTTGGCAGAACATAAAATAATTCGCCATGACAAAAACAAAATCTTTGGAATCTTCAGAGTAACTATGATCTTTTCACGCGAAGGTTTGATCTACTTATTCTTTATCTATTACAACAAAATAATGGAAACTGCACTTCTAATCCATACATGTATCCGTAATTCATTATAAATATTATTTTCAGTTGTTTTTGTGCTTAAGACATTTACGTAATCGGTTATATTTCATATGGTATGCAGAATCTAGTTGCAGTATTTTTTGATTGGGAAAACGTGAGCCATTCCACCTGGACTGACATTCTAAATATCTTCTTATCTGTTGAGCTCATACACTTCATTTTATTATATTTCAGCAAGAAGAATGCAATCTTTTTTTGTATCTCAACTAAGGTCGTCATACTCTGTCTATTCTTGTTTTTTTCTGTATCATTTTTCTCTTGATTCTCTTTTTTTTAAAGGGATTAAAAAATCGGTATAAAAGGAATTAGAAAATAATTTGGACGTAAAGCAAAATTTATAAATTGATAAATATTAATTTATGGGCTAATTTTATTTTGCTTTTCATTTTTACACGCTCGAAACTACAAGATTGCTATATAGTAGATAATTTACAAATCTTCTTTCAATTGCACCATCTTTACAATATTCATAAACAAAACTTCTACAGTCACGACTTATTAGTTCAAGCGTCATTATGATTTGACAGTAGACTACAGCATATTTTTTTTTGTGCCAGAAACTTATATCATACAGATCACAGATGATAAACTAATCAAGTTACTATGATTACGTTAAATACTGGATTTTGATCATGGCGTACTGTTGATTTTAAACCAATGTTTGATAAATTATATAAATTTACTATTAAACAAAGACATAAACGAAATTCAATCCGAACTATTGTTAGTCCGTCCATTATGAGCTATTAAAGCCAGGAAATTTTACAAAAATAATAAAACCCAATATCTATATACTGAAGGTTTTTTAATGGTGATACTAATATATTTATAATAGAAATTATCACGGGAAGTTTGCAGTAGAAAAATTCGCATATTATATACACTCAAACATTCAAAGCATATTTTTAATGAGATTTTGTGTAGTATAGGAACTTTATATTATTGTTTAATAAAAAAAATTATACATATAAATGTAAGTGATATTTAGCTTGAATACATTCAAATTAATTTAGCTCTTTATAATATAATAAATTTTCATCTTAAGAGAAAATTTTAACCTAATATATAGTGATCAGATTATTGCGAAGAGTTTGAAAGCACTTTATCTTTTGCAAAATAAAGATATTTTATTTTCTTATTCCCATATCTATTATTTGTAAATGCAATATAATAATTACCATTTACGAAATATAACGGATACATCAAATTGCAAAGAATGAAAGATGGACTTTTCCATATAAATATCGGATGAATTGAATTAAGAGATATTTTGTGTAATTTGGTTAGAATATAAAAAATTCGATACATAATATCAATAGTTGGCATAAACATATTTTATATAATATTTATTGAAACATAAACATTAATGTATTTTAAGAATCCTTGCACATAATTTAAAACCTAGATATGAAATATTTTGAGCAAGATATGGGGATTTTGAAAAAGATAAAAGCAAAAAATTTAAGATCTTAGAAAATTTTTAAATGTTAAGTAAGAATTATAAGAAAGAAACTTGAGAAATATGGACTAAATGTAGTGAGAGCCGACTTTTCATATACAAATATAAAAATTATATATGAAAAAAAAGAATTTGTATTATTATTTTTTATAATTTTTATAAAGAAAAAAAAGAAACCGAGATTATACATATGAATACACATATAGGATTATGTTCATCATCAAAAAAGGATTGCAAAAATCTAACATAATTTTACACAATATATTCGTACAGGTTGATACTGGTGATTCAAAAAATAATACAAGCTTGGTATTTGTATCCTAGAGGTATACAATGTCAAAAAAAAAGATATAAAAATACATCATGATATGATATATTTGGTCATCAGCTGTCGACGATGGATAGGAGGATATATGGATAATCATAATATGCCTAATAAGGTATGATTTTGGCAAAGAAAATAATCACTTTAAAATGCGAAATCTTTGTTCTACATTCTTATGATTGTGTGATTCTTTTATTGTAAGTAATTTTAAGACACTGACATATTAAGAACATCGGTAATAAAATATGAGTAACATAAAAGAAAAGATGCCAAAGCAAGTTATGGGATATAATGTTTGATCTGAGAGGCAATATATTAGCTGTGTATTAATTGAAAATGTTTATTTTATTTTCCAAAATATTTTGATGGCTGTAAAGATATATTACTACATTTACAAAAAAGGCCTCGGAAATATAAAAGATAATTTGATTCTTATATTCAAAATGTTCTAACGAAAAATATATCGAGAAAAGAACAATATGAAACAATTATTATCATTTAAAGATGTGAAGAATCGTTTATTTTTGGTTCCTCATAATAAAAGATTATCACGATTCATAGGTGTTAATATAACTAAAATATAAAAGGTATATACATCGAAAAAACCTTGAATATCTAGCGATGAATATAGAAATACATCTTATCCATAATGAAATTCTGGGTTGATTTTGGAGATAAATTTATGTAAATGTATGATCATTGATACTTCTAAACTACGAAAACTAGCCGTGACAAGATTTATGTCAAAACCAAATTATAAAAATTTTCTGTCAAGTTTAATTTTAAATAGATGCCATCATCATGCTTAAAGAATATTTTTTTAGAAAACTCACTTTAATATATACTATAATAAAATATATGATTCATATATTATATGATTGATATAATACATTTATTTTAAGATTTTCACTTGGCTCTACAATCTAAACTAAACGCAACTTAAGGCATTAGTAAATTTTTAATCTTTTAATTGAACCGTAAAGGTAATTTTATTTTTTGAATAAATTACAAGTTTACAAATTTAATATTTAAAAGATAGCGCAATCATGTATTTTAATTATATTTACCCAAAGAGATTAGATTTTTATTCGCTTAATTATATGTTTAGTTGATATTCATAAATGAATATAGATTAAATTTTTTTAAGGCATTTAATGATCGTATTTTAATTTAAACTGCATCATGAACTCTCCTTCAAATTTGAAGATTTCAGCATATTTTTTACGAAGTATCGTTCCATAAAATTCGATAAAAAAATTAACTGATGGTTTAGATTCTGGCATATTTTGACTTATTCCACGTTTAAAATACTGACCTCTCGTTGTATATGGGTTAAAAGGCTTACCTTTATTTTTATTGAGCAGAATCAGATATATATATTTCTGCCTATTTGATAAACCTTTTAGCTTTTCAGCCACTATAATATATTTTTTTCTCTTTATAATGAGGTTTTTGCAATTTTTTTCCAGTACTTCATATTCGTGAACTTCTTGTGAATTTTTTATGTCACTCCTTGAATCTGTCAATTTTTCAAAAGCGTGTTTGCTTTTTTCTAAAGTTTCAGAATATGATATCAAAAATTCATTTATCATTGATTCAAGATCGTCCTCAATAGGATTTTCTTTTTCACAAGGCAGGTCAGTTTTAATAGGCATTGCATCAGTCGGTGATTCTGCAATAAGTATGTTTTCGGCCTTATCAATTATTTTTTCTTCGAATTCCGGTTCAATGTTAAAACTGTACTTTAACCATATTTTTTTGGGCAATCCTTTATATTTTTTCGTGGTTTTGTCCAAAAAATACATTAAACCAGTTTTTTGGGATGTAATGGTCTCAGTCTCAGTAGCTGAATCCGAATCTTTATTTTTAAACCTAGACCCATCTACTCCAGAATCATCACTTATAAAAGAGTCGTCTGTTTTTGGACTTTCGGTAACAGTTGTGGGTTTATCATTATCAGATTTTTTATGTTTTTTCGATTTAACTGATTCTGAAGATTCATTCTTTTCTCCTTGCATGTTTTCATCAACATTTTTTTGTCTTTTATAGACATCAATTTCATTTCAACTTTTATTCGCTCTCATATTCACCAATTATGTATGTTCTTAAAAGTGTATAATCAATCATAATTCCGAATTCATAAAATTAAATAGAGCTAAGACATTCTAAGATTCAAATAAAATTTTTTAAAGAAAATTAAAAATTAAGAGTCTGTTCACAGTTGATTCACATATATGTTTCCCGCTTAATTGCATATAATAAGACGGGAACTGGCACAAAAGAAACCCATTATAGTTTTTATTTGAATTTAAACAGAAAGGAAAGTATTTTTTAAAGTAAAAATGTATTTACAGGAAGAGAAAAAAATCATAAATGTAGTCCAGTAATTATGTAAACGAAATTCTAAATGATATAAAGGCAAGGATAGAATTTACAGATGTGGAAAACTCTGATATATTTGGAATCAATGAAAAATTAAATGATGTATAAATACGTAAAATATATTGATCAAAAATATACTACAGATAATTGGTTTCTAAATTGTGATGAAAAATAAAAAAAAAACGACATAATTTTAAAACATCATTAGAAGATAAGATTGAGATATCGGAAGAAAAATATAAATGGTATGCAATTATCATATGAAAATTCATAAAATCTTATTAAACATCATTTTAGAGAGCAGCAACTGTATTCATAAAAAGTCATTTCTGGGTAATATATAATCGGTGTTGTAATTTTTTAAAAAATTATGTTTTGTGGATATAAAAATTCAAAGAAAATATAGTATGCTTCACAAAAAAATGTGCCTATAGTAGAGGTAATATAATGATGATATAAATTTCAGCAGAAAACACATAATAATAACCATCAAAATAAATAAAGATAGAGATTTTACAAGCAATAAAACATGCAAATAGTTATATGATAGATATTTTGAGCGAAACAAAAAAGCAGAATTAATTTTATTATTTTTTATATTATAATAAGCTTGTGATATAAATCCCAATAATGTAATTGAATTGCTATAAGTAAAAGGCAATGAGCATATTTAATTGCCAAAATAAAATCGAACTAATATAAAACAATATTTAATTTTTAAAATGATATATAAATTTTCATAACAAATATATTAGGTTCTATAAATAAAATTTAAATATAACAAATGCTAAAATCTTATTTATGATCTAGAAAACCCGAATCTCATTGCAAATAGCTAATAAAGTCATAAAATTTTTTTTTATAGTGATTATGTTCTGAAAAAAAATTAAAGATGTCGCCGTATACTGATAAGTAGTATTGTATGTTATTTTTCTTATAATATCGAGGACAAACAAACTAGAAGAATGTGAATTTTATATATATACAAATACAGATTTGATTTTACGTATAAGAATAATTATCGGCTCAAAAAAAATTTTACTATTAAAGATTTGATTTTAAAATTAAAAAAAAGTCGATTGAATCGTATAATCGTTTTCTGCAATTTAAAAAAATTAAATGTGATTTTTTGGAAAACTTGCATTTAAATTGTCACGCAATTTCGTGTTTAATATGTTTTTATAATTTTTCGCAGTGATAAATAAATAATAAATAATATATGCAAATATATTACTGAAAACCTCTAATAATGGTCGTTAAAAGATTTGAATTTAGATTTTTTTCACACTTATCGATTGAATAAATTTTTTCCGTGATTTTATTTTAACAGATTTTTTATTTTTTTATTTATCTTCGGATATTCTGAGAGTTCTTTATATTTACGCCTACATATAAGATAATTACGAGGAAAATAATTCTTTTTGTTATTTTTTTCAACGTAAAAAATAGCAAATTTTTATAATATAATAAAATAAAAACAAATATTAAAAAAAAAATATTATAGTTTTATAAAGCGCATTATTTTTTTAGATAACTCTTATTATCTATCTTTTACATTTAATATTGATTCACATATCATAGTTTTCTTTGTAATGTAATAAGAATCGATATTAAAAATATTTTAAATTTATAAAAAAAAGTTTATAAATTTCCTGTCTTACACCTTAAGTCAGAAGTATAAAATAAGATATCAGGAAATTGATCACTACTATATTTCTACATAACTCATATATAAAATTAATCTGGATTATATGATAGAAGTGTTTTATATTTCATCCAGTAATTTTTATCTATACAAGATAAAATTTGATAAAACTTTAAAGATAAGAAACAGCAATCTCTGATCAGGAACTTTTTAACAAGTGTCTTTTCTGTTTTAAATTTTTTAAAGAATTTCATACAGCTGTTAAAAAATTAAATTACATCAAATTCACCATTTCCAATATTACGAAATCTATGGCTTTTGATTTAATTTTTAATATAAAAAATAATAATAAAATGAATTTCGTTTAATATATCGTATCAAAAAATTGTAAACGCTGTATATACATAAAATCATCTGAGATTTAATAAGCTGCAATGAATTAGTTATGAAATTTTTGAAAAAAGAAGTGCGAATTTTTTTAATTTTATTGTGTTAGAATACCTATAAGATATTCTATGATTCCATATAGTCTGTTCATTATAATGCAGCGAGAAAGCCAAATCGTCCTAGATTTCTTTCTTTTTATTATACACTTTTCGCAAAGATAACTTTAAAGTATAAATCCTATGTAGAGAGATATTTACAATTTATTTTCTATATATTATAAAAATTCGTGCACGTTTATTTCCTTAACGTATTAGTAGATCTATGTCAGAGTTTTTATAACCCAGTATTATAATAGATGTCAACATTGATATGTAGCCCATGCACAATAAAATATTTAAAGCCTTTCTTTTAGATTTCATTTATTTATTATGATGCTTATAGTGACAAAAATTTGGAATTTATACTGAGTTAATTTTCTTTAAATATAAAAATACATCATCCGTGTTCATACAAATGTTTTTCAATAGTCTTCAAATAAATGATTCGTAAAATTTTCCATGTTTTCTGAAATATTCAATCCCGGGGTTCTAAATATTTATTATAATTAAATGACGCTTTAAATCTATAATAAACACTAAGATAGAGTGCTTTGGCATAAAAAAAATTTGTCCAACCAAACCAAACAAAAAGTATGTTCTATAGTGCACACGAAATATACCGATTAGAAGGAACGTTAGGTTTAATACATATGGCCATAAATCGGATATATAACAGATTGGGTTAAGACTGAATATACAATAGATTGTATGACGCTGACATCCATGTTAAAAGATGCTAGGATCGTTTAAAGAATACAATAAAGCGAATATATAGAAAGAAACGATATTTTCTCTGTTGCTAATATTAGAGGAACAAATGTCTATTTTACATTATAAGAAGTGAGAAGCGGTAATGCTTGTGATAGAAATCAATTTTGAGAACATAGTATATCAGACAGAAAAAACAGATGATTTAGTTAAAAAAATATCTCTATTTTTTAAAAATTCATAAAGAATTTCTAAATATATAACGTTTATACTGAATAATAAATGTCAGTAAATGTATTTTTTTAATAAAAAAAAATGTATAATTTAGTTTATGTGGTAAACTAAGATGAGAGTGCAATAATGTTTTAAGCCTATGCGCTAATTGCCATCCGATTCTGCATTGCAAGTGGTAAAATGAAAATATACATATAATCTAGGATAAAGAATGAATAAAAATTGTGAATGTGATGCAATTAACGATAATATCGGCTTTAAGTTTGAAATTATGGCATAATGATGTTAGATTGACTTTGTGCAATAATGCATGCAAAAAGATTGATTTATGAGACTTAAATGTGCAATTTAAGACCAATATAATAATGCTATATCTTTAAGGCAGGTAATATAACTGAACTGATTTACGGGGATAATGAATTGAATAAAATTTTAGCCTGCAAAGCCTGAACGAAATGAAAGACGAATAAAAATAGACAGCTAGTAAAAATGGTGACGAAGATCATAGATAAAACGTAATCAGAAACGCTGAGTCTAAGAAATAACAAAAATATAGGCCAAATAAATCTTTATATTGCTTATAAAAAGTAGTTTACTGAATACACGAATATAAAGAAATAGATAGGGTAATGTCATCTCAATAGCTAAATACAGACAAAAGAATTGTATGTGCAATATGCTTGTATATTGTCAATTTATTAAGAAAATAATATGACTTGATGCAGAGTAATGTAGGAATGCTACATTTATGACGGTTCCCAACATATAAAAGTAAATGTGTTTAAAACATGACATTTATTTTGTATTTTTTTAGATCAATTATATATTTATGCTGATGATAAAGTACAATGTAACTGGTTCTTGATGTTAGCATAGAACATAAATATCGAAGTTTAGTGGTGTTATCTTTGAAGACACACAAAGAATGAAAAAATGATTTGTTTCTTTAACTAAATAATGAATTTCAATGATTAAAATTTATAATTTACCATATCTTTCATAAATATTAATATCAGAAGCCATAAATAAATTAAAAAAAGGAGTCAAAGAAGAGAAATTAGGCTTGTTGTATAATATGATACTTTTCGTGAATATTGAAGAAGTGGAAAACAAAAATATTCAAACGATTTTTTGCGATTTAATATGAAAAATGTGGATGGGCTATTAGATGAGTTTAGAAATATGTAAGAAGTCCATTTCTAAACATAAAATATAATTATTGCATAAATGAATGCATACGAACTGAATATAGCACTTGCTTTATGGCTATATCGTGCTTTTTACTGTAAATCTTGTACGTTAAACAAATGCTAAGCCATTTAGTCGCAGAAATATACAGAAAATAACAATTCACGTGTTTCGTGCAAATTAAAGAACAGACGATTCTATTTATATATCTTTGAAAAATCCTGGATGATGGAACAGATGATTTTCTGGAAAAAAAATGGAAAAATCTTTCTAACTTGCATATCATTTTAGAAAAGTAGCACCTAATCGTATATAAAACAGAATAAAACGCAAGATTCTGGGTTCGTTAATTTGAGAAGATGTGCTGCACATAAGTTCTTATTAATATAAATTTGTAAGTCTAATAATACAAATATTCACCTAATTTTAACAAGAAGAAATTTCAATGTGTACTGATGAAAAGATTGTAGTTTATTCATATACAAAATGCCATAATAATATGAGCTGGTTGATGATCTTAACCGAATTAAAATTCTAAAGGAATGATAAAATGCTTTTAGAGAAATTAAGACATGTTAATATTGCTATGACATGAATATATTATTAAGAAAGCTCTTTTATTTGCACCAGTGTATTTCCATAGAAAAATAAAAGTGGTTGATAAAAAAGATGTGGTTTTGAACATTTCTGTGTTATTTCTTATTTTTTGCAAGCCAGAAATAATTAAACGGTGCTTAATCAATAGTTGAAAGATATTTTGTGGTGTATAAAAGAATAGCTATATGTAATGTATTGTGCTTCTTTGATAATATAGAGTATAACACTTATTATCAAAATATTAATATACGAACCACCATAATGTTCTTGTTATATAGAATAAATACATTTTATACAGCAAATATGCGTTAGATCTTAAAAGATATGATTTATGATGGGCTTAAACAATTTAAGACAATTTTAAATAGTGAATGATGTTTTATATGTCAAAAAATTCTTAGAAAAGTGACAAAGCTGATTTAAAAAGATGCATAATGAACCGCTTTAAAATAATGCTTGCTTTATATCATTCGGTAAAAATACCAGAACATCAGCTGTTTGGAACTATATAAATAACGCGAGAAAACCTTTTTCTTTGTCAGTTTATAATATGATAGAAGCAAAAAAGATAATAATATGGAGCAAATTGTAACAATTCTATAATAAATAATATACATAGGTTTTTTTTGTTAGAAAACTATAGGATGTTTATAACTAGTATTTTCATTTTTATATTGTGCTTTTAAATAGGATATAGCAATGATTTGCATCAAAATGTAGAAATTATTTATAATTCATGCTCGAACGACTAAGAGCAAAAAATACTAAAACTTTGATTGACATAATCTATAAGGAAAGATAAAATGGCAGCTTTCTCGATTAAAAAGAATTTACGAATGACGCAGTAAAAATTTAAAATTGTAGAAATTAATTGGAATTTTATGTAAGCAGTCAAAATGAAAAAAGAATAGTGTGGCTCTTATTGGATGTAAACATGTAAATAAAAAAGAGAATAACATGTTTTTGTAGAAGAAAACAGCAAAAAAACTTCTAGGCAATTTTGAAATGACTGTGAGAATTTTAGAAATGAATCTATAATTTTACGGTAAGATTCCGAGCTTATTTAATTATAGCTAAAAAAATTGAATTACAGTAGTACAATATTTAAAAGAAAAAAAATGCCGGGAAATGTACTTTATAGCTAAACTATTTTAAACATGCAGATAAAATCACGAAATATTAGTTTTATAGAGGAATAAGTTTTGGAATATATTATGTAGAAACGAAGCCATGTATTTAATATTTAAAAAGAACTGCTTTTCTGGTGTCTTTAAAAACGCGTTTAAATGCGCTTTGACTGATCAATTTTTAATAATAGAGCTGTATATAAAGAAGGATTGGATTTTTATATTAGAACCCAGCATAAGATATACTTTGGCGCAATATTTGAATTCATCACTCAAAATTTTCAGCGTGCTTGATATTTTTATAAATAGAAAAAGAGCATTTATAACTTTTGTTTCTTTAAATGCTAAAAATGGATTTATGTGATTATAGGATATATAATATATGATTACATAAATTAAAAAAATCTTTATAAACTACGTCGTAAATTAAAACCGTATCAAATGTAATATATATAAATATAAATTAACTTTTCCCTTATGTTACTTGAAGGTAAATGGAAGAAGTTTAGTATTCGATTTTTTAGAAATTAAGAATTAAGAGTTATGTCATAAATGAATCTAATGAAACAAGAATGTGATCTATGATAACACTGGTAGTTAACGACAAATATAAAAGAATGATCAGCCGTCATTAACCGAAAGTAGTAGAGGTTTAAGCATTCTTGCTAAGGCAATTTCTATGAATATGAATATAAAGTTTTATTTGTTGACTCATAAATAAAGAAAACAAACATTATAGAGGTAAAGGAGAAAATAAATTTCTTGTATATTTATATTTTTAGAATGAATATTAGAATACGGAATACATAATTGTTAAGTTTTTGATCCTAAAAAATTGTTACGTATGATATGTAGAACGACAATACATAAAAACTACATTTTGTTACATAATACCGACGAACTTATTTAATGAATAGGTATTAGATGTATGAAACAAAAGAATATATAAATAACAAGATATGATTGGAATTATGGAAGCAAGATTAGATATAAAAAAGAATACTGGGATTTATATCATCCAATAACAGAAGAATAGAAATTTACTGTGCGATTTACAGACAAAATTACCAAGAACATAACCAGTATCACACTTTTGCTTTTGGTATTCTATTATAAATACGATTACTGTTGATAATACTGTGCAGTATTTTGAAAAAGAAGTAAATTTGTACTTGAATGATGAATACGAACAAGAGATAAATGAATGCAACTGAAGATATTGAAAAGATAGAAATTATTATTTTGATGCAATATATTGTTTAAACCAATATCAGATGCGCAGAATCTTGCAATAACCATGTAAAAATAAAATTAACTCTCTTTTTCGTAATGAAATAATAATATATAGTTTTATATATAAATATAAATTTAATAATGATTAAATTTAATAGTAATGTCACATTATCTTCAATCAATGTGTTTTTTTTGTTCTAATGCAGATAATAAATAATGATATGTAGCTGTAAAAAATACAAACATTCCGATACTTTTATGATAAAAGATATATGTTGCTCGATCTAATAATTTCAAAAATATTGTTTTTTTCTAGATTAAAGGAAAATAACATTAACAGATTTGCTTGATGAAGAAAAAATAAGAGAGCAAGAATTGGTAAGATTTCTGTAAGATATTTATTGATTTCTTATGCGATTATTTTAATGCATGTGAAAATTATCGGGGTTTTACAATTTTAGAATAATGATATAACAATATGATATTACATTATACTAACATACTAAATGGTTTTATATGGGAAGAATATCTATAACAACTGTATTTTCGTTCTAGGATTCTTTTACGTCGGTTAATTAATATTGCCCTGTTATATATAATATTTATATAATTTTTGTGTTTTTATGCTGTATTAAATTATAAAATGGCATAAAAAATATATCATAAAACTTTTTATTTAAACACAGAACATCGAAATATTTTTATTAGGCTTTTTTTCTATAACAATATGCAATCTCCAATCAAAAAAAGCTCATTTCTGTAATTTTTACAAAAAAATTACAATTTTCTTGCTGTAAAGCGCATTCTTGTCTATAAAAAATCAAGATAAAAATCATATAAAAAGCTGTAATCGTGATAAGTTTATAGTCACGCGACGATATGTATTTGCAATATGTACTTTGATTCAATAACTTCTATAAATTATATGAACAGTCTAGAAAATTCGCATCCAATATATATTTGAGTTTTTCAAAAATGAAATCTTTTATTTGTTCCTTTTATCGTATCAATAAAAAACATTTTATCTTGTTTTTTTACATAAAGTGTCATTTTTTTAATATTTCTCCTATTTTTACCCCTTTGTTTTTTCTATATAATAACTTTTTGGCGTTCGTTATTATAAAATGAATATTGAATTTATTTTAAAAACTATTGAAGTAGATAAAAATATTATAGGACTTGTCGAACGTATAACAGAATTGCGCGTTCAAATGTTTTCAGAGGATAATATTATCCTCGGATTTTTGCAACATAAATTCCCTGGATTTAAAAATCTTTCCAATTCCGTAGTTGATTTAGTGATGACACACTTGCTGCTTGAAACCAACATAATCCTAGAACAGCCGTTTGAGCAATATAACCCTCTGATGTATAATGAAAGTTATAGAGAATGTATTGGAATAGTATTTTTTAGGCACGGATTTGCACTTAAAATGCCAAGATTAACATATTCTAGTGTAGAAAAGATGGCTTATACACTTAAAAAAAATTTAACACCGATGGAAATCTTCAAATGGTTTGAAATTTTGTACTTTAAAAAAATAATAAACTTGTTTTTTTGTATTGATGATGAAATGACTTTGCTAGATCTCTATGGTATCGTTAAGTTTTCAGATGACAGAAAAATTTGGAAGGATTATAACATAAACGAAAAACATCAAATATTGAATGAAATTGAAAACGAAGATTTGTTTTCAGCTAGAAACGCTGAAGTTATATGTAACAAAAAAGTCGAATTAAAAAAACTTAGTGCAAATATCACAACAAGTTTTGATTTAGATGGTCTGAGTGGAGCTTTTCCAATTGATCAATTTGCAAAGATAATTACTAATCCGGTTGTGAGTATAAATGTCCTTGCTAATACCCAAAAATTATATAGCAGAAAAATTTTGACCAAGAACTATTATGTATTTAGTAAAAATGGTTCCATAAATGCAGTAAACTTGGGACACTTTTACATAGGGTCTCTAATTATTCTATCTACAGAATATCAAATATGGCTTTTCATTCCTCTTTGTAATAACAAAGAGGATATAGATGCAAAAAATACATATTTTGCTAATAAATGTATGGAATTTAAGTACAAGTGTGAAAAAAACAATCAAGAATATTCTCGAAACATAGTGGACAAAATGAAAATAGAAATTAAAAGACTCAGTGAGATGAAAAATAGCATTAGTATTAATGCTGAATTAAACGGATCAGAATTTTTACAGCTAATGAAATTCTATTTCAATACCAAAAATTTATCAAGCATAGCAAAAAAAGATGCTTTTTTCTTTATTGAATCGTATGGTTCAAAAAACAAGATTAGAGCCAGGAGTATGATAGAGTTGCAAAATATATTGAGAAGTGCATTTTCATTGGACCTTAACAGCATTTTTTATCTAGATATTGCACTAAGTATAACACAGAGTATAAAAAAAAATAAAAATCGTCATGTAGTGATAGCATTGGCAGCTGAAAATTTTCACGTAGAATCAAAAGATCATACATACAATTTATTTGGTTCCGAATTAATTACGAACTTGAACAAAAAAGTTATAACTCAATGTAAAAAAAAAGAAGTATTGAATGCCATTTATCCGGAAGGCACAAGCTGCCAAATAACAAGAGATGGATTTTTAAAACTTAATTTATACCAATCACTGGGGTCGTATATATGTCCGAGGTCGTATAGGCAAGATTTTATAAAAAAAAATAGTTTGAACAAATGCTTATCTCATATTTTGATGAATCCCAAATGGGATTGTTTAAAATCTTTAGATATTGTTAGAGAATCCATAGAAATCGCTAGAAAGACCCAAAACGAATTAAGATTCGAAGTTTGTATTGATTCAGTGGCCTTTGTAGAGGCTGAATCTATTTTGCATTCTTTTTGTGAAAAAGCCATGGTTAATGTAATAGACGCTAAAATGCTATTTAGTAGCATTAAAAAAAGTTTTGAGACAGTTTCATCTGAAATTTCTCGTGAATATTATAAAATTGATTCTTTATTGTACTTAGTCATTCTTGAAAACTTTTTTGTGGAAAAGTACATCAAAGATTCAAGAAATCCAAAATATTTGGATAACTTTTTCATGCCCCTTTTTCATAAAGAAAATCTCAAAAATGAAATTTTTATTCTTGATGAGAGACTTCTGAATGAAGTAAAAGAGCTGTGTGATGATGACTATGTACATAGAAATCGTTTTAGGATGACCAAAAATTTAATAGAGCACTCATTAGGAACACATCCTACAGTCAGAAAGATGGCAATTGAGAATCTAGAAGTCATTGATAATGACATCGTTATTTCTTACGATTTGATATATAAGCAACTAATAAGAGAGTTGACAACAGTATATAAAATTGATTTCGATCTTATATATAAAACAGATATTGATTATATCCAAAATCATCTTGATACTAACCAGACAATTAGTATTTCCGATTATTTTATGGATTTAATTTCAGCAAATGAAAACAATAGAATGTCTCAATTTTATCAACAAATTCAGCTGATCAAAAATGAGCACAATCAAACATCAGAGAATATTGTGTTGGGTTTAAAAACTGCATTTTTAAAAAGAAAACATTCATTTGGTTTTAAAGCTTATAAAAAGGATCGCAACGAGCAGTATTTCTTGGTGAAAATATCAAATAATATAGTTCAAGTTGATACAAAGTCTACTTTGCAACTTTTCGAAAATTGGATTATGTCTAATAAAGATGAAGATTTTGACACCAGAACTTTTTATCCCACAGAAATAAAATTCAACGCATGGATAGGGTATAACATACATGTTTGTGATTACAAAAGCAAAATTAACTTAAACAAAAGGATAAATTATAAATCCATTTATTATGATGTGAGATTAGGAATGTGTGGTCTCATGAACACAAGAAAAATTAGAAATATAATTCGCCCAATAAGCGATAAAAGAATAAAGACTGTAAAAATGATTAGTGATTTGCGAAAGAGAGCCTCCTATATTGATGTTGACTCGCTAAGTTTTTGCGAGGTGATGAAAAAATACGCGCCATACCTCAAAAATTATATTACAATGAGTTTGGAACTAGCTATGATGTTCGATGCATATATATGCAAAATTTCTAAACGGAATTACGTGAAAAAAACAGCTGCTCATTATTATGAACAATTAGAAGATTTAAAAATTTTTATAGACGATGAAAATGAAAATCCAACAAATTTATACAATACCTATGAAGATCAAAACGAAGTATTTGAAGAAGAGTATTCAAAAACGAATATACAGTATAAACATAAAAGTGATCATAATATGACTGAATGGTATAATATAAGCAGAAACGATGATTTTAAAGCTGAAAGAATAACACATCCATCTTCTTATGATAGAACAGATCTCATTCTTCCGCCAAATCTAGTGCTTAATAATGCGAGAAATATACGGAATAATATAATACATGAAAATGTACATAATAATGCTGAAGTCGACAATGATTATGACAATGATTGGGGGAATGATTATCTACATGCTGAACCAGAATATAGTGTAAGAGAATCTTATGAGAACGAAATAGTACTTCCAAGGCAAAACTTAAAGGCAGTTATAGATAATGCAACATACTCTGCAGGTGAAAACTTAGAGGATTTTACGTTAGTCCTAAATACAACAGAAAATTTACTATCAAACAATTTGGGATCAATTGAAAAGCTCAATAAATGTAAAGAAAATTTAAATCAATTGGCTTTAGCCCCAATAAACAGTCAGAATATAAGAGAAGAGTTTGAGAAGTTTTTTTTGGAAAATATAAATAGTTTGGAAACAGATTCCAGAACTGAAATAGTCCTTGACCCCGAATCGGAAATAAAAGAAAGCAATTATCATGAAAATATATCACAATTACCTCAGAATAAAATTACAAAAGAACAAGCAACAATAAGCGAAAAGCAGTTGTCTAATGCTCCAATAGTGAGTACCACATGTACTAAAACCCACAGTCAGTCACAATTAAGTGTGGAAATAGAAAGTCCGTGCGATTTAGAGAATATATATGCAAATTTTAAAGAAAAAATAGTCGAAACTATAAAGAAAAACACAGAGAAAATAGATACAATGAAAGAGGAAATGAATAAACACACCCATGCAAATATAAAAACAGTCAATGATTTAAATTATTTGAAACGTAAAATTGCAACAAAAAGAAAAAAGTTCATGAACCATATTCAAAATATCGAAAGTGGACATATTAATAACGAAATGCTAAATTTTGACCTTTTTGATGAATTAGGTAAGATTTATCAATGCATTGAGCGATTAGAAAGAGTCGAAAATAAAAAAGTCACAATGCCGCAAATTAGAAATGACATTCATGAATTTCGCGGGAGAAAAATATGCCTAAAAGAGGAAATACCAAAAAAATACAAATCATGCATTGAAAATACACCCATGAGATCAGAGTACCATAAAAAATTACAAAAAACAGAGGATCATAAATATGAATCTGAGAGCAGTCATTTAGAAGATGATGGTAAAGTTGATATGATTATAAAAAATCAAGCCGAAGAAAGTTATAACAAAGAATCATGCAACAATATCAAAAAAAACAGGAATCAAAGAAAAATTATTTGCGATGATGATACAAAATCAGAAAAGAAAATATGTATAAAAAGGTGTGAAAATAAACAAGAGTCTTCTACAAAAGGAACGACTATTGTGACTCCATGTAATGATGAAGAAAAGGATGAAGACCTCAATAGTTTTAATATACGTGTTAACGAGTATGTAAAGCAAGGCAAGTTTAAAAATTTACAATTTTATGACGATATATCCCGTCTTAGTTCTTTCTATTATTCTAAAATAGTAAAATATTTATGTAAAAACAAGATAAATTCTATAAAAGAGAGATCTTTATATCAGACATTTTTTAGAAAGAGAGGGTTAATAGAATCTATCGCTAATACTTTATCCCGTGAAATATGGATAAAGGTGTTAAAAGAACTAAATTCTAAAGATTATCTTATATTTGACGACGGGACTATACTTCTTAATGATGAACAATTGAACTTATAGAAATCAAATTCATTATATAAATTAAGGTTTATATATTTTATTTTTTTGGTTTTTTTTGTATAATTCTTCTTATATTATTAAAATCTAGTAGAATTAGTTGTTATATCCAACATCATATATATAATTTAATAATATTAGAAAAATAATATTATATAAAGATTATACGAATAAACTAACTTCATTTTGCACAATATAAAAACAATTCATATTAAAATGTCTTGGCTATTTATTTGGATAATGAATCTAATCTTTTGAAAATTGTTATTATACTATGCGTGTATATTTTTTTTTTGCGACACACATAATATCATAAGATTAGTGTATTTACTTATTATTATAAAAAATCTTGTCATGATATATTAGATTCTTATTGTAAAATAATTATTTAAATTTTAAGTTTTTTATATATAAAAATTCGGCGTATCACATATGAATATAAAGAACACAATGAAATAGTTTTATATAATCTATAATGTGAGCATGTATACTTTAACCGTTCGTATTTAGAAGTTTTCATTTTTAAACTGCTTTTATCATATTTTTTATGAGCAGATATGATGTATACAAATAAATAAGTAATTATTGTTTGTATTTAGTAAAATAAAAAAAGTGTTAATTCCTCGATCATTGACATGAAGTAAATTTTATTTGTTTCATTGATCATTTAAATGTTTTTGGCAGTATTATATACTCTCTAAAATATGAAACATATATTTTTTTAAAAATTAAAAAAATGTGTAGCTATATTTCAAATAATTATACAGGCATTAGATAGATTTAAACCTCTATCATTTGTTAATTAGAAAAATAAAACATGATTAAATATGTCAAGCTAGTACTTTTACATATTTTAAGTTTCATGTTTTTATAATATAGATATTTATAAATTGTAGATTTCGACGGTCATGCTTAATTTTTTAACCCCAATATATCCTTTTTTTTATGTTTCATTTTAATTTTTTTGGCTGATTATAGTTTCTCTAGAACCTAGACGTGATTAAATAATAATAATTTTTTTTATATTTTTTACGGAGAAAGCCATATGCTAGTTTATACTGAAATTTTGATTCGAAATAATATCAATTTTGGATGGGATTTAATATTGTTCTATTTTCCGAAATCATTATCCGTACTTGTAATATTTTACAATTGAGATATTTTCTTTCTTTAAAGATAATATATAAAAAAACACACCACAACAGGATACCAAAACTAGTGTTTTATTTGTTATAACCGAAATATCAACATAAAAAAGGTTTAATAGATAATATTTTAATATTAATGGCATAGCATATGACCTATCCCGCATTGATGTGAATATTTAAAATCATCAATTTAATTTTCTCTACCCTTCATATTATCGAAAATGGTTTTGAATGTTTTTATTTTATGCCAATATGTTTGAATTATCCTACATTGATAGTTATAAAATTACCCTTTTAAATTAAATTTTTAAAGACGACGAAAAAAGATTAGTTGATTATGAAATCGTAGGCTTTTAAATGCGAAAAGAAAAATTAATAAGGAAAGTGTTTCTTGACACTTATAATAAGTTTGGAGATTGATCAATGTGTATGGTGAGTGAAACACAATCCCTCTTTAGTGTTTGAGGCTGGTGCATGCAGAAGATATGTATGATGGCAATCTTATTGTTTAAGGTAAAATAAGCGGTAGAGAAGCGGTAGGGAAGCGGTAATGCAGATTTAAGCATGGCATTAAAAAATATGACGGGTCTTCTTATTTTAGAGATTTTTATCTTGGTTTTATAACATGGTTGGAAATAAATGACGTATTAATTAAAATATGATAATGTGTAAATAAAATGAAATATTTATTTTTATATCTGTTGTGACATGTAGAGCTAGCAGCTAAATCTTATTGTACTAAGTTTTTGATGTATTGGCAATAATATTTTCGATGATTTTATTATCGTTGCGGTTCCAATAGAAAAAAGGGTGCAGAATATATAGGGTGGAAGTTTATAAATGCAGACAAGTAGAAAAAATTGACTTTACTTGCCGTATGATATTGTCTGGAGTGTTGTATGGTCAAAGGTCTAGCTACTAGTGGTTTCGAATTATGAGAAGTAATTTATAATGTAAAATATTGTATAGGTAAAAATTCTACTTTTTTTTCTGTTTTTAACTTTTGATAGAGAAACTGTTATAGATATATGTATTTTGCTGTTGATTTATTTTCTGAGAATACATTTGAAGAATTATTCAGAGAAATTTATGGCATGTATTTGAAACACGTGATATAGCTGTTTTTAGTATTTTGCTGGTGGTTTCATGGGTGAAACTATGATTTTTTTATTTTGTATTTTATACACGTAGAAGAAGCTAAGGATGTATAATTATCTGCTTCTTGGGCTTATGCATTCTTCAGAAGGTAATTGTTCGGAAAATCTAGCCTTTCTTAAGCAGGAAGCGATATTTTTATTATATCGATCAGATGTATGATATTTTACACAATTATCTTTTGCTCATTTGTCTATGAATCAGTTATGTTTGGATCTAAGATCGTTTATTGTTCTCGAATAAAATTTGATGTTTTTGATTACTTTTATAGTTTTTACATCCTTTTATCACATATTGTACATTCTTAAACACCAAAATAAATGCTAGATTATAACATTATATCTCAAACAATTTGAATAATTCAATTTTTGTATTTTTAAATTTTGTTTTAAGCATGCATATTATATAAAAACATGCAAAAATAAAGTAAATACTACGTTCATATATTATTAAGCATCTAAAGATTATCTTTATTATTTAACAAAAATATTGGTTTTTCTTGATAATTATACTTGATATTTCTGTTATATGATATTTTTAATATTATAGTTTTTCGTATAGAATTCATATGTTTCAAATTATTTAAATTGTATGTTTTTATGATTTTTATTTATGAAAATTAGTATCATAAACATGATACAGAGATTTTTTCTATGTACTAAAAAAATCCTATTTATTCAGAAAATAATCTAGATTACAAGTTATGGCATCCAATTAACAATAAAAATGGCATATTAGTAGTTTTATGGAGCAATAAAAAATGGATTTTTTTACCCATATTTTCTGCGACATTTCATTTTTTACTTGATTCTATTACATCTACAACTTTTATAATATATTTTTACTCTTTGCGAGTTTAACACGAAAATTTAATGTAATTATTTTTTCCCTGTTTCTAATAAACAGTTTGGCTAATTTATAAAATCACAAAATACACAGTATCTAAGTAAATATTCAGTCTTTTTTCGTCGTTTTAACTGCATTGTGCGATATTATGCGTATAAAGACAATATTTATATTTAATTGCATAAAAATATCTTCTTATTTTATTTTAATTCTTAATTTAGGATGTATATACTCAATAATTAGATTCTATATAATATATAAAAGAGATAGCTTTTATTGTTTGTTTATATCCGTTTTTGCAGATTCACATTGCGTTTCGGGTTTTTTTATTACTGACTATATCCATGTTCGTAACATTTTATTTTTATGATGTATAAACATACTCAAAAAAGAGTTAATTGCAAAAAAACTCTTCTTTTTTTGTTTTTTTATTTAGGTTTTTGTGTTATTGAATGGTATAAATTTAACATAGTATAAAATACTAATTAACTGTTTTATTTTAATATAAGTTTGTAATATATTGTTTTTACATTTCGTTTTTATGAATATAAGCTATACATAATTGTTGTATATATTTATTATTTTTTTGAAATATACTGTTTTTTAGTCCAAATACAACATATTTTTTTAGATTTTATTCTTTTCATGTATGGATATTCAAATATTTATGTAGCTTTTATTATAGCTAGACAAAAAAACGTGAAGAACGGAGCATCCTTTTATTATTATTTTTTATTATACAAAATATTTTAAACATATTAGACCAATTTTGTCCCTTCTTACTATAAATAAAGCTTTATATAGTTAGTTATCTTCCATAACTAAAATTATAATAGATATCTTTTAGCACGCACATCTAAATATTTTAAATTATTTGATCGAAAGAGTAATTATTATGAGTATATAAATGTTTATAAATTGAATTTTTATACTTTTACAGCTTTACTAGAATATTATTGAAGTTTTTTTTATTGACTTTTTATTAAGCTAGAGATAATCTAAATATTCTTATTCCATAATAATTATATACTTGGCATTCATAGAATATATATTGTAAATAAAAAGCTTTATATGATATTTATTGATAGCTAGAAATCAAAATTCGCTAATTGATTATCAAATTAATTGTTTTTTATTTAACTATAAAAAAAAAATTTCAATATATTAATTTGCTTACTATATATTCAATTCGTATCGTAATCTATAAAAGATCTTAAACTTCTATAAGGCGTTTTATCTTATATTGTCAATATATATCTAGCTTTTCTTTTGCATACAATAATCTTAGTTTTTGTTTTTTTTCTTTCTAATAAGAATGTATAATCATGTTTGAAATTGTTACTTTAGATGATTTTGGATTTAATATTATTTTTATCATCAAATAATGCTAGAATAACTTGTAGATGTACTTCTTATTGCAAAGAAAATAATTATACAAAGCAAATACATTTAAAAAACTTAAGATAAAAGAAAAATATACGAAAGTTTATTTTTATATTTTTATAAACCTGTGTTATATGCTCAACATGTTTCCTTTGAATATACAGAAACACAACTGATTATAAATGATTATTGAAAAAATTACCCCTTTTTCTAGATAAGAAAATAAAATAATACGATTTTTATGATAAAATTATTCACTATTTAAGAAATAATTTCTTTAAAACTATCATTCTATTCATTGAGTATTTAATTATGCGTTTTTTATGAAAATAGGGCATATACACAAAAAAAAAAGCTAGCTCTGTATATCAGTTATCATATTTTCTATTTTAGTTTATCTTCTAAATCATCACTATGATAACATATAATCTGAAAGTGGGTATTTTTATCCTTAAATGCCAACAATAATATCCTTGTAGAATTTAAATTCAAAAAATATTACATATTGGTAACAGTGGCATTATATTATTTGTTTTTTTCTCAATTCTCATTTTTTTACGTAATTTCATTATCTAAAGTCTTAAAAAGCTTTTATTTTAATTAATTTTTCTTGGTTTTTGTTTACAACAACAATGTCTTTTTTCTCTTCTCTTTAATGCTTAATACTTCGAAATTCTAGATTATGCATGTTTATTTCGATTTAATAGACTAATTTTTATATCTATTCTACAATTTTTATTACTATAGAATATATTATATATAGATTGAGAAATTCGAATATTATTTGATGCATGTAAAGTGTACCTTTTCAAACATTATATGCACTAGAAAACTGCGTCGGTAAATATTTATTGTACTCGTCTTACTAAAAAGTAAGTAAAGTCAAATAATTTGATGTATTCTTTCAAATAAATTGACGAAAAAGAATTACAAAGAAGATTTAATTTCCGAGTATAAATAATATCACAAAAAAACTCTACTTTATTTTATATATTTTTGATCTTTATCTTTATATTACAAGTAATTTTTTATAAGAAAATGTTCTTCTGATTTTATTTCCATCTCTATTAGATGATGCTCAATCGAAAAAATGATTTTTATTGTGCATAATGATTAATTATAAATAAAAATATGTCTATGTTATACATTTATTCATATTTTATGGTGTTTTTTCGTAGTACATATTGTTTTTTAATAAAATCTTTATAACAATAAATAATTATATTCATTTTATGGAATTCTTTTAAGATTGTTATTATGAAAAGATTTATGCGTTTAATAGTGTAAATTGATGTATCTTATACTTCTTCCTTTAAGATTCTCTTCTTAACAAATTTATATTTTTTTAAGTTTTTTTTTCTGTTCTTATATGTATATAATTATAATATATAAGATTTTACCGTTTAGTTACTCTTCTAAAATAAAAATGTAGTTGACTGTATGTATAATAGATTGAAAATACATATAAAACCATTATCTATTGTCATTACTAAATCTGTGGTTTTTTATGATATTAAAGAGCATTTAACCATGATATTATCATTCGAATATAAATTACTATCTTTATTGTATTTTTTATATGTTCTGTTATTTTGATATATAAAAGACGTAGTTTTATTTATTTTTTTACTACTAAATTCTCATGTTTTTTAGAAATATTTTTATAATATATGAATAACAGGCTTTATCATAAATAATATACGCGAAAATAAATAGCTTCTTATATATGTTTCATATTTAATGTTTCTATATATAAATTAATCTTCTGTTGAGAGTTATAATATAAAAGCTAGCCAAACATGCATAAAACCATTTGAGTGTTAATTTCGTGAAAAAGAAAAGCAAACCAAAATCTTTTGTACGTTTTTTTTACTTTTTGCTAGATTTTGTTGCCTAAATAGCCGAATACTAAATTAATAATCTGTTTTTTTGTGGCAAAAAAATTTTATTAAACAAACTTGAACACACCAAGAACTATTTTCAAAGGGATATTATACTATTTTCATGATTTTTTCCTATTTCAAGTCAACGAATAATCATATTTATAGTTTTTTTTTGCATAATAACGGATAACTTTACTGCTATAGTACAGTATGTAATATAATAAAATAGGCTTTTGTGATTTGTTTGTACATTGAATGTCGTATATAACGTGATAATGGTGTATATGATTTTTTACTTATTGTGTTAATTCTTCTTTCACTAATAAAAACCGGAGATCATACATTTAATGTTCTATCAGACGTTATACGTTTTTTATAACTATTTTTTACCCGAATTGTATCTTTTTTTATCACCTCTTACTCATTTACTTGCATTTTGGTTTACATATCAATGCTAAAAACCGCAAAAACAGTGATTTTTTTGTCTTAGAATACAAATATAGATGCACAATACTTGTTATATTATGTCAACAAACATAGTTTTATATGTTTCTTGCCTTTTTTGTAAATTTGAAACTTTTATATGTTGATTTAGATCACTATTTTTTTTCATTATTTTAGCGGCTTTATTTTATATAATTATGTTTTATATCGTAAAATGAGAAGAAATATGTTTTGGCATATTGTTATATACATTCTGAACTTATTATATTTCGATTTAAGAAATTAAAAAATACTTTAAGGGTCCTATTAGTGTTTTTCTTTTTTTTTGTTTTGATAAATCAAATATATATAATAATGCATTTAAGGTTTTATGTCAATTGATACTAGTTTACCATGAAAAATAGGTCTTATTTTATTTTTGTTAATTAAATCTTACAAGAAAAATTATTTTTGGATAGCTTCTTATATACGAAAAGATAGCCATATAATAGTTTGGCTATATGTTTTTAATGTGTTTATGTCGAGTATTATACGTTTTTAAACGTTATTTTTTCTTTTTTTTTCTAATTCTATGCGTTTTTTTTGTCATTTTTATTGTCTAAAATACAACTTAATCAACATCTTTTACAACCATGTTATCCATCTAACTTTTATTAAGTATTTTATGGCAAAATAAAACTCTTTTTGTTCATTTATTTCTGCGGAAAAAAATATAATAGTAGAGGTAAGTTTAAAACAAAGATCCAAGAAATAAAATATTTTTAGTAAATTGATCATAATACTTTTTAATAAAAGATAACATATAAAATTTGCATTTTGAGGCGCGTATAGTTGCACAAATAACCGTATAGGTGGTAATTAATAAGTCCTTTAGTTAAAGAAAAAAGATTGATATGGAGTATTAAATATTCAAAAACAACCTTTTGTCCTTTATTATACTTATATAAAGATTTTTTGCTGCATATAAATACTCAGATTGGCATAAAAATGATGTTCAATTTGTCTGATAGCTATAGAAAAAGAATCAATTTCAATTAACTGTATCTATGATTATTTGTTTCTTATGTCTTTTCAAAGTATTTTATATTTTTTAGGATAGATATAGTTACAGGAGTATATAAATTTACTGTTTTTTGCTTAATAACGTCTGTTCTGAGAACCTATACTATACCATTATATATATTGCGATTTTTTGAATTATTTTAGTAGTTACTAGTGTATATATCAAGTTTGAAGACAATTTCTAAATACATTTAATGTTTTTATTTGCCATTATATTTTTTTCTCCTTCAAAACTTGTCCTATGTCCCGCTTAACAAACTCGTGCTAATGAAAAAAAATATATAAAATTAAGATCTCGTAAAAAATATGGCATAGTTTAATATTTTATATTTGCCTTTGTATTCTTTTATTCTGTAAATATGTATAAATATTAATAATAAGTTTAGTTTCTTTAAATTTATACATCGAAACAATAAGAGAACAGCTGATTGTTGTTTATAACTTAGCTGCTAAAGATTTTCACAAAAGTTATAGCTAATCCATACTTTATATTTAATTTAACGCCAAATTTTTATTTTATTTATCGATAAAGCTTTTTTAAAACAAAATAATGCATTTACCATAACAAATTTTTTAAATCATACTGCTTTGATCATCTTATCTAAAGAAATTATGATTTCGTTCATTTTTTTGCTTTTCTAATTTGGTATATGTTTGTTAAAATCCTGCCCCGACATGAATCTTCTCGGGATGCAGAATACCGAGAAGAAATCGGACAATCATTCCGCTGATTGTTATCGATAGGGTTAATGCGCCCATAAAAACTTTTCTGCTGCTTGGAGGATGGCATTGGCGGGAGATTAAGGTCCTCTCGCCAGGAAAATTTTAAAAAATGAACGAAAAGCTCTGGTGGAGAAAAAGAAGTTCGGCTGCGGCCAAGAATAGAAAAAAAAATCGGTTTTTTTAAAGTTACGCCGAAGGCCTTGCATTTTTTTTTTCGGAACTTTTTTTGGGAAATATTTAATAATAAATTGAAATTTAACCTATATATTTTTTTTCTTCTAATAATTTTATCATAATATATACTATGTTTCTTGTAATTTACGTCCTATTATATTTATTCTCTGATTATCCCCTTTTCATATATATCTAAATCGCTTCTTAATAATTTAATAAATATTTGTTATTTAATTTTTTATTTGTATTGTATATATTTCTACATTATTATTAAATACATTTATAGCATTTCTAAACTTTTATAAAGAATTTTTGCTAAATTGCAATTCCTAATTGATTTAATTCATAGATAATAAGTTTGGCTTCTAAAAAATTATAATTTAATATTTTATTTGTATTATTGTTTAAAAGATATCTTTTAATAGATTGTTTTCTAATTGTAAATATTATATAAAGTTTGTAGATTTCAATAAAAGTTTTCATACGAAGTATCTTTATTTTACTAGATTCATAAAACAGTTTATTTTTTCTATAAAATATTAAATAAAAAATTGATTTTAATTTTATACGTAGGAATTAATAGATGTTAGTTTTATAAAATTTTAAAAAAAAGATTTATTAATTTAATTCGCCATTAATTGTGTTTATTTATCTATAATAACAGAAAATAAATAATATGGTAGATTTCCATCTATGATATTTTTTTAGTATGTTTCGAAACACAAACATGTACATATTTCTGTTTGAATTATTATGTGTATTAAGGCATACATTTGTGACTAAAAATAAAATAAAAGGATAATTTAAAAATATTTTGGTTTGTATCGAAGGAAAGTGTCTAAACATATGTATATAAACATAAAATTATAGATTAAAGTGTTTTTGATTGTTATGAATATAATAAATATGTAGAAAAAATAAGTAAATTAAATGTAACATATATAATTTATTGGGATAAAATAATGAAATAAAAATAAAATCATTATATTTTATTAGATTTGAATTGATTCTAATGGAAATATTTAGAGGATAATTCACGCCAGTTTATATATTATATATTGTTGCTGTGTCTTTTCTGGCTATAATTTTTATATTCAATGAGGAAATAAGTGAATTAAATGAACGTTTAAATACTTTAGTTATCAATTTCTATTAAAATATAAAATACTGTTTTTAAATATTTATTTATTTTTGACCATACATTAAATAGTATTTAGAATAGTAATATGGAAAAACAATTTTTATATATGATTATCATAAACATTATATATTCGATGTATTTTTATTTTCTTGTATTTTATCGCATAATTTTTTCCACCTTTTATACATTAATCGTGAGAATTTATTTAAAGCTATTAAATTTTTAAGATCTGAAATTTTATAAATGAGCTAGGTTCTTGTCTTGTTTATAATATCAATAAATGAATGTTTCTAGAGCAATTTTTTTATTCATATTTTTTGCTTTAATAGTATATTTTTACATATAAAAAACGATTTTTATTAAAAGCAAATGTTAGATTCTACATTATCATTCTTTACAATAATTTTTTTCAACTAAAATAACTTGAATTCTAATCATTATATCTATGTTAAATCGATATATATATTTTTTTTACTTAACTAAATTCACTAGAGTCAAGAGAGGCATTAATTTTAAGATAGTCAAAAATAAAATAAAAGAGTGATCGAGCACTAGCGTCAAAAGGTACAAAGTAGCATAATACTTAAGAAATACAAAGTTAAGTAGTAAAAAGAAACTTTATCAGAATAGAGATAGCAAATTTATTTAGTCGAAAATAAAAAACATGTGTCATCGATTACTAGAGTCACAAGTTACGACGGTAACTAGTTTCTTATAAATTACAATATAACTTGAGTGAAAGATCTATAAATTTGCTAAAGACGCTAATTTTACAATATTTAGAGCGTCACTAGAGTCACTTTTTATCTCCAAAAGTGATTAAAAAACTAACACTTACGGATGCCAGCCTAACAAATACCTTTTTAGTCTTTAAGTCCCATTTTTTTTATCGTATATTCAGGTATAGGATATATTATTAGATTGCTATTTTTTATAGTGATTAAATTTCGCTGGCCAGTATGACCGTTTGTGCATGCGATAAAAAAAGCCCGTATGACATTTGCCAATATGACCGTTCTCGCATGCGATAAAAAAAGCCCGTATGACATTTGCCAATATGACCGTTATCGCATGCGATAAAAAAAGCCCGTATGACATTTGCCAATATGACCGTTCTCGCATGCGATAAAAAAAGCCCGTATGACATTTGCCAATATGACATTTGCCAATATGACCGTTCTCGCATGCGATAAAAAAAGCCCGTATGACATTTGCCAGTATGACATTTGCCAATATGACATTTGCCAATATGACCGTTCTCGCATGCGATAAAAAAAGCCCGTATGACAATTGCCAATATGACCGTTATCGCATGCGATAAAAAAAGCCCGTATGACATTTGCCAGTATGACATTTGCCAATATGACCGTTCTCGCATGCGATAAAAAAAGCCCGTATGACATTTGCCAGTATGACATTTGCCAATATGACCGTATTCGCATGCGATAAAAAAAGCCCGTATGACATTTGCCAGTATGACATTTGCCAGTATGACATTTGCCAATATGACATTTGCCAATATGACCGTTCTCGCATGCGATAAAAAAAGCCCGTATGACATTTGCCAGTATGACATTTGCCAATATGACATTTGCCAATATGACCGTTCTCGCATGCGATAAAAAAAGCCCGTATGACAATTGCCAATATGACCGTTATCGCATGCGATAAAAAAAGCCCGTATGACATTTGCCAGTATGACATTTGCCAGTATGACATTTGCCAATATGACATTTGCCAATATGACCGTTCTCGCATGCGATAAAAAAAGCCCGTATGACAATTGCCAATATGACCGTTCACGCATGCGATAAAAAAAGCCCGTATGACATTTGCCAGTATGACAATTGCCAATATGACCGTTCTCGCATGCGATAAAAAAAGCCCGTATGACATTTGCCAGTATGACAATTGCCAATATGACCGTTCTCGCATGCGATAAAAATAGCCCGTATGACATCTACCCTAAACCCTAAACCCTAACACCTACCCCAACCCGAATTTGTCTTTTTTTGTCCCTTTATTTTAGTCAGATGGTAATATATACCTGATATTAGTATAAAATATTTCTTATTATAGAAATACCAGGTAAAATGATAATTTCAAGAATATATAGCATGGTACAAGGGATACAATTGTGCACGCGACTATTAGTGTCCCTAATAAAAAAAGTGTCCCTTGAAATTGACGCTAATAAAAAAAGTGTCCCTTGAAATTGACGCTAATAAAAAAAGTGTCCCTTGAAATTGTACTAATAAAAAAAGTGTCCCTTGAAATTGACGCTAATAAAAAAAGTGTCCCTTGAAAAGTGTCCCTTCTAAACCCTAAGCCCTAGGCCTACCCTAGATGGTATTTTTTTCCCCCTTTATTCTGATTCTCTAAAATGCTGATTTATTCGATATATAGTAGCACTGAGATAAAATTAAGACTATATAATACATTTTCATTGCATATTACACACTCTTGGCTATAATGTTTTGATAAAAAAAAGGCGCGATTTTGAGTCATAATATGTCAGTTCAAGTTAAAAAAACAAGATTTATTTTATGTGTTGAAATTAGAAGAAAAGCATTTTAAAGGATAATCAGATGATTGAAATACTATTTTGACGATATAGTCGGTCAAAAAGCTAAAAAGAGTAGTTAATTCTGTAAGATTGCTAAAAGAAAAAAATAACATTATTGGATTAAACTAAAGCAAGAAATCTTGTATTTAAATTTTTTGCATCTCAAATAGGTACTTCATTCATTGCTTATGCAAATAAGGCTATAGAAGAGTTTTCAAGTACTTCAGTTTGTTTAAAAAAGGTCGATTTTATAAAGGAAAGCTAGTTAAATATAATTTCTTTTGTATGTATTATAATTAAATTCTTTTTTTAGATATAACAATTTTTGTAATAAATAGATCTCCTGTTTAACTCTATTAACATTATTTAATAATACATTTACTGTGTACTTTATAATAGATTATGCCTTTTTTGTGTTTTTTCATGTTTCAAAAAAGAAAATAGATACTAGAAAAATATATAGTAAAACTATATATATTGGATTTAATTATAAAATATAAATTTTATAGAAAAAAATTATATTATATATATATATTAATTTATATTTAATTGAACTCTCATTACAATAGATATTCTTTTTTTGCAATTACGATGCAATGAACACAATAATAGAGTCGCCCTTCTAGGGTAGGGGCGACTCTATTATTATATTTATCACACGTTTATACTTTTATTTTTATGATGTTTTGTTATTTAGTTAATCTTCATCTGATATTTTCTAGTTTTTTTGAATAATAATAAAAGCCATTGGTGTCTTTTATAAATTTAATAACCTTTTATCACTGATTTATTCTCAACAAAATATCAAAATATGTGCTAGATTGAAAATAAAACATTAATACGTCATATAATAGCAAGAATCAACCACTTGTCTCTTTGCGGATTATAAAATTTTATATATATTCTAAGGATAATGCAATATGTAATAAATAAATTTTTCGTCTTTTCCTGGCAGCTAAAAATCAGAATTCTTTATTATTTCCACTATCCTGATAATCATTATATAATTTTTGCATTTTAAATTTTTTATATTCATTGTTAATGGATAGATTGTTTACGAAAGTATATACATGTAATTTTTGATGCTTTTTTACTTTATAAAAGTTTACATGCATAGTGATGTAGAAGTCAATTCGATTCACATAAAAAATAAACAATTCTGTGTTTTGTAGAAAAAAAAAATAAATACAGGTAGTTATAAGAAACAATAAAAAAGAGGTTTTTTATGCAATAACTTCTGATACTATTTGAGGTTTTCCAAGTTTTAAAAAACAAACATTAAATAAATATTTTATCTATTATATCGTATTATGAGTTAAATATTAACAATTTAATAGTTTTCTTTTTCCTTGTTTTTGATTTTCTGTTTTATTTGCCTAAAAAACCCTATACTACGTCTTATTGAATTAAAAGGTTTTTTAGGTTGTTATGAATACTTAGTTAAGAATTACTCGTTTAACTATTTAATGATACATTAAATTACATAATAATATCTTCACTTCTATTTTCTTTCTTATAAATAGGTTTATACATTACTAGTTAACTTTTTATATGTTTAACTATAGAAAAGCGATTTTTTTGTGTTTAACTATATATACTTTTATAGATTCTATCTCTTAAATTTTAAAAGACTGGGTTTATTCATATACATGATAGTCTTTTTTTATGCAGTTTGAATAACAAAAAAGATATTAATATGCTGAGAAACCTCTTTTAATTGTTCATTTATATTATTTTATGCATTATATACAGACATACTTTTGAATAGAGTTAAAATGTTCATTTACATAAATATTTGATTTGAATTTCGTAATATATTGTTTTTATATTTATTCTCTAATCGATATTACTATTAAATTATGATAAATTTTGTATATGTTTTGTGTTTATATTTAAATAAAATCAAAAATCGAATGTTATTTTAGAATTTATTTGTTAAGATAAATGAATAAATTTAATGGTTTTTTTGAGAATCGATAAAAAACTGAAATATTGTTATATTTTACAATATTTTACGTGTATTTTGTCTGCTTTTTATTATTATATTATTTTCCATTTTATAAAAATCCAATACATCTCTTTTCAAATGTGAACATAAATTTTATATTTCTAGATTTGAAAATTCATGGAATTATCTGCTCAAATGACGTAAACATTGAATTACCATACATTTACTGTTTCACTAGAATAGTATATTTGAATTTTATTATTTATAAAATTATATTTCAATAACATGATATATTCCGAAGATATATATTTTATAATAATTTTGGACGTGGGTTGAATATATTCATTTTTGAAATTTTTGGAAATTTTATTTGGATGAATTTTGTCAGAAGGTTCAAATTTTACAATGTGTATAGAGATGGGTTAAATAAAATTATTTTGGACTTTTTTTTCGTAAATTTTTTTTAACCAGATTCAATCGAAGGTTAAATTTTATAATAATTATAGACAAGGAAATAAATTAGATATACACTGTAAATAAACACCATTTGATATTTATTTGATATTAGAAATATACATTTATCGTTATATTTATATTTTTTACGTTTTTCATTGGAAATAAATGTATTTGTGATAATATTTGCTAACTATATACATAAATTTGTATCTTGGTACATTAATAATCTTTAGCTTCAATAATAAGTTTTATCTGCTATTATCATACCTGTTTTGTTTTATTTTCCCCTTTATAATCTTGATTTTTGTATTTATTTCAATAAGAATCTATATAATAGTTTTATGAGGTATCTTATACGAAATTAAATTTTTATTTTTTATATCACTGCTAATGCTAGATAAACTTTTATTTATAATAATTATTGTAAAGAGTTTATTTTTCTAAAGAAATTAGATTATTACTACTTTTAATGAATGTAAAATATATTAATCGTTATATTTTTTGGTTTTTATAAACCTGTGTTATATTCTCAGCATGTTTCTTTTGAATATGCAAAGACACAACTGATTATAAATGATTATTGATCAAAATTACCCCTTTTTCTAGATAAGAAAATAAAATAATACGATTTTTATAATAAAATTATTCTCTATTTACCGAAATTATTTCTATAAAACTGAAATTCTATTCATTGAGTATATAATTATGCGTTTTTTCCTGAAAATAGGGAATATATTCGAAAAAAACCAACTTCTGTATATCTTATATCATTTTTTCTATATTAGTCTATATTTTCAATCATTGCTATGATAACATTAGTATCTGAAAGTGGATGTCTTTATATTCTTATGCAATTATAATCCTAAAAATTAAACTTAATGGTAATAATGCCATCATTTATAGGAGATTTTAATGTTTTTTTCTTTTATAATGGTAATTATACCATCATTTTTATATTTTTTTGATGTTTTATCTTGCTTTTTACGATTGCTTAATCCACAAATTTATTAATAATTTACCTTTTTATTTTAATTTTTTGTTGTAAATACTATATAAATTCTTATTAATTTTATAATTATTATCTTAAAATTCTGATTAATGCTTTTTTCGTTCTATTATAAACAAAAAATATATAAATCTTGTTATAATTTATATGTTATTATTGAATATATGATCTTTAGATCGAGATATTCGAATATATTGCGATTTAAGAAAAGCATTCTTAAATAAAATTATACGCTAAAATATTGTTTTTTTATTCAAATTTAGAACTTTCATGATACAAAATACAGTTATCAAACCATTCAATTTTTCTTTTAAATCGGATACGAAAAAGAATAACAAAAAGATCACTAATTACGATATATAATAACACAATAAATCGAAATTAATTTATATTATATTTTTGAAGATTTTTTTACAAACTATTGTACTTTTTTTATATAAATTATTATCTGAAAATGTTCTTCAAATTTTATTTAAATTTTGATTTAAAATCTATTAATTAATATATATCTATAATAATCTTCATATTCGAAAAATTAGCAATAATAAATTCACATATGTTTATAACCTATATTAAACTAGATTTTATAACTTATAAAGAACTCTACATTGATTATTCTCTATAATTTATAAAACGATAAATATTTTTATACTGTTATATTATTTGTTAAAAAAAGTAATAATATGACTTTTTTTACATTTTATATTATGTAAATTTCTATTATCTATTATAGCTTTGTTGGATATTCTCATATCAATAAATTTTAATTTTTTTGAGTTTTTTTTTCATTTATAGAAATATACTGGTTAAATCGACATATTTTTCGTGCTTAGTAATTAAAAATAGAAAATTAATTATATTTTTCTTTTAAGAAATGAAATTTTTAGATGAACATATAAATAGATCGAAAATACAAAAGATTTCATTTTCTCTTTTATATAATAGATTTTAGAATATTAAGTAAATATACAGAGAAAAATGCACTAATATATGAATATTTGGATATATAATACGTTCAGTGATAGAAAATTATATTGGATTGTCTTGTTTTAGTTCTTACGAATTGTAAGTTTATAAATTTTTTCTAGCTTAATTTCGATATTTACACCGATATTTTGGTTTTTTTATATTATATAGATGATCTTCTACTTTTCTATTCTTATATTTTATCTTTTATGCTAAAATAATTAGCTTTTTTCATGATAAAATTATGATAAAAATCGATTTTATTATAAATATCTCATGTGTTATGTTATATAAACAATTTTATATGCTATTTTAAATATAATCTGTCCGCAGAAAAATAGGTATAACACATATATTAGAATACTTTCGTGGTAAATAGAAGACTCTATTGTCTTTTAAATATGTTTTTTTTGCTTTTAGCTGGATTCTGTCTACCGAAAAGTCGAATATGCGATGATAAATATGTCAGAAAGCTAAGAAAAAGCACGACAATTATAAAAATAGAAGAAAATACTAAATTTTTTACAGTTGAAAGATATAAAAATCATCATTTTGTGGATATATATATCCACCGAATTAGCTATATTTAAGTTTTTTTTTGCCTTATTACGGATATTTTAGATACACTCTAGCCATGAGAATTCTATTAAATATGTTTTGTTATATGTTGTACATTATAAAAGAATATTTTGTAGTTTTTTGGTTCATTTCAAGTTTTATGTGTCGCCATATTGTTTTCTGTCTTCATAAAAAACCAAGACCAAGGACAGTTTGGTGGAAAAAAGCTTTTATTATGCTTCTAGAAATTTCTTTTATTGCAAATATTGATATTTTGTTGCTCTTCTCTACCACATAAGATTATGATTTGTTATATAATTTTGCGAACAACGTAAAAAAAAGATTTTTTTTTCTTATTTTACAACCATTTCTAATCAAGAAACCTTCTATTATATATATGAAAACAAAGAAAATTGTGTTTTTATTCTTTCTGTTTGTTTTTATAACCTTTATATGAGGATTGAGGTCCCTAGTATTTTTCTTGATTTTAACGGCTTTTTTTATCTGTTACAATCTTTCATGTGTTATAAATAAGCAAAATATGTTCGTCACATCTATTTATATATATTTATCTAATTTTTTCTTGTTTTGAGTGTTCAGTTGAATCTTTGCTGGTTAGAACCATATTTTTTCGTTTTTTTTCTTTTGAAAGTTCATTTATATTATTCATTTAATATATTTATTATGTCGTAAAATCTTTGTTTAACACGAAAAACAGCTTTTTTTTTCTTTTTGTTACATTTGATGCATGGTTGAAGTCTATTATTAGAATGCTTCTGATATACGAAATAGAAGATATTAAATTTGTTTTTTTAGCACTTAAACACTCTTTATGTATTGCAAGAACTTTTACCTTATAATTATATGCATAATCTAAATAGATTTTATACCTTTTTTTAAATTTATAGTTTTTTTTTCAGATTTCCACATGAATTTTAGCATAAAAAAATGTGATTGTGTTTATATATTCTTTCTTCTTGGTTTTTAAAACAAAAATATTCGATTTAATTTTTTACGTTTCTTTAAGAATTTATGAACAGAATTTTTTTTTTATTTTATATACATGATTGATCTGTATCTCAAAAGATTATTTCTTATAAACTATTCTTTCATAAGAAAACGTTTTTCTGATTTTATTTGCATCTATATTAAATAATATACGTTCTAAAAAAATCTTTTTAATTTTCTTAATTATTAGTAATAAATGAATTTATGTTTATGAAATACATTTATTTATATTTTAATGTATTTTTTCGTAGTTCTGCATAGTTTGTTGAATAAAATCTTTATATCGATAAATGAAAATTAATAGGTCTCGAAAGAAGGAGGGGTATTGAAGAAGACTTTGGAGAGGAGAAGATAGCCGAAAGTATAAATACGCTGTGTGTACAGAGAATCAAGCAAGCTGTGCCTGAGAACAAAAACTAAAATTACGACTATAAATATAGCCCTTAAATAAAAATCAATTCTTTCGATAAATGAATATGATCTATTGTAAGAACTTCTTAAAAAAACAAAATTATGAGAAAGTTTATGCGTTCTATTATGTACATAGCACTATTCTTATATTTCTTCGTTTAAGATTCTCTTCTTAAGAAATTATTATTTTTTTAAGTTTTTTTTCTCTTTTTTTCTATGAAAAAATATAAAATTAAATTATATAAGATTTTACCGTTTAGTTTTTTATATATGAAAATTCGTTCAGTTAATCTTTAATTCAGTTACTCAATTAAGAACAGTATATTATAGATTTATGTGTATACTAGATTGAAAACAAATAAAACCTGTATCCATTTTCAATTTTGGATCTCTATGTTTTCAATAATATTATATAAGAGTTCTGTACCATTATATTATTATCTATATATAAATTATTATCTTTGTGCATATTTTTTCTTGATTGCTTTTTTTAATATATAAATACGTAGTTAAGTGTATTATGTGCTGCTTAATTCGCATTTTATTTGGAAATAATTTCGTATTTTCATTATAAAAGGCGAAATTTCTCTTTCTGATATTATAATTTTTTTAATATAAGAATAACAGGTTTTATCATGATGACCCTGTATTAATAAAAGATTTTTTATTTATATTTTCATATTTAATGTTTTGTAGATTTTTCCGTTGTGTATTATAATATGTTAGCTAGCAAGAATAAAACTATTATATTTTAAGAAAGTTTCGTGTCAAAAAAAAATAAGATTTACTTCTTTTAAACATTTATTTTTATCTTTTTGCTAGATTTTGTCGCTTAAATAGCCACATGAAGTTTTGTATAATTTGTTCACTAGCAAATAAAGTAGATAATTATGGTATTTAATACACCATAGGAAATAAAAATGCAGTTTTTTATACTTATTTTTTGTTTAGAAAGACCTATTAAGTCACTAAATTAGCATAATTTCAAATTATTATGCCTTATAATATATGTTTTTGATACTCATTTTTTGTAATTAATACTCTGTGAATATAATTATGTTTTTGGTAAGCGTTATATAAAGATTATTTCGATCGCTTAAATGTCCATTTTATATTGACAAGTTGTTATAATTTTTTCTGTTTTCAAAAAAAACTTATACTAAGCATTTTGATATATTCCAGTATCGGTTTTTCTATATAAAAACTCATATTATATAAAATATTAACAAAGAAAACGACCTACATTGACATAATCATTTTATTTTATAATTTTGTTGACAACGCAAAAAAAAGGATTTTTTTTTAATATGAAAACTATATTTTTTAAAAGAACTTATATAGTATATATAAAATTTAGTATATTCGAAGATTTTTGTCTTTTTTTTGTTTTTGAAACTTTTATGTGTGGATTTAGACCACTATTTTTTATCTCTATTTTAGTGGGTTTTTTATGTATAATTATCTTTCATAAATAAAAAATCGAAAATATATGGTTTGACACAAGATAAGATACATATTCTATATATTTTATTTTTATTTGAATATTCAATAGAATGTTTAAGGGTCCTATTATTTTTTTTCTTTTTTTTTCTTTTGTATGATAATTATATAGGCTATTTAATCAATTTTTTTATCATATTAAAACATCTTTATACAAAAAAATGTTATTCTTCATGTAATTTAATTTGATGTTCATTTAAAATAGATTTTAGCCAATTTTCTTAATTACGAAAATAAAAGGTGGATAATACTTAACTCGGAAATTTAATGTGTCTAATTAAGTAGAAAGTTTTTATGATATTATGTAAATAAGTATTATTGTTTATTTTCTTCTTCTTTTTTTATAATTTTAGGAAACTTTTGTGTAATTCTGATTCTCTAAAATGCTGATTTATTCGATATATAGTAGCACTGAGATAAAATTAAGACTATATAATACATTTTCATTGCATATTACACACTCTTGGCTATAATGTTTTGATAAAAAAAAGGCGCGATTTTGAGTCATAATATGTCAGTTCAAGTTAAAAAAACAAGATTTATTTTATGTGTTGAAATTAGAAGAAAAGCATTTTAAAGGATAATCAGATGATTGAAATACTATTTTGACGATATAGTCGGTCAAAAAGCTAAAAAGAGTAGTTAATTCTGTAAGATTGCTAAAAGAAAAAAATAACATTATTGGATTAAACTAAAGCAAGAAATCTTGTATTTAAATTTTTTGCATCTCAAATAGGTACTTCATTCATTGCTTATGCAAATAAGGCTATAGAAGAGTTTTCAAGTACTTCAGTTTGTTTAAAAAAGGTCGATTTTATAAAGGAAAGCTAGTTAAATATAATTTCTTTTGTATGTATTATAATTAAATTCTTTTTTTAGATATAACAATTTTTGTAATAAATAGATCTCCTGTTTAACTCTATTAACATTATTTAATAATACATTTACTGTGTACTTTATAATAGATTATGCCTTTTTTGTGTTTTTTCATGTTTCAAAAAAGAAAATAGATACTAGAAAAATATATAGTAAAACTATATATATTGAGCTAAATTGTAAAATATGTATTTTATAGAAAAAAATTATATTATATATATATATTAATTTATATTTAAAAGAACTTCCATTACAATAGATATTCTTTTTTTGCAATTACGATGCAATGAACACAATAATAGAGTCGCCCTTCTAGGGTAGGGGCGACTCTATTATTATATTTATCACACGTTTATACTTTTATTTTTATAATGTTTCGTTATTTAGTTAATCTTCATCTGATATTTTCTAGTTTTTTTGAATAATAATAAAAGCCATTGGTGTCTTTTATAAATTTAATAACCTTTTATCACTGATTTATTGTCAACAAAATATCAAAATATGTGCTAGATTGAAAATAAAACATTAATACGTCATATAATAGCAAGAATCAACCACTTGTCTCTTTGCGGATTATAAAATTTTATATTTATTCTAAGGATAATGCAATATGTAATAAATAAATTTTTCGTCTTTTCCTGGCAGCTAAAAATCAGAATTCTTTATTATTTCCACTATCCTGATAATCATTATATAATTTTTGCATTTTAAATTTTTTATATTCATTGTTAATGGATAGATTGTTTACGAAAGTATATACATGTAATTTTTGATGCTTTTTTACTTTATAAAAGTTTACATGCATAGTGATGTAGAAGTCAATTCGATTCACATAAAAAATAAACAATTCTGTGTTTTGTAGAAAAAAAAAATAAATACAGGTAGTTATAAGAAACAATAAAAAAGAGGTTTTTTATGCAATAACTTCTGATACTATTTGAGGTTTTCCAAGTTTTAAAAAACAAACATTAAATAAATATTTTATCTATTATATCGTATTATGAGTTAAATATTAACAATTTAATAGTTTTCTTTTTCCTTGTTTTTGATTTTCTGTTTTATTTGCCTAAAAAACCCTATACTACGTCTTATTGAATTAAAAGGTTTTTTAGGTTGTTATGAATACTTAGTTAAGAATTACTCGTTTAACTATTTAATGATACATTAAATTACATAATAATATCTTCACTTCTATTTTCTTTCTTATAAATAGGTTTATACATTACTAGTTAACTTTTTATATGTTTAACTATAGAAAAGCGATTTTTTTGTGTTTAACTATATATACTTTTATAGATTCTATCTCTTAAATTTTAAAAGACTGGGTTTATTCATATACATGATAGTCTTTTTTTATGCAGTTTGAATAACAAAAAAGATATTAATATGCTGAGAAACCTCTTTTAATTGTTCATTTATATTATTTTATGCATTATATACAGACATACTTTTGAATAGAGTTAAAATGTTCATTTACATAAATATTTGATTTGAATTTCGTAATATATTGTTTTTATATTTATTCTCTAATCGATATTACTATTAAATTATGATAAATTTTGTATATGTTTTGTGTTTATATTTAAATAAAATCAAAAATCGAATGTTATTTTAGAATTTATTTGTTAAGATAAATGAATAAATTTAATGGTTTTTTTGAGAATCGATAAAAAACTGAAATATTGTTATATTTTACAATATTTTACGTGTATTTTGTCTGCTTTTTATTATTATATTATTTTCCATTTTATAAAAATCCAATACATCTCTTTTCAAATGTGAACATAAATTTTATATTTCTAGATTTGAAAATTCATGGAATTATCTGCTCAAATGACGTAAACATTGAATTACCATACATTTACTGTTTCACTAGAATAGTATATTTGAATTTTATTATTTATAAAATTATATTTCAATAACATGATATATTCCGAAGATATATATTTTATAATAATTTTGGACGTGGGTTGAATATATTCATTTTTGAAATTTTTGGAAATTTTATTTGGATGAATTTTGTCAGAAGGTTCAAATTTTACAATGTGTATAGAGATGGGTTAAATAAAATTATTTTGGACTTTTTTTTCGTAAATTTTTTTTAACCAGATTCAATCGAAGGTTAAATTTTATAATAATTATAGACAAGGAAATAAATTAGATATACACTGTAAATAAACACCATTTGATATTTATTTGATATTAGAAATATACATTTATCGTTATATTTATATTTTTTACGTTTTTCATTGGAAATAAATGTATTTGTGATAATATTTGCTAACTATATACATAAATTTGTATCTTGGTACATTAATAATCTTTAGCTTCAATAATAAGTTTTATCTGCTATTATCATACCTGTTTTGTTTTATTTTCCCCTTTATAATCTTGATTTTTGTATTTATTTCAATAAGAATCTATATAATAGTTTTATGAGGTATCTTATACGAAATTAAATTTTTATTTTTTATATCACTGCTAATGCTAGATAAACTTTTATTTATAATAATTATTGTAAAGAGTTTATTTTTCTAAAGAAATTAGATTATTACTACTTTTAATGAATGTAAAATATATTAATCGTTATATTTTTTGGTTTTTATAAACCTGTGTTATATTCTCAGCATGTTTCTTTTGAATATGCAAAGACACAACTGATTATAAATGATTATTGATCAAAATTACCCCTTTTTCTAGATAAGAAAATAAAATAATACGATTTTTATAATAAAATTATTCTCTATTTACCGAAATTATTTCTATAAAACTGAAATTCTATTCATTGAGTATATAATTATGCGTTTTTTCCTGAAAATAGGGAATATATTCGAAAAAAACCAACTTCTGTATATCTTATATCATTTTTTCTATATTAGTCTATATTTTCAATCATTGCTATGATAACATTAGTATCTGAAAGTGGATGTCTTTATATTCTTATGCAATTATAATCCTAAAAATTAAACTTAATGGTAATAATGCCATCATTTATAGGAGATTTTAATGTTTTTTTCTTTTATAATGGTAATTATACCATCATTTTTATATTTTTTTGATGTTTTATCTTGCTTTTTACGATTGCTTAATCCACAAATTTATTAATAATTTACCTTTTTATTTTAATTTTTTGTTGTAAATACTATATAAATTCTTATTAATTTTATAATTATTATCTTAAAATTCTGATTAATGCTTTTTTCGTTCTATTATAAACAAAAAATATATAAATCTTGTTATAATTTATATGTTATTATTGAATATATGATCTTTAGATCGAGATATTCGAATATATTGCGATTTAAGAAAAGCATTCTTAAATAAAATTATACGCTAAAATATTGTTTTTTTATTCAAATTTAGAACTTTCATGATACAAAATACAGTTATCAAACCATTCAATTTTTCTTTTAAATCGGATACGAAAAAGAATAACAAAAAGATCACTAATTACGATATATAATAACACAATAAATCGAAATTAATTTATATTATATTTTTGAAGATTTTTTTACAAACTATTGTACTTTTTTTATATAAATTATTATCTGAAAATGTTCTTCAAATTTTATTTAAATTTTGATTTAAAATCTATTAATTAATATATATCTATAATAATCTTCATATTCGAAAAATTAGCAATAATAAATTCACATATGTTTATAACCTATATTAAACTAGATTTTATAACTTATAAAGAACTCTACATTGATTATTCTCTATAATTTATAAAACGATAAATATTTTTATACTGTTATATTATTTGTTAAAAAAAGTAATAATATGACTTTTTTTACATTTTATATTATGTAAATTTCTATTATCTATTATAGCTTTGTTGGATATTCTCATATCAATAAATTTTAATTTTTTTGAGTTTTTTTTTCATTTATAGAAATATACTGGTTAAATCGACATATTTTTCGTGCTTAGTAATTAAAAATAGAAAATTAATTATATTTTTCTTTTAAGAAATGAAATTTTTAGATGAACATATAAATAGATCGAAAATACAAAAGATTTCATTTTCTCTTTTATATAATAGATTTTAGAATATTAAGTAAATATACAGAGAAAAATGCACTAATATATGAATATTTGGATATATAATACGTTCAGTGATAGAAAATTATATTGGATTGTCTTGTTTTAGTTCTTACGAATTGTAAGTTTATAAATTTTTTCTAGCTTAATTTCGATATTTACACCGATATTTTGGTTTTTTTATATTATATAGATGATCTTCTACTTTTCTATTCTTATATTTTATCTTTTATGCTAAAATAATTAGCTTTTTTCATGATAAAATTATGATAAAAATCGATTTTATTATAAATATCTCATGTGTTATGTTATATAAACAATTTTATATGCTATTTTAAATATAATCTGTCCGCAGAAAAATAGGTATAACACATATATTAGAATACTTTCGTGGTAAATAGAAGACTCTATTGTCTTTTAAATATGTTTTTTTTGCTTTTAGCTGGATTCTGTCTACCGAAAAGTCGAATATGCGATGATAAATATGTCAGAAAGCTAAGAAAAAGCACGACAATTATAAAAATAGAAGAAAATACTAAATTTTTTACAGTTGAAAGATATAAAAATCATCATTTTGTGGATATATATATCCACCGAATTAGCTATATTTAAGTTTTTTTTTGCCTTATTACGGATATTTTAGATACACTCTAGCCATGAGAATTCTATTAAATATGTTTTGTTATATGTTGTACATTATAAAAGAATATTTTGTAGTTTTTTGGTTCATTTCAAGTTTTATGTGTCGCCATATTGTTTTCTGTCTTCATAAAAAACCAAGACCAAGGACAGTTTGGTGGAAAAAAGCTTTTATTATGCTTCTAGAAATTTCTTTTATTGCAAATATTGATATTTTGTTGCTCTTCTCTACCACATAAGATTATGATTTGTTATATAATTTTGCGAACAACGTAAAAAAAAGATTTTTTTTTCTTATTTTACAACCATTTCTAATCAAGAAACCTTCTATTATATATATGAAAACAAAGAAAATTGTGTTTTTATTCTTTCTGTTTGTTTTTATAACCTTTATATGAGGATTGAGGTCCCTAGTATTTTTCTTGATTTTAACGGCTTTTTTTATCTGTTACAATCTTTCATGTGTTATAAATAAGCAAAATATGTTCGTCACATCTATTTATATATATTTATCTAATTTTTTCTTGTTTTGAGTGTTCAGTTGAATCTTTGCTGGTTAGAACCATATTTTTTCGTTTTTTTTCTTTTGAAAGTTCATTTATATTATTCATTTAATATATTTATTATGTCGTAAAATCTTTGTTTAACACGAAAAACAGCTTTTTTTTTCTTTTTGTTACATTTGATGCATGGTTGAAGTCTATTATTAGAATGCTTCTGATATACGAAATAGAAGATATTAAATTTGTTTTTTTAGCACTTAAACACTCTTTATGTATTGCAAGAACTTTTACCTTATAATTATATGCATAATCTAAATAGATTTTATACCTTTTTTTAAATTTATAGTTTTTTTTTCAGATTTCCACATGAATTTTAGCATAAAAAAATGTGATTGTGTTTATATATTCTTTCTTCTTGGTTTTTAAAACAAAAATATTCGATTTAATTTTTTACGTTTCTTTAAGAATTTATGAACAGAATTTTTTTTTTATTTTATATACATGATTGATCTGTATCTCAAAAGATTATTTCTTATAAACTATTCTTTCATAAGAAAACGTTTTTCTGATTTTATTTGCATCTATATTAAATAATATACGTTCTAAAAAAATCTTTTTAATTTTCTTAATTATTAGTAATAAATGAATTTATGTTTATGAAATACATTTATTTATATTTTAATGTATTTTTTCGTAGTTCTGCATAGTTTGTTGAATAAAATCTTTATATCGATAAATGAAAATTAATAGGTCTCGAAAGAAGGAGGGGTATTGAAGAAGACTTTGGAGAGGAGAAGATAGCCGAAAGTATAAATACGCTGTGTGTACAGAGAATCAAGCAAGCTGTGCCTGAGAACAAAAACTAAAATTACGACTATAAATATAGCCCTTAAATAAAAATCAATTCTTTCGATAAATGAATATGATCTATTGTAAGAACTTCTTAAAAAAACAAAATTATGAGAAAGTTTATGCGTTCTATTATGTACATAGCACTATTCTTATATTTCTTCGTTTAAGATTCTCTTCTTAAGAAATTATTATTTTTTTAAGTTTTTTTTCTCTTTTTTTCTATGAAAAAATATAAAATTAAATTATATAAGATTTTACCGTTTAGTTTTTTATATATGAAAATTCGTTCAGTTAATCTTTAATTCAGTTACTCAATTAAGAACAGTATATTATAGATTTATGTGTATACTAGATTGAAAACAAATAAAACCTGTATCCATTTTCAATTTTGGATCTCTATGTTTTCAATAATATTATATAAGAGTTCTGTACCATTATATTATTATCTATATATAAATTATTATCTTTGTGCATATTTTTTCTTGATTGCTTTTTTTAATATATAAATACGTAGTTAAGTGTATTATGTGCTGCTTAATTCGCATTTTATTTGGAAATAATTTCGTATTTTCATTATAAAAGGCGAAATTTCTCTTTCTGATATTATAATTTTTTTAATATAAGAATAACAGGTTTTATCATGATGACCCTGTATTAATAAAAGATTTTTTATTTATATTTTCATATTTAATGTTTTGTAGATTTTTCCGTTGTGTATTATAATATGTTAGCTAGCAAGAATAAAACTATTATATTTTAAGAAAGTTTCGTGTCAAAAAAAAATAAGATTTACTTCTTTTAAACATTTATTTTTATCTTTTTGCTAGATTTTGTCGCTTAAATAGCCACATGAAGTTTTGTATAATTTGTTCACTAGCAAATAAAGTAGATAATTATGGTATTTAATACACCATAGGAAATAAAAATGCAGTTTTTTATACTTATTTTTTGTTTAGAAAGACCTATTAAGTCACTAAATTAGCATAATTTCAAATTATTATGCCTTATAATATATGTTTTTGATACTCATTTTTTGTAATTAATACTCTGTGAATATAATTATGTTTTTGGTAAGCGTTATATAAAGATTATTTCGATCGCTTAAATGTCCATTTTATATTGACAAGTTGTTATAATTTTTTCTGTTTTCAAAAAAAACTTATACTAAGCATTTTGATATATTCCAGTATCGGTTTTTCTATATAAAAACTCATATTATATAAAATATTAACAAAGAAAACGACCTACATTGACATAATCATTTTATTTTATAATTTTGTTGACAACGCAAAAAAAAGGATTTTTTTTTAATATGAAAACTATATTTTTTAAAAGAACTTATATAGTATATATAAAATTTAGTATATTCGAAGATTTTTGTCTTTTTTTTGTTTTTGAAACTTTTATGTGTGGATTTAGACCACTATTTTTTATCTCTATTTTAGTGGGTTTTTTATGTATAATTATCTTTCATAAATAAAAAATCGAAAATATATGGTTTGACACAAGATAAGATACATATTCTATATATTTTATTTTTATTTGAATATTCAATAGAATGTTTAAGGGTCCTATTATTTTTTTTCTTTTTTTTTCTTTTGTATGATAATTATATAGGCTATTTAATCAATTTTTTTATCATATTAAAACATCTTTATACAAAAAAATGTTATTCTTCATGTAATTTAATTTGATGTTCATTTAAAATAGATTTTAGCCAATTTTCTTAATTACGAAAATAAAAGGTGGATAATACTTAACTCGGAAATTTAATGTGTCTAATTAAGTAGAAAGTTTTTATGATATTATGTAAATAAGTATTATTGTTTATTTTCTTCTTCTTTTTTTATAATTTTAGGAAACTTTTGTGTAATTCTGATTCTCTAAAATGCTGATTTATTCGATATATAGTAGCACTGAGATAAAATTAAGACTATATAATACATTTTCATTGCATATTACACACTCTTGGCTATAATGTTTTGATAAAAAAAAGGCGCGATTTTGAGTCATAATATGTCAGTTCAAGTTAAAAAAACAAGATTTATTTTATGTGTTGAAATTAGAAGAAAAGCATTTTAAAGGATAATCAGATGATTGAAATACTATTTTGACGATATAGTCGGTCAAAAAGCTAAAAAGAGTAGTTAATTCTGTAAGATTGCTAAAAGAAAAAAATAACATTATTGGATTAAACTAAAGCAAGAAATCTTGTATTTAAATTTTTTGCATCTCAAATAGGTACTTCATTCATTGCTTATGCAAATAAGGCTATAGAAGAGTTTTCAAGTACTTCAGTTTGTTTAAAAAAGGTCGATTTTATAAAGGAAAGCTAGTTAAATATAATTTCTTTTGTATGTATTATAATTAAATTCTTTTTTTAGATATAACAATTTTTGTAATAAATAGATCTCCTGTTTAACTCTATTAACATTATTTAATAATACATTTACTGTGTACTTTATAATAGATTATGCCTTTTTTGTGTTTTTTCATGTTTCAAAAAAGAAAATAGATACTAGAAAAATATATAGTAAAACTATATATATTGAGCTAAATTGTAAAATATGTATTTTATAGAAAAAAATTATATTATATATATATATTAATTTATATTTAAAAGAACTTCCATTACAATAGATATTCTTTTTTTGCAATTACGATGCAATGAACACAATAATAGAGTCGCCCTTCTAGGGTAGGGGCGACTCTATTATTATATTTATCACACGTTTATACTTTTATTTTTATAATGTTTCGTTATTTAGTTAATCTTCATCTGATATTTTCTAGTTTTTTTGAATAATAATAAAAGCCATTGGTGTCTTTTATAAATTTAATAACCTTTTATCACTGATTTATTGTCAACAAAATATCAAAATATGTGCTAGATTGAAAATAAAACATTAATACGTCATATAATAGCAAGAATCAACCACTTGTCTCTTTGCGGATTATAAAATTTTATATTTATTCTAAGGATAATGCAATATGTAATAAATAAATTTTTCGTCTTTTCCTGGCAGCTAAAAATCAGAATTCTTTATTATTTCCACTATCCTGATAATCATTATATAATTTTTGCATTTTAAATTTTTTATATTCATTGTTAATGGATAGATTGTTTACGAAAGTATATACATGTAATTTTTGATGCTTTTTTACTTTATAAAAGTTTACATGCATAGTGATGTAGAAGTCAATTCGATTCACATAAAAAATAAACAATTCTGTGTTTTGTAGAAAAAAAAAATAAATACAGGTAGTTATAAGAAACAATAAAAAAGAGGTTTTTTATGCAATAACTTCTGATACTATTTGAGGTTTTCCAAGTTTTAAAAAACAAACATTAAATAAATATTTTATCTATTATATCGTATTATGAGTTAAATATTAACAATTTAATAGTTTTCTTTTTCCTTGTTTTTGATTTTCTGTTTTATTTGCCTAAAAAACCCTATACTACGTCTTATTGAATTAAAAGGTTTTTTAGGTTGTTATGAATACTTAGTTAAGAATTACTCGTTTAACTATTTAATGATACATTAAATTACATAATAATATCTTCACTTCTATTTTCTTTCTTATAAATAGGTTTATACATTACTAGTTAACTTTTTATATGTTTAACTATAGAAAAGCGATTTTTTTGTGTTTAACTATATATACTTTTATAGATTCTATCTCTTAAATTTTAAAAGACTGGGTTTATTCATATACATGATAGTCTTTTTTTATGCAGTTTGAATAACAAAAAAGATATTAATATGCTGAGAAACCTCTTTTAATTGTTCATTTATATTATTTTATGCATTATATACAGACATACTTTTGAATAGAGTTAAAATGTTCATTTACATAAATATTTGATTTGAATTTCGTAATATATTGTTTTTATATTTATTCTCTAATCGATATTACTATTAAATTATGATAAATTTTGTATATGTTTTGTGTTTATATTTAAATAAAATCAAAAATCGAATGTTATTTTAGAATTTATTTGTTAAGATAAATGAATAAATTTAATGGTTTTTTTGAGAATCGATAAAAAACTGAAATATTGTTATATTTTACAATATTTTACGTGTATTTTGTCTGCTTTTTATTATTATATTATTTTCCATTTTATAAAAATCCAATACATCTCTTTTCAAATGTGAACATAAATTTTATATTTCTAGATTTGAAAATTCATGGAATTATCTGCTCAAATGACGTAAACATTGAATTACCATACATTTACTGTTTCACTAGAATAGTATATTTGAATTTTATTATTTATAAAATTATATTTCAATAACATGATATATTCCGAAGATATATATTTTATAATAATTTTGGACGTGGGTTGAATATATTCATTTTTGAAATTTTTGGAAATTTTATTTGGATGAATTTTGTCAGAAGGTTCAAATTTTACAATGTGTATAGAGATGGGTTAAATAAAATTATTTTGGACTTTTTTTTCGTAAATTTTTTTTAACCAGATTCAATCGAAGGTTAAATTTTATAATAATTATAGACAAGGAAATAAATTAGATATACACTGTAAATAAACACCATTTGATATTTATTTGATATTAGAAATATACATTTATCGTTATATTTATATTTTTTACGTTTTTCATTGGAAATAAATGTATTTGTGATAATATTTGCTAACTATATACATAAATTTGTATCTTGGTACATTAATAATCTTTAGCTTCAATAATAAGTTTTATCTGCTATTATCATACCTGTTTTGTTTTATTTTCCCCTTTATAATCTTGATTTTTGTATTTATTTCAATAAGAATCTATATAATAGTTTTATGAGGTATCTTATACGAAATTAAATTTTTATTTTTTATATCACTGCTAATGCTAGATAAACTTTTATTTATAATAATTATTGTAAAGAGTTTATTTTTCTAAAGAAATTAGATTATTACTACTTTTAATGAATGTAAAATATATTAATCGTTATATTTTTTGGTTTTTATAAACCTGTGTTATATTCTCAGCATGTTTCTTTTGAATATGCAAAGACACAACTGATTATAAATGATTATTGATCAAAATTACCCCTTTTTCTAGATAAGAAAATAAAATAATACGATTTTTATAATAAAATTATTCTCTATTTACCGAAATTATTTCTATAAAACTGAAATTCTATTCATTGAGTATATAATTATGCGTTTTTTCCTGAAAATAGGGAATATATTCGAAAAAAACCAACTTCTGTATATCTTATATCATTTTTTCTATATTAGTCTATATTTTCAATCATTGCTATGATAACATTAGTATCTGAAAGTGGATGTCTTTATATTCTTATGCAATTATAATCCTAAAAATTAAACTTAATGGTAATAATGCCATCATTTATAGGAGATTTTAATGTTTTTTTCTTTTATAATGGTAATTATACCATCATTTTTATATTTTTTTGATGTTTTATCTTGCTTTTTACGATTGCTTAATCCACAAATTTATTAATAATTTACCTTTTTATTTTAATTTTTTGTTGTAAATACTATATAAATTCTTATTAATTTTATAATTATTATCTTAAAATTCTGATTAATGCTTTTTTCGTTCTATTATAAACAAAAAATATATAAATCTTGTTATAATTTATATGTTATTATTGAATATATGATCTTTAGATCGAGATATTCGAATATATTGCGATTTAAGAAAAGCATTCTTAAATAAAATTATACGCTAAAATATTGTTTTTTTATTCAAATTTAGAACTTTCATGATACAAAATACAGTTATCAAACCATTCAATTTTTCTTTTAAATCGGATACGAAAAAGAATAACAAAAAGATCACTAATTACGATATATAATAACACAATAAATCGAAATTAATTTATATTATATTTTTGAAGATTTTTTTACAAACTATTGTACTTTTTTTATATAAATTATTATCTGAAAATGTTCTTCAAATTTTATTTAAATTTTGATTTAAAATCTATTAATTAATATATATCTATAATAATCTTCATATTCGAAAAATTAGCAATAATAAATTCACATATGTTTATAACCTATATTAAACTAGATTTTATAACTTATAAAGAACTCTACATTGATTATTCTCTATAATTTATAAAACGATAAATATTTTTATACTGTTATATTATTTGTTAAAAAAAGTAATAATATGACTTTTTTTACATTTTATATTATGTAAATTTCTATTATCTATTATAGCTTTGTTGGATATTCTCATATCAATAAATTTTAATTTTTTTGAGTTTTTTTTTCATTTATAGAAATATACTGGTTAAATCGACATATTTTTCGTGCTTAGTAATTAAAAATAGAAAATTAATTATATTTTTCTTTTAAGAAATGAAATTTTTAGATGAACATATAAATAGATCGAAAATACAAAAGATTTCATTTTCTCTTTTATATAATAGATTTTAGAATATTAAGTAAATATACAGAGAAAAATGCACTAATATATGAATATTTGGATATATAATACGTTCAGTGATAGAAAATTATATTGGATTGTCTTGTTTTAGTTCTTACGAATTGTAAGTTTATAAATTTTTTCTAGCTTAATTCCGATATTTACACCGATATTTTGGTTTTTTTATATTATATAGATGATCTTCTACTTTTCTATTCTTATATTTTATCTTTTATGCTAAAATAATTAGCTTTTTTCATGATAAAATTATGATAAAAATCGATTTTATTATAAATATCTCATGTGTTATGTTATATAAACAATTTTATATGCTATTTTAAATATAATCTGTCCGCAGAAAAATAGGTATAACACATATATTAGAATACTTTCGTGGTAAATAGAAGACTCTATTGTCTTTTAAATATGTTTTTTTTGCTTTTAGCTGGATTCTGTCTACCGAAAAGTCGAATATGCGATGATAAATATGTCAGAAAGCTAAGAAAAAGCACGACAATTATAAAAATAGAAGAAAATACTAAATTTTTTACAGTTGAAAGATATAAAAATCATCATTTTGTGGATATATATATCCACCGAATTAGCTATATTTAAGTTTTTTTTTGCCTTATTACGGATATTTTAGATACACTCTAGCCATGAGAATTCTATTAAATATGTTTTGTTATATGTTGTACATTATAAAAGAATATTTTGTAGTTTTTTGGTTCATTTCAAGTTTTATGTGTCGCCATATTGTTTTCTGTCTTCATAAAAAACCAAGACCAAGGACAGTTTGGTGGAAAAAAGCTTTTATTATGCTTCTAGAAATTTCTTTTATTGCAAATATTGATATTTTGTTGCTCTTCTCTACCACATAAGATTATGATTTGTTATATAATTTTGCGAACAACGTAAAAAAAAGATTTTTTTTTCTTATTTTACAACCATTTCTAATCAAGAAACCTTCTATTATATATATGAAAACAAAGAAAATTGTGTTTTTATTCTTTCTGTTTGTTTTTATAACCTTTATATGAGGATTGAGGTCCCTAGTATTTTTCTTGATTTTAACGGCTTTTTTTATCTGTTACAATCTTTCATGTGTTATAAATAAGCAAAATATGTTCGTCACATCTATTTATATATATTTATCTAATTTTTTCTTGTTTTGAGTGTTCAGTTGAATCTTTGCTGGTTAGAACCATATTTTTTCGTTTTTTTTCTTTTGAAAGTTCATTTATATTATTCATTTAATATATTTATTATGTCGTAAAATCTTTGTTTAACACGAAAAACAGCTTTTTTTTTCTTTTTGTTACATTTGATGCATGGTTGAAGTCTATTATTAGAATGCTTCTGATATACGAAATAGAAGATATTAAATTTGTTTTTTTAGCACTTAAACACTCTTTATGTATTGCAAGAACTTTTACCTTATAATTATATGCATAATCTAAATAGATTTTATACCTTTTTTTAAATTTATAGTTTTTTTTTCAGATTTCCACATGAATTTTAGCATAAAAAAATGTGATTGTGTTTATATATTCTTTCTTCTTGGTTTTTAAAACAAAAATATTCGATTTAATTTTTTACGTTTCTTTAAGAATTTATGAACAGAATTTTTTTTTTATTTTATATACATGATTGATCTGTATCTCAATAGATTATTTCTTATAAACTATTCTTTCATAAGAAAACGTTTTTCTGATTTTATTTGCATCTATATTAAATAATATACGTTCTAAAAAAATCTTTTTAATTTTCTTAATTATTAGTAATAAATGAATTTATGTTTATGAAATACATTTATTTATATTTTAATGTATTTTTTCGTAGTTCTGCATAGTTTGTTGAATAAAATCTTTATATCGATAAATGAAAATTAATAGGTCTCGAAAGAAGGAGGGGTATTGAAGAAGACTTTGGAGAGGAGAAGATAGCCGAAAGTATAAATACGCTGTGTGTACAGAGAATCAAGCAAGCTGTGCCTGAGAACAAAAACTAAAATTACGACTATAAATATAGCCCTTAAATAAAAATCAATTCTTTCGATAAATGAATATGATCTATTGTAAGAACTTCTTAAAAAAACAAAATTATGAGAAAGTTTATGCGTTCTATTATGTACATAGCACTATTCTTATATTTCTTCGTTTAAGATTCTCTTCTTAAGAAATTATTATTTTTTTAAGTTTTTTTTCTCTTTTTTTCTATGAAAAAATATAAAATTAAATTATATAAGATTTTACCGTTTAGTTTTTTATATATGAAAATTCGTTCAGTTAATCTTTAATTCAGTTACTCAATTAAGAACAGTATATTATAGATTTATGTGTATACTAGATTGAAAACAAATAAAACCTGTATCCATTTTCAATTTTGGATCTCTATGTTTTCAATAATATTATATAAGAGTTCTGTACCATTATATTATTATCTATATATAAATTATTATCTTTGTGCATATTTTTTCTTGATTGCTTTTTTTAATATATAAATACGTAGTTAAGTGTATTATGTGCTGCTTAATTCGCATTTTATTTGGAAATAATTTCGTATTTTCATTATAAAAGGCGAAATTTCTCTTTCTGATATTATAATTTTTTTAATATAAGAATAACAGGTTTTATCATGATGACCCTGTATTAATAAAAGATTTTTTATTTATATTTTCATATTTAATGTTTTGTAGATTTTTCCGTTGTGTATTATAATATGTTAGCTAGCAAGAATAAAACTATTATATTTTAAGAAAGTTTCGTGTCAAAAAAAAATAAGATTTACTTCTTTTAAACATTTATTTTTATCTTTTTGCTAGATTTTGTCGCTTAAATAGCCACATGAAGTTTTGTATAATTTGTTCACTAGCAAATAAAGTAGATAATTATGGTATTTAATACACCATAGGAAATAAAAATGCAGTTTTTTATACTTATTTTTTGTTTAGAAAGACCTATTAAGTCACTAAATTAGCATAATTTCAAATTATTATGCCTTATAATATATGTTTTTGATACTCATTTTTTGTAATTAATACTCTGTGAATATAATTATGTTTTTGGTAAGCGTTATATAAAGATTATTTCGATCGCTTAAATGTCCATTTTATATTGACAAGTTGTTATAATTTTTTCTGTTTTCAAAAAAAACTTATACTAAGCATTTTGATATATTCCAGTATCGGTTTTTCTATATAAAAACTCATATTATATAAAATATTAACAAAGAAAACGACCTACATTGACATAATCATTTTATTTTATAATTTTGTTGACAACGCAAAAAAAAGGATTTTTTTTTAATATGAAAACTATATTTTTTAAAAGAACTTATATAGTATATATAAAATTTAGTATATTCGAAGATTTTTGTCTTTTTTTTGTTTTTGAAACTTTTATGTGTGGATTTAGACCACTATTTTTTATCTCTATTTTAGTGGGTTTTTTATGTATAATTATCTTTCATAAATAAAAAATCGAAAATATATGGTTTGACACAAGATAAGATACATATTCTATATATTTTATTTTTATTTGAATATTCAATAGAATGTTTAAGGGTCCTATTATTTTTTTTCTTTTTTTTTCTTTTGTATGATAATTATATAGGCTATTTAATCAATTTTTTTATCATATTAAAACATCTTTATACAAAAAAATATTATTCTTCATGTAATTTAATTTGATGTTCATTTAAAATAGATTTTAGCCAATTTTCTTAATTACGAAAATAAAAGGTGGATAATACTTAACTCGGAAATTTAATGTGTCTAATTAAGTAGAAAGTTTTTATGATATTATGTAAATAAGTATTATTGTTTATTTTCTTCTTCTTTTTTTATAATTTTAGGAAACTTTTGTGTAATTCTGATTCTCTAAAATGCTGATTTATTCGATATATAGTAGCACTGAGATAAAATTAAGACTATATAATACATTTTCATTGCATATTACACACTCTTGGCTATAATGTTTTGATAAAAAAAAGGCGCGATTTTGAGTCATAATATGTCAGTTCAAGTTAAAAAAACAAGATTTATTTTATGTGTTGAAATTAGAAGAAAAGCATTTTAAAGGATAATCAGATGATTGAAATACTATTTTGACGATATAGTCGGTCAAAAAGCTAAAAAGAGTAGTTAATTCTGTAAGATTGCTAAAAGAAAAAAATAACATTATTGGATTAAACTAAAGCAAGAAATCTTGTATTTAAATTTTTTGCATCTCAAATAGGTACTTCATTCATTGCTTATGCAAATAAGGCTATAGAAGAGTTTTCAAGTACTTCAGTTTGTTTAAAAAAGGTCGATTTTATAAAGGAAAGCTAGTTAAATATAATTTCTTTTGTATGTATTATAATTAAATTCTTTTTTTAGATATAACAATTTTTGTAATAAATAGATCTCCTGTTTAACTCTATTAACATTATTTAATAATACATTTACTGTGTACTTTATAATAGATTATGCCTTTTTTGTGTTTTTTCATGTTTCAAAAAAGAAAATAGATACTAGAAAAATATATAGTAAAACTATATATATTGGATTTAATTATAAAATATAAATTTTATAGAAAAAAATTATATTATATATATATATTAATTTATATTTAATTGAACTCTCATTACAATAGATATTCTTTTTTTGCAATTACGATGCAATGAACACAATAATAGAGTCGCCCTTCTAGGGTAGGGGCGACTCTATTATTATATTTATCACACGTTTATACTTTTATTTTTATGATGTTTTGTTATTTAGTTAATCTTCATCTGATATTTTCTAGTTTTTTTGAATAATAATAAAAGCCATTGGTGTCTTTTATAAATTTAATAACCTTTTATCACTGATTTATTCTCAACAAAATATCAAAATATGTGCTAGATTGAAAATAAAACATTAATACGTCATATAATAGCAAGAATCAACCACTTGTCTCTTTGCGGATTATAAAATTTTATATATATTCTAAGGATAATGCAATATGTAATAAATAAATTTTTCGTCTTTTCCTGGCAGCTAAAAATCAGAATTCTTTATTATTTCCACTATCCTGATAATCATTATATAATTTTTGCATTTTAAATTTTTTATATTCATTGTTAATGGATAGATTGTTTACGAAAGTATATACATGTAATTTTTGATGCTTTTTTACTTTATAAAAGTTTACATGCATAGTGATGTAGAAGTCAATTCGATTCACATAAAAAATAAACAATTCTGTGTTTTGTAGAAAAAAAAAATAAATACAGGTAGTTATAAGAAACAATAAAAAAGAGGTTTTTTATGCAATAACTTCTGATACTATTTGAGGTTTTCCAAGTTTTAAAAAACAAACATTAAATAAATATTTTATCTATTATATCGTATTATGAGTTAAATATTAACAATTTAATAGTTTTCTTTTTCCTTGTTTTTGATTTTCTGTTTTATTTGCCTAAAAAACCCTATACTACGTCTTATTGAATTAAAAGGTTTTTTAGGTTGTTATGAATACTTAGTTAAGAATTACTCGTTTAACTATTTAATGATACATTAAATTACATAATAATATCTTCACTTCTATTTTCTTTCTTATAAATAGGTTTATACATTACTAGTTAACTTTTTATATGTTTAACTATAGAAAAGCGATTTTTTTGTGTTTAACTATATATACTTTTATAGATTCTATCTCTTAAATTTTAAAAGACTGGGTTTATTCATATACATGATAGTCTTTTTTTATGCAGTTTGAATAACAAAAAAGATATTAATATGCTGAGAAACCTCTTTTAATTGTTCATTTATATTATTTTATGCATTATATACAGACATACTTTTGAATAGAGTTAAAATGTTCATTTACATAAATATTTGATTTGAATTTCGTAATATATTGTTTTTATATTTATTCTCTAATCGATATTACTATTAAATTATGATAAATTTTGTATATGTTTTGTGTTTATATTTAAATAAAATCAAAAATCGAATGTTATTTTAGAATTTATTTGTTAAGATAAATGAATAAATTTAATGGTTTTTTTGAGAATCGATAAAAAACTGAAATATTGTTATATTTTACAATATTTTACGTGTATTTTGTCTGCTTTTTATTATTATATTATTTTCCATTTTATAAAAATCCAATACATCTCTTTTCAAATGTGAACATAAATTTTATATTTCTAGATTTGAAAATTCATGGAATTATCTGCTCAAATGACGTAAACATTGAATTACCATACATTTACTGTTTCACTAGAATAGTATATTTGAATTTTATTATTTATAAAATTATATTTCAATAACATGATATATTCCGAAGATATATATTTTATAATAATTTTGGACGTGGGTTGAATATATTCATTTTTGAAATTTTTGGAAATTTTATTTGGATGAATTTTGTCAGAAGGTTCAAATTTTACAATGTGTATAGAGATGGGTTAAATAAAATTATTTTGGACTTTTTTTTCGTAAATTTTTTTTAACCAGATTCAATCGAAGGTTAAATTTTATAATAATTATAGACAAGGAAATAAATTAGATATACACTGTAAATAAACACCATTTGATATTTATTTGATATTAGAAATATACATTTATCGTTATATTTATATTTTTTACGTTTTTCATTGGAAATAAATGTATTTGTGATAATATTTGCTAACTATATACATAAATTTGTATCTTGGTACATTAATAATCTTTAGCTTCAATAATAAGTTTTATCTGCTATTATCATACCTGTTTTGTTTTATTTTCCCCTTTATAATCTTGATTTTTGTATTTATTTCAATAAGAATCTATATAATAGTTTTATGAGGTATCTTATACGAAATTAAATTTTTATTTTTTATATCACTGCTAATGCTAGATAAACTTTTATTTATAATAATTATTGTAAAGAGTTTATTTTTCTAAAGAAATTAGATTATTACTACTTTTAATGAATGTAAAATATATTAATCGTTATATTTTTTGGTTTTTATAAACCTGTGTTATATTCTCAGCATGTTTCTTTTGAATATGCAAAGACACAACTGATTATAAATGATTATTGATCAAAATTACCCCTTTTTCTAGATAAGAAAATAAAATAATACGATTTTTATAATAAAATTATTCTCTATTTACCGAAATTATTTCTATAAAACTGAAATTCTATTCATTGAGTATATAATTATGCGTTTTTTCCTGAAAATAGGGAATATATTCGAAAAAAACCAACTTCTGTATATCTTATATCATTTTTTCTATATTAGTCTATATTTTCAATCATTGCTATGATAACATTAGTATCTGAAAGTGGATGTCTTTATATTCTTATGCAATTATAATCCTAAAAATTAAACTTAATGGTAATAATGCCATCATTTATAGGAGATTTTAATGTTTTTTTCTTTTATAATGGTAATTATACCATCATTTTTATATTTTTTTGATGTTTTATCTTGCTTTTTACGATTGCTTAATCCACAAATTTATTAATAATTTACCTTTTTATTTTAATTTTTTGTTGTAAATACTATATAAATTCTTATTAATTTTATAATTATTATCTTAAAATTCTGATTAATGCTTTTTTCGTTCTATTATAAACAAAAAATATATAAATCTTGTTATAATTTATATGTTATTATTGAATATATGATCTTTAGATCGAGATATTCGAATATATTGCGATTTAAGAAAAGCATTCTTAAATAAAATTATACGCTAAAATATTGTTTTTTTATTCAAATTTAGAACTTTCATGATACAAAATACAGTTATCAAACCATTCAATTTTTCTTTTAAATCGGATACGAAAAAGAATAACAAAAAGATCACTAATTACGATATATAATAACACAATAAATCGAAATTAATTTATATTATATTTTTGAAGATTTTTTTACAAACTATTGTACTTTTTTTATATAAATTATTATCTGAAAATGTTCTTCAAATTTTATTTAAATTTTGATTTAAAATCTATTAATTAATATATATCTATAATAATCTTCATATTCGAAAAATTAGCAATAATAAATTCACATATGTTTATAACCTATATTAAACTAGATTTTATAACTTATAAAGAACTCTACATTGATTATTCTCTATAATTTATAAAACGATAAATATTTTTATACTGTTATATTATTTGTTAAAAAAAGTAATAATATGACTTTTTTTACATTTTATATTATGTAAATTTCTATTATCTATTATAGCTTTGTTGGATATTCTCATATCAATAAATTTTAATTTTTTTGAGTTTTTTTTTCATTTATAGAAATATACTGGTTAAATCGACATATTTTTCGTGCTTAGTAATTAAAAATAGAAAATTAATTATATTTTTCTTTTAAGAAATGAAATTTTTAGATGAACATATAAATAGATCGAAAATACAAAAGATTTCATTTTCTCTTTTATATAATAGATTTTAGAATATTAAGTAAATATACAGAGAAAAATGCACTAATATATGAATATTTGGATATATAATACGTTCAGTGATAGAAAATTATATTGGATTGTCTTGTTTTAGTTCTTACGAATTGTAAGTTTATAAATTTTTTCTAGCTTAATTTCGATATTTACACCGATATTTTGGTTTTTTTATATTATATAGATGATCTTCTACTTTTCTATTCTTATATTTTATCTTTTATGCTAAAATAATTAGCTTTTTTCATGATAAAATTATGATAAAAATCGATTTTATTATAAATATCTCATGTGTTATGTTATATAAACAATTTTATATGCTATTTTAAATATAATCTGTCCGCAGAAAAATAGGTATAACACATATATTAGAATACTTTCGTGGTAAATAGAAGACTCTATTGTCTTTTAAATATGTTTTTTTTGCTTTTAGCTGGATTCTGTCTACCGAAAAGTCGAATATGCGATGATAAATATGTCAGAAAGCTAAGAAAAAGCACGACAATTATAAAAATAGAAGAAAATACTAAATTTTTTACAGTTGAAAGATATAAAAATCATCATTTTGTGGATATATATATCCACCGAATTAGCTATATTTAAGTTTTTTTTTGCCTTATTACGGATATTTTAGATACACTCTAGCCATGAGAATTCTATTAAATATGTTTTGTTATATGTTGTACATTATAAAAGAATATTTTGTAGTTTTTTGGTTCATTTCAAGTTTTATGTGTCGCCATATTGTTTTCTGTCTTCATAAAAAACCAAGACCAAGGACAGTTTGGTGGAAAAAAGCTTTTATTATGCTTCTAGAAATTTCTTTTATTGCAAATATTGATATTTTGTTGCTCTTCTCTACCACATAAGATTATGATTTGTTATATAATTTTGCGAACAACGTAAAAAAAAGATTTTTTTTTCTTATTTTACAACCATTTCTAATCAAGAAACCTTCTATTATATATATGAAAACAAAGAAAATTGTGTTTTTATTCTTTCTGTTTGTTTTTATAACCTTTATATGAGGATTGAGGTCCCTAGTATTTTTCTTGATTTTAACGGCTTTTTTTATCTGTTACAATCTTTCATGTGTTATAAATAAGCAAAATATGTTCGTCACATCTATTTATATATATTTATCTAATTTTTTCTTGTTTTGAGTGTTCAGTTGAATCTTTGCTGGTTAGAACCATATTTTTTCGTTTTTTTTCTTTTGAAAGTTCATTTATATTATTCATTTAATATATTTATTATGTCGTAAAATCTTTGTTTAACACGAAAAACAGCTTTTTTTTTCTTTTTGTTACATTTGATGCATGGTTGAAGTCTATTATTAGAATGCTTCTGATATACGAAATAGAAGATATTAAATTTGTTTTTTTAGCACTTAAACACTCTTTATGTATTGCAAGAACTTTTACCTTATAATTATATGCATAATCTAAATAGATTTTATACCTTTTTTTAAATTTATAGTTTTTTTTTCAGATTTCCACATGAATTTTAGCATAAAAAAATGTGATTGTGTTTATATATTCTTTCTTCTTGGTTTTTAAAACAAAAATATTCGATTTAATTTTTTACGTTTCTTTAAGAATTTATGAACAGAATTTTTTTTTTATTTTATATACATGATTGATCTGTATCTCAATAGATTATTTCTTATAAACTATTCTTTCATAAGAAAACGTTTTTCTGATTTTATTTGCATCTATATTAAATAATATACGTTCTAAAAAAATCTTTTTAATTTTCTTAATTATTAGTAATAAATGAATTTATGTTTATGAAATACATTTATTTATATTTTAATGTATTTTTTCGTAGTTCTGCATAGTTTGTTGAATAAAATCTTTATATCGATAAATGAAAATTAATAGGTCTCGAAAGAAGGAGGGGTATTGAAGAAGACTTTGGAGAGGAGAAGATAGCCGAAAGTATAAATACGCTGTGTGTACAGAGAATCAAGCAAGCTGTGCCTGAGAACAAAAACTAAAATTACGACTATAAATATAGCCCTTAAATAAAAATCAATTCTTTCGATAAATGAATATGATCTATTGTAAGAACTTCTTAAAAAAACAAAATTATGAGAAAGTTTATGCGTTCTATTATGTACATAGCACTATTCTTATATTTCTTCGTTTAAGATTCTCTTCTTAAGAAATTATTATTTTTTTAAGTTTTTTTTCTCTTTTTTTCTATGAAAAAATATAAAATTAAATTATATAAGATTTTACCGTTTAGTTTTTTATATATGAAAATTCGTTCAGTTAATCTTTAATTCAGTTACTCAATTAAGAACAGTATATTATAGATTTATGTGTATACTAGATTGAAAACAAATAAAACCTGTATCCATTTTCAATTTTGGATCTCTATGTTTTCAATAATATTATATAAGAGTTCTGTACCATTATATTATTATCTATATATAAATTATTATCTTTGTGCATATTTTTTCTTGATTGCTTTTTTTAATATATAAATACGTAGTTAAGTGTATTATGTGCTGCTTAATTCGCATTTTATTTGGAAATAATTTCGTATTTTCATTATAAAAGGCGAAATTTCTCTTTCTGATATTATAATTTTTTTAATATAAGAATAACAGGTTTTATCATGATGACCCTGTATTAATAAAAGATTTTTTATTTATATTTTCATATTTAATGTTTTGTAGATTTTTCCGTTGTGTATTATAATATGTTAGCTAGCAAGAATAAAACTATTATATTTTAAGAAAGTTTCGTGTCAAAAAAAAATAAGATTTACTTCTTTTAAACATTTATTTTTATCTTTTTGCTAGATTTTGTCGCTTAAATAGCCACATGAAGTTTTGTATAATTTGTTCACTAGCAAATAAAGTAGATAATTATGGTATTTAATACACCATAGGAAATAAAAATGCAGTTTTTTATACTTATTTTTTGTTTAGAAAGACCTATTAAGTCACTAAATTAGCATAATTTCAAATTATTATGCCTTATAATATATGTTTTTGATACTCATTTTTTGTAATTAATACTCTGTGAATATAATTATGTTTTTGGTAAGCGTTATATAAAGATTATTTCGATCGCTTAAATGTCCATTTTATATTGACAAGTTGTTATAATTTTTTCTGTTTTCAAAAAAAACTTATACTAAGCATTTTGATATATTCCAGTATCGGTTTTTCTATATAAAAACTCATATTATATAAAATATTAACAAAGAAAACGACCTACATTGACATAATCATTTTATTTTATAATTTTGTTGACAACGCAAAAAAAAGGATTTTTTTTTAATATGAAAACTATATTTTTTAAAAGAACTTATATAGTATATATAAAATTTAGTATATTCGAAGATTTTTGTCTTTTTTTTGTTTTTGAAACTTTTATGTGTGGATTTAGACCACTATTTTTTATCTCTATTTTAGTGGGTTTTTTATGTATAATTATCTTTCATAAATAAAAAATCGAAAATATATGGTTTGACACAAGATAAGATACATATTCTATATATTTTATTTTTATTTGAATATTCAATAGAATGTTTAAGGGTCCTATTATTTTTTTTCTTTTTTTTTCTTTTGTATGATAATTATATAGGCTATTTAATCAATTTTTTTATCATATTAAAACATCTTTATACAAAAAAATATTATTCTTCATGTAATTTAATTTGATGTTCATTTAAAATAGATTTTAGCCAATTTTCTTAATTACGAAAATAAAAGGTGGATAATACTTAACTCGGAAATTTAATGTGTCTAATTAAGTAGAAAGTTTTTATGATATTATGTAAATAAGTATTATTGTTTATTTTCTTCTTCTTTTTTTATAATTTTAGGAAACTTTTGTGTAATTCTGATTCTCTAAAATGCTGATTTATTCGATATATAGTAGCACTGAGATAAAATTAAGACTATATAATACATTTTCATTGCATATTACACACTCTTGGCTATAATGTTTTGATAAAAAAAAGGCGCGATTTTGAGTCATAATATGTCAGTTCAAGTTAAAAAAACAAGATTTATTTTATGTGTTGAAATTAGAAGAAAAGCATTTTAAAGGATAATCAGATGATTGAAATACTATTTTGACGATATAGTCGGTCAAAAAGCTAAAAAGAGTAGTTAATTCTGTAAGATTGCTAAAAGAAAAAAATAACATTATTGGATTAAACTAAAGCAAGAAATCTTGTATTTAAATTTTTTGCATCTCAAATAGGTACTTCATTCATTGCTTATGCAAATAAGGCTATAGAAGAGTTTTCAAGTACTTCAGTTTGTTTAAAAAAGGTCGATTTTATAAAGGAAAGCTAGTTAAATATAATTTCTTTTGTATGTATTATAATTAAATTCTTTTTTTAGATATAACAATTTTTGTAATAAATAGATCTCCTGTTTAACTCTATTAACATTATTTAATAATACATTTACTGTGTACTTTATAATAGATTATGCCTTTTTTGTGTTTTTTCATGTTTCAAAAAAGAAAATAGATACTAGAAAAATATATAGTAAAACTATATATATTGGATTTAATTATAAAATATAAATTTTATAGAAAAAAATTATATTATATATATATATTAATTTATATTTAATTGAACTCTCATTACAATAGATATTCTTTTTTTGCAATTACGATGCAATGAACACAATAATAGAGTCGCCCTTCTAGGGTAGGGGCGACTCTATTATTATATTTATCACACGTTTATACTTTTATTTTTATGATGTTTTGTTATTTAGTTAATCTTCATCTGATATTTTCTAGTTTTTTTGAATAATAATAAAAGCCATTGGTGTCTTTTATAAATTTAATAACCTTTTATCACTGATTTATTCTCAACAAAATATCAAAATATGTGCTAGATTGAAAATAAAACATTAATACGTCATATAATAGCAAGAATCAACCACTTGTCTCTTTGCGGATTATAAAATTTTATATATATTCTAAGGATAATGCAATATGTAATAAATAAATTTTTCGTCTTTTCCTGGCAGCTAAAAATCAGAATTCTTTATTATTTCCACTATCCTGATAATCATTATATAATTTTTGCATTTTAAATTTTTTATATTCATTGTTAATGGATAGATTGTTTACGAAAGTATATACATGTAATTTTTGATGCTTTTTTACTTTATAAAAGTTTACATGCATAGTGATGTAGAAGTCAATTCGATTCACATAAAAAATAAACAATTCTGTGTTTTGTAGAAAAAAAAAATAAATACAGGTAGTTATAAGAAACAATAAAAAAGAGGTTTTTTATGCAATAACTTCTGATACTATTTGAGGTTTTCCAAGTTTTAAAAAACAAACATTAAATAAATATTTTATCTATTATATCGTATTATGAGTTAAATATTAACAATTTAATAGTTTTCTTTTTCCTTGTTTTTGATTTTCTGTTTTATTTGCCTAAAAAACCCTATACTACGTCTTATTGAATTAAAAGGTTTTTTAGGTTGTTATGAATACTTAGTTAAGAATTACTCGTTTAACTATTTAATGATACATTAAATTACATAATAATATCTTCACTTCTATTTTCTTTCTTATAAATAGGTTTATACATTACTAGTTAACTTTTTATATGTTTAACTATAGAAAAGCGATTTTTTTGTGTTTAACTATATATACTTTTATAGATTCTATCTCTTAAATTTTAAAAGACTGGGTTTATTCATATACATGATAGTCTTTTTTTATGCAGTTTGAATAACAAAAAAGATATTAATATGCTGAGAAACCTCTTTTAATTGTTCATTTATATTATTTTATGCATTATATACAGACATACTTTTGAATAGAGTTAAAATGTTCATTTACATAAATATTTGATTTGAATTTCGTAATATATTGTTTTTATATTTATTCTCTAATCGATATTACTATTAAATTATGATAAATTTTGTATATGTTTTGTGTTTATATTTAAATAAAATCAAAAATCGAATGTTATTTTAGAATTTATTTGTTAAGATAAATGAATAAATTTAATGGTTTTTTTGAGAATCGATAAAAAACTGAAATATTGTTATATTTTACAATATTTTACGTGTATTTTGTCTGCTTTTTATTATTATATTATTTTCCATTTTATAAAAATCCAATACATCTCTTTTCAAATGTGAACATAAATTTTATATTTCTAGATTTGAAAATTCATGGAATTATCTGCTCAAATGACGTAAACATTGAATTACCATACATTTACTGTTTCACTAGAATAGTATATTTGAATTTTATTATTTATAAAATTATATTTCAATAACATGATATATTCCGAAGATATATATTTTATAATAATTTTGGACGTGGGTTGAATATATTCATTTTTGAAATTTTTGGAAATTTTATTTGGATGAATTTTGTCAGAAGGTTCAAATTTTACAATGTGTATAGAGATGGGTTAAATAAAATTATTTTGGACTTTTTTTTCGTAAATTTTTTTTAACCAGATTCAATCGAAGGTTAAATTTTATAATAATTATAGACAAGGAAATAAATTAGATATACACTGTAAATAAACACCATTTGATATTTATTTGATATTAGAAATATACATTTATCGTTATATTTATATTTTTTACGTTTTTCATTGGAAATAAATGTATTTGTGATAATATTTGCTAACTATATACATAAATTTGTATCTTGGTACATTAATAATCTTTAGCTTCAATAATAAGTTTTATCTGCTATTATCATACCTGTTTTGTTTTATTTTCCCCTTTATAATCTTGATTTTTGTATTTATTTCAATAAGAATCTATATAATAGTTTTATGAGGTATCTTATACGAAATTAAATTTTTATTTTTTATATCACTGCTAATGCTAGATAAACTTTTATTTATAATAATTATTGTAAAGAGTTTATTTTTCTAAAGAAATTAGATTATTACTACTTTTAATGAATGTAAAATATATTAATCGTTATATTTTTTGGTTTTTATAAACCTGTGTTATATTCTCAGCATGTTTCTTTTGAATATGCAAAGACACAACTGATTATAAATGATTATTGATCAAAATTACCCCTTTTTCTAGATAAGAAAATAAAATAATACGATTTTTATAATAAAATTATTCTCTATTTACCGAAATTATTTCTATAAAACTGAAATTCTATTCATTGAGTATATAATTATGCGTTTTTTCCTGAAAATAGGGAATATATTCGAAAAAAACCAACTTCTGTATATCTTATATCATTTTTTCTATATTAGTCTATATTTTCAATCATTGCTATGATAACATTAGTATCTGAAAGTGGATGTCTTTATATTCTTATGCAATTATAATCCTAAAAATTAAACTTAATGGTAATAATGCCATCATTTATAGGAGATTTTAATGTTTTTTTCTTTTATAATGGTAATTATACCATCATTTTTATATTTTTTTGATGTTTTATCTTGCTTTTTACGATTGCTTAATCCACAAATTTATTAATAATTTACCTTTTTATTTTAATTTTTTGTTGTAAATACTATATAAATTCTTATTAATTTTATAATTATTATCTTAAAATTCTGATTAATGCTTTTTTCGTTCTATTATAAACAAAAAATATATAAATCTTGTTATAATTTATATGTTATTATTGAATATATGATCTTTAGATCGAGATATTCGAATATATTGCGATTTAAGAAAAGCATTCTTAAATAAAATTATACGCTAAAATATTGTTTTTTTATTCAAATTTAGAACTTTCATGATACAAAATACAGTTATCAAACCATTCAATTTTTCTTTTAAATCGGATACGAAAAAGAATAACAAAAAGATCACTAATTACGATATATAATAACACAATAAATCGAAATTAATTTATATTATATTTTTGAAGATTTTTTTACAAACTATTGTACTTTTTTTATATAAATTATTATCTGAAAATGTTCTTCAAATTTTATTTAAATTTTGATTTAAAATCTATTAATTAATATATATCTATAATAATCTTCATATTCGAAAAATTAGCAATAATAAATTCACATATGTTTATAACCTATATTAAACTAGATTTTATAACTTATAAAGAACTCTACATTGATTATTCTCTATAATTTATAAAACGATAAATATTTTTATACTGTTATATTATTTGTTAAAAAAAGTAATAATATGACTTTTTTTACATTTTATATTATGTAAATTTCTATTATCTATTATAGCTTTGTTGGATATTCTCATATCAATAAATTTTAATTTTTTTGAGTTTTTTTTTCATTTATAGAAATATACTGGTTAAATCGACATATTTTTCGTGCTTAGTAATTAAAAATAGAAAATTAATTATATTTTTCTTTTAAGAAATGAAATTTTTAGATGAACATATAAATAGATCGAAAATACAAAAGATTTCATTTTCTCTTTTATATAATAGATTTTAGAATATTAAGTAAATATACAGAGAAAAATGCACTAATATATGAATATTTGGATATATAATACGTTCAGTGATAGAAAATTATATTGGATTGTCTTGTTTTAGTTCTTACGAATTGTAAGTTTATAAATTTTTTCTAGCTTAATTTCGATATTTACACCGATATTTTGGTTTTTTTATATTATATAGATGATCTTCTACTTTTCTATTCTTATATTTTATCTTTTATGCTAAAATAATTAGCTTTTTTCATGATAAAATTATGATAAAAATCGATTTTATTATAAATATCTCATGTGTTATGTTATATAAACAATTTTATATGCTATTTTAAATATAATCTGTCCGCAGAAAAATAGGTATAACACATATATTAGAATACTTTCGTGGTAAATAGAAGACTCTATTGTCTTTTAAATATGTTTTTTTTGCTTTTAGCTGGATTCTGTCTACCGAAAAGTCGAATATGCGATGATAAATATGTCAGAAAGCTAAGAAAAAGCACGACAATTATAAAAATAGAAGAAAATACTAAATTTTTTACAGTTGAAAGATATAAAAATCATCATTTTGTGGATATATATATCCACCGAATTAGCTATATTTAAGTTTTTTTTTGCCTTATTACGGATATTTTAGATACACTCTAGCCATGAGAATTCTATTAAATATGTTTTGTTATATGTTGTACATTATAAAAGAATATTTTGTAGTTTTTTGGTTCATTTCAAGTTTTATGTGTCGCCATATTGTTTTCTGTCTTCATAAAAAACCAAGACCAAGGACAGTTTGGTGGAAAAAAGCTTTTATTATGCTTCTAGAAATTTCTTTTATTGCAAATATTGATATTTTGTTGCTCTTCTCTACCACATAAGATTATGATTTGTTATATAATTTTGCGAACAACGTAAAAAAAAGATTTTTTTTTCTTATTTTACAACCATTTCTAATCAAGAAACCTTCTATTATATATATGAAAACAAAGAAAATTGTGTTTTTATTCTTTCTGTTTGTTTTTATAACCTTTATATGAGGATTGAGGTCCCTAGTATTTTTCTTGATTTTAACGGCTTTTTTTATCTGTTACAATCTTTCATGTGTTATAAATAAGCAAAATATGTTCGTCACATCTATTTATATATATTTATCTAATTTTTTCTTGTTTTGAGTGTTCAGTTGAATCTTTGCTGGTTAGAACCATATTTTTTCGTTTTTTTTCTTTTGAAAGTTCATTTATATTATTCATTTAATATATTTATTATGTCGTAAAATCTTTGTTTAACACGAAAAACAGCTTTTTTTTTCTTTTTGTTACATTTGATGCATGGTTGAAGTCTATTATTAGAATGCTTCTGATATACGAAATAGAAGATATTAAATTTGTTTTTTTAGCACTTAAACACTCTTTATGTATTGCAAGAACTTTTACCTTATAATTATATGCATAATCTAAATAGATTTTATACCTTTTTTTAAATTTATAGTTTTTTTTTCAGATTTCCACATGAATTTTAGCATAAAAAAATGTGATTGTGTTTATATATTCTTTCTTCTTGGTTTTTAAAACAAAAATATTCGATTTAATTTTTTACGTTTCTTTAAGAATTTATGAACAGAATTTTTTTTTTATTTTATATACATGATTGATCTGTATCTCAATAGATTATTTCTTATAAACTATTCTTTCATAAGAAAACGTTTTTCTGATTTTATTTGCATCTATATTAAATAATATACGTTCTAAAAAAATCTTTTTAATTTTCTTAATTATTAGTAATAAATGAATTTATGTTTATGAAATACATTTATTTATATTTTAATGTATTTTTTCGTAGTTCTGCATAGTTTGTTGAATAAAATCTTTATATCGATAAATGAAAATTAATAGGTCTCGAAAGAAGGAGGGGTATTGAAGAAGACTTTGGAGAGGAGAAGATAGCCGAAAGTATAAATACGCTGTGTGTACAGAGAATCAAGCAAGCTGTGCCTGAGAACAAAAACTAAAATTACGACTATAAATATAGCCCTTAAATAAAAATCAATTCTTTCGATAAATGAATATGATCTATTGTAAGAACTTCTTAAAAAAACAAAATTATGAGAAAGTTTATGCGTTCTATTATGTACATAGCACTATTCTTATATTTCTTCGTTTAAGATTCTCTTCTTAAGAAATTATTATTTTTTTAAGTTTTTTTTCTCTTTTTTTCTATGAAAAAATATAAAATTAAATTATATAAGATTTTACCGTTTAGTTTTTTATATATGAAAATTCGTTCAGTTAATCTTTAATTCAGTTACTCAATTAAGAACAGTATATTATAGATTTATGTGTATACTAGATTGAAAACAAATAAAACCTGTATCCATTTTCAATTTTGGATCTCTATGTTTTCAATAATATTATATAAGAGTTCTGTACCATTATATTATTATCTATATATAAATTATTATCTTTGTGCATATTTTTTCTTGATTGCTTTTTTTAATATATAAATACGTAGTTAAGTGTATTATGTGCTGCTTAATTCGCATTTTATTTGGAAATAATTTCGTATTTTCATTATAAAAGGCGAAATTTCTCTTTCTGATATTATAATTTTTTTAATATAAGAATAACAGGTTTTATCATGATGACCCTGTATTAATAAAAGATTTTTTATTTATATTTTCATATTTAATGTTTTGTAGATTTTTCCGTTGTGTATTATAATATGTTAGCTAGCAAGAATAAAACTATTATATTTTAAGAAAGTTTCGTGTCAAAAAAAAATAAGATTTACTTCTTTTAAACATTTATTTTTATCTTTTTGCTAGATTTTGTCGCTTAAATAGCCACATGAAGTTTTGTATAATTTGTTCACTAGCAAATAAAGTAGATAATTATGGTATTTAATACACCATAGGAAATAAAAATGCAGTTTTTTATACTTATTTTTTGTTTAGAAAGACCTATTAAGTCACTAAATTAGCATAATTTCAAATTATTATGCCTTATAATATATGTTTTTGATACTCATTTTTTGTAATTAATACTCTGTGAATATAATTATGTTTTTGGTAAGCGTTATATAAAGATTATTTCGATCGCTTAAATGTCCATTTTATATTGACAAGTTGTTATAATTTTTTCTGTTTTCAAAAAAAACTTATACTAAGCATTTTGATATATTCCAGTATCGGTTTTTCTATATAAAAACTCATATTATATAAAATATTAACAAAGAAAACGACCTACATTGACATAATCATTTTATTTTATAATTTTGTTGACAACGCAAAAAAAAGGATTTTTTTTTAATATGAAAACTATATTTTTTAAAAGAACTTATATAGTATATATAAAATTTAGTATATTCGAAGATTTTTGTCTTTTTTTTGTTTTTGAAACTTTTATGTGTGGATTTAGACCACTATTTTTTATCTCTATTTTAGTGGGTTTTTTATGTATAATTATCTTTCATAAATAAAAAATCGAAAATATATGGTTTGACACAAGATAAGATACATATTCTATATATTTTATTTTTATTTGAATATTCAATAGAATGTTTAAGGGTCCTATTATTTTTTTTCTTTTTTTTTCTTTTGTATGATAATTATATAGGCTATTTAATCAATTTTTTTATCATATTAAAACATCTTTATACAAAAAAATATTATTCTTCATGTAATTTAATTTGATGTTCATTTAAAATAGATTTTAGCCAATTTTCTTAATTACGAAAATAAAAGGTGGATAATACTTAACTCGGAAATTTAATGTGTCTAATTAAGTAGAAAGTTTTTATGATATTATGTAAATAAGTATTATTGTTTATTTTCTTCTTCTTTTTTTATAATTTTAGGAAACTTTTGTGTAATTCTGATTCTCTAAAATGCTGATTTATTCGATATATAGTAGCACTGAGATAAAATTAAGACTATATAATACATTTTCATTGCATATTACACACTCTTGGCTATAATGTTTTGATAAAAAAAAGGCGCGATTTTGAGTCATAATATGTCAGTTCAAGTTAAAAAAACAAGATTTATTTTATGTGTTGAAATTAGAAGAAAAGCATTTTAAAGGATAATCAGATGATTGAAATACTATTTTGACGATATAGTCGGTCAAAAAGCTAAAAAGAGTAGTTAATTCTGTAAGATTGCTAAAAGAAAAAAATAACATTATTGGATTAAACTAAAGCAAGAAATCTTGTATTTAAATTTTTTGCATCTCAAATAGGTACTTCATTCATTGCTTATGCAAATAAGGCTATAGAAGAGTTTTCAAGTACTTCAGTTTGTTTAAAAAAGGTCGATTTTATAAAGGAAAGCTAGTTAAATATAATTTCTTTTGTATGTATTATAATTAAATTCTTTTTTTAGATATAACAATTTTTGTAATAAATAGATCTCCTGTTTAACTCTATTAACATTATTTAATAATACATTTACTGTGTACTTTATAATAGATTATGCCTTTTTTGTGTTTTTTCATGTTTCAAAAAAGAAAATAGATACTAGAAAAATATATAGTAAAACTATATATATTGGATTTAATTATAAAATATAAATTTTATAGAAAAAAATTATATTATATATATATATTAATTTATATTTAATTGAACTCTCATTACAATAGATATTCTTTTTTTGCAATTACGATGCAATGAACACAATAATAGAGTCGCCCTTCTAGGGTAGGGGCGACTCTATTATTATATTTATCACACGTTTATACTTTTATTTTTATGATGTTTTGTTATTTAGTTAATCTTCATCTGATATTTTCTAGTTTTTTTGAATAATAATAAAAGCCATTGGTGTCTTTTATAAATTTAATAACCTTTTATCACTGATTTATTCTCAACAAAATATCAAAATATGTGCTAGATTGAAAATAAAACATTAATACGTCATATAATAGCAAGAATCAACCACTTGTCTCTTTGCGGATTATAAAATTTTATATATATTCTAAGGATAATGCAATATGTAATAAATAAATTTTTCGTCTTTTCCTGGCAGCTAAAAATCAGAATTCTTTATTATTTCCACTATCCTGATAATCATTATATAATTTTTGCATTTTAAATTTTTTATATTCATTGTTAATGGATAGATTGTTTACGAAAGTATATACATGTAATTTTTGATGCTTTTTTACTTTATAAAAGTTTACATGCATAGTGATGTAGAAGTCAATTCGATTCACATAAAAAATAAACAATTCTGTGTTTTGTAGAAAAAAAAAATAAATACAGGTAGTTATAAGAAACAATAAAAAAGAGGTTTTTTATGCAATAACTTCTGATACTATTTGAGGTTTTCCAAGTTTTAAAAAACAAACATTAAATAAATATTTTATCTATTATATCGTATTATGAGTTAAATATTAACAATTTAATAGTTTTCTTTTTCCTTGTTTTTGATTTTCTGTTTTATTTGCCTAAAAAACCCTATACTACGTCTTATTGAATTAAAAGGTTTTTTAGGTTGTTATGAATACTTAGTTAAGAATTACTCGTTTAACTATTTAATGATACATTAAATTACATAATAATATCTTCACTTCTATTTTCTTTCTTATAAATAGGTTTATACATTACTAGTTAACTTTTTATATGTTTAACTATAGAAAAGCGATTTTTTTGTGTTTAACTATATATACTTTTATAGATTCTATCTCTTAAATTTTAAAAGACTGGGTTTATTCATATACATGATAGTCTTTTTTTATGCAGTTTGAATAACAAAAAAGATATTAATATGCTGAGAAACCTCTTTTAATTGTTCATTTATATTATTTTATGCATTATATACAGACATACTTTTGAATAGAGTTAAAATGTTCATTTACATAAATATTTGATTTGAATTTCGTAATATATTGTTTTTATATTTATTCTCTAATCGATATTACTATTAAATTATGATAAATTTTGTATATGTTTTGTGTTTATATTTAAATAAAATCAAAAATCGAATGTTATTTTAGAATTTATTTGTTAAGATAAATGAATAAATTTAATGGTTTTTTTGAGAATCGATAAAAAACTGAAATATTGTTATATTTTACAATATTTTACGTGTATTTTGTCTGCTTTTTATTATTATATTATTTTCCATTTTATAAAAATCCAATACATCTCTTTTCAAATGTGAACATAAATTTTATATTTCTAGATTTGAAAATTCATGGAATTATCTGCTCAAATGACGTAAACATTGAATTACCATACATTTACTGTTTCACTAGAATAGTATATTTGAATTTTATTATTTATAAAATTATATTTCAATAACATGATATATTCCGAAGATATATATTTTATAATAATTTTGGACGTGGGTTGAATATATTCATTTTTGAAATTTTTGGAAATTTTATTTGGATGAATTTTGTCAGAAGGTTCAAATTTTACAATGTGTATAGAGATGGGTTAAATAAAATTATTTTGGACTTTTTTTTCGTAAATTTTTTTTAACCAGATTCAATCGAAGGTTAAATTTTATAATAATTATAGACAAGGAAATAAATTAGATATACACTGTAAATAAACACCATTTGATATTTATTTGATATTAGAAATATACATTTATCGTTATATTTATATTTTTTACGTTTTTCATTGGAAATAAATGTATTTGTGATAATATTTGCTAACTATATACATAAATTTGTATCTTGGTACATTAATAATCTTTAGCTTCAATAATAAGTTTTATCTGCTATTATCATACCTGTTTTGTTTTATTTTCCCCTTTATAATCTTGATTTTTGTATTTATTTCAATAAGAATCTATATAATAGTTTTATGAGGTATCTTATACGAAATTAAATTTTTATTTTTTATATCACTGCTAATGCTAGATAAACTTTTATTTATAATAATTATTGTAAAGAGTTTATTTTTCTAAAGAAATTAGATTATTACTACTTTTAATGAATGTAAAATATATTAATCGTTATATTTTTTGGTTTTTATAAACCTGTGTTATATTCTCAGCATGTTTCTTTTGAATATGCAAAGACACAACTGATTATAAATGATTATTGATCAAAATTACCCCTTTTTCTAGATAAGAAAATAAAATAATACGATTTTTATAATAAAATTATTCTCTATTTACCGAAATTATTTCTATAAAACTGAAATTCTATTCATTGAGTATATAATTATGCGTTTTTTCCTGAAAATAGGGAATATATTCGAAAAAAACCAACTTCTGTATATCTTATATCATTTTTTCTATATTAGTCTATATTTTCAATCATTGCTATGATAACATTAGTATCTGAAAGTGGATGTCTTTATATTCTTATGCAATTATAATCCTAAAAATTAAACTTAATGGTAATAATGCCATCATTTATAGGAGATTTTAATGTTTTTTTCTTTTATAATGGTAATTATACCATCATTTTTATATTTTTTTGATGTTTTATCTTGCTTTTTACGATTGCTTAATCCACAAATTTATTAATAATTTACCTTTTTATTTTAATTTTTTGTTGTAAATACTATATAAATTCTTATTAATTTTATAATTATTATCTTAAAATTCTGATTAATGCTTTTTTCGTTCTATTATAAACAAAAAATATATAAATCTTGTTATAATTTATATGTTATTATTGAATATATGATCTTTAGATCGAGATATTCGAATATATTGCGATTTAAGAAAAGCATTCTTAAATAAAATTATACGCTAAAATATTGTTTTTTTATTCAAATTTAGAACTTTCATGATACAAAATACAGTTATCAAACCATTCAATTTTTCTTTTAAATCGGATACGAAAAAGAATAACAAAAAGATCACTAATTACGATATATAATAACACAATAAATCGAAATTAATTTATATTATATTTTTGAAGATTTTTTTACAAACTATTGTACTTTTTTTATATAAATTATTATCTGAAAATGTTCTTCAAATTTTATTTAAATTTTGATTTAAAATCTATTAATTAATATATATCTATAATAATCTTCATATTCGAAAAATTAGCAATAATAAATTCACATATGTTTATAACCTATATTAAACTAGATTTTATAACTTATAAAGAACTCTACATTGATTATTCTCTATAATTTATAAAACGATAAATATTTTTATACTGTTATATTATTTGTTAAAAAAAGTAATAATATGACTTTTTTTACATTTTATATTATGTAAATTTCTATTATCTATTATAGCTTTGTTGGATATTCTCATATCAATAAATTTTAATTTTTTTGAGTTTTTTTTTCATTTATAGAAATATACTGGTTAAATCGACATATTTTTCGTGCTTAGTAATTAAAAATAGAAAATTAATTATATTTTTCTTTTAAGAAATGAAATTTTTAGATGAACATATAAATAGATCGAAAATACAAAAGATTTCATTTTCTCTTTTATATAATAGATTTTAGAATATTAAGTAAATATACAGAGAAAAATGCACTAATATATGAATATTTGGATATATAATACGTTCAGTGATAGAAAATTATATTGGATTGTCTTGTTTTAGTTCTTACGAATTGTAAGTTTATAAATTTTTTCTAGCTTAATTTCGATATTTACACCGATATTTTGGTTTTTTTATATTATATAGATGATCTTCTACTTTTCTATTCTTATATTTTATCTTTTATGCTAAAATAATTAGCTTTTTTCATGATAAAATTATGATAAAAATCGATTTTATTATAAATATCTCATGTGTTATGTTATATAAACAATTTTATATGCTATTTTAAATATAATCTGTCCGCAGAAAAATAGGTATAACACATATATTAGAATACTTTCGTGGTAAATAGAAGACTCTATTGTCTTTTAAATATGTTTTTTTTGCTTTTAGCTGGATTCTGTCTACCGAAAAGTCGAATATGCGATGATAAATATGTCAGAAAGCTAAGAAAAAGCACGACAATTATAAAAATAGAAGAAAATACTAAATTTTTTACAGTTGAAAGATATAAAAATCATCATTTTGTGGATATATATATCCACCGAATTAGCTATATTTAAGTTTTTTTTTGCCTTATTACGGATATTTTAGATACACTCTAGCCATGAGAATTCTATTAAATATGTTTTGTTATATGTTGTACATTATAAAAGATATATTTTGTAGTTTTTTGGTTCATTTCAAGTTTTATGTGTCGCCATATTGTTTTCTGTCTTCATAAAAAACCAAGACCAAGGACAGTTTGGTGGAAAAAAGCTTTTATTATGCTTCTAGAAATTTCTTTTATTGCAAATATTGATATTTTGTTGCTCTTCTCTACCACATAAGATTATGATTTGTTATATAATTTTGCGAACAACGTAAAAAAAAGATTTTTTTTTCTTATTTTACAACCATTTCTAATCAAGAAACCTTCTATTATATATATGAAAACAAAGAAAATTGTGTTTTTATTCTTTCTGTTTGTTTTTATAACCTTTATATGAGGATTGAGGTCCCTAGTATTTTTCTTGATTTTAACGGCTTTTTTTATCTGTTACAATCTTTCATGTGTTATAAATAAGCAAAATATGTTCGTCACATCTATTTATATATATTTATCTAATTTTTTCTTGTTTTGAGTGTTCAGTTGAATCTTTGCTGGTTAGAACCATATTTTTTCGTTTTTTTTCTTTTGAAAGTTCATTTATATTATTCATTTAATATATTTATTATGTCGTAAAATCTTTGTTTAACACGAAAAACAGCTTTTTTTTTCTTTTTGTTACATTTGATGCATGGTTGAAGTCTATTATTAGAATGCTTCTGATATACGAAATAGAAGATATTAAATTTGTTTTTTTAGCACTTAAACACTCTTTATGTATTGCAAGAACTTTTACCTTATAATTATATGCATAATCTAAATAGATTTTATACCTTTTTTTAAATTTATAGTTTTTTTTTCAGATTTCCACATGAATTTTAGCATAAAAAAATGTGATTGTGTTTATATATTCTTTCTTCTTGGTTTTTAAAACAAAAATATTCGATTTAATTTTTTACGTTTCTTTAAGAATTTATGAACAGAATTTTTTTTTTATTTTATATACATGATTGATCTGTATCTCAATAGATTATTTCTTATAAACTATTCTTTCATAAGAAAACGTTTTTCTGATTTTATTTGCATCTATATTAAATAATATACGTTCTAAAAAAATCTTTTTAATTTTCTTAATTATTAGTAATAAATGAATTTATGTTTATGAAATACATTTATTTATATTTTAATGTATTTTTTCGTAGTTCTGCATAGTTTGTTGAATAAAATCTTTATATCGATAAATGAAAATTAATAGGTCTCGAAAGAAGGAGGGGTATTGAAGAAGACTTTGGAGAGGAGAAGATAGCCGAAAGTATAAATACGCTGTGTGTACAGAGAATCAAGCAAGCTGTGCCTGAGAACAAAAACTAAAATTACGACTATAAATATAGCCCTTAAATAAAAATCAATTCTTTCGATAAATGAATATGATCTATTGTAAGAACTTCTTAAAAAAACAAAATTATGAGAAAGTTTATGCGTTCTATTATGTACATAGCACTATTCTTATATTTCTTCGTTTAAGATTCTCTTCTTAAGAAATTATTATTTTTTTAAGTTTTTTTTCTCTTTTTTTCTATGAAAAAATATAAAATTAAATTATATAAGATTTTACCGTTTAGTTTTTTATATATGAAAATTCGTTCAGTTAATCTTTAATTCAGTTACTCAATTAAGAACAGTATATTATAGATTTATGTGTATACTAGATTGAAAACAAATAAAACCTGTATCCATTTTCAATTTTGGATCTCTATGTTTTCAATAATATTATATAAGAGTTCTGTACCATTATATTATTATCTATATATAAATTATTATCTTTGTGCATATTTTTTCTTGATTGCTTTTTTTAATATATAAATACGTAGTTAAGTGTATTATGTGCTGCTTAATTCGCATTTTATTTGGAAATAATTTCGTATTTTCATTATAAAAGGCGAAATTTCTCTTTCTGATATTATAATTTTTTTAATATAAGAATAACAGGTTTTATCATGATGACCCTGTATTAATAAAAGATTTTTTATTTATATTTTCATATTTAATGTTTTGTAGATTTTTCCGTTGTGTATTATAATATGTTAGCTAGCAAGAATAAAACTATTATATTTTAAGAAAGTTTCGTGTCAAAAAAAAATAAGATTTACTTCTTTTAAACATTTATTTTTATCTTTTTGCTAGATTTTGTCGCTTAAATAGCCACATGAAGTTTTGTATAATTTGTTCACTAGCAAATAAAGTAGATAATTATGGTATTTAATACACCATAGGAAATAAAAATGCAGTTTTTTTTACTTATTTTTTGTTTAGAAAGACCTATTAAGTCACTAAATTAGCATAATTTCAAATTATTATGCCTTATAATATATGTTTTTGATACTCATTTTTTGTAATTAATACTCTGTGAATATAATTATGTTTTTGGTAAGCGTTATATAAAGATTATTTCGATCGCTTAAATGTCCATTTTATATTGACAAGTTGTTATAATTTTTTCTGTTTTCAAAAAAAACTTATACTAAGCATTTTGATATATTCCAGTATCGGTTTTTCTATATAAAAACTCATATTATATAAAATATTAACAAAGAAAACGACCTACATTGACATAATCATTTTATTTTATAATTTTGTTGACAACGCAAAAAAAAGGATTTTTTTTTAATATGAAAACTATATTTTTTAAAAATACTTATATAATATATATAAAATTTAGTATATTCGAAGATTTTTGTCTTTTTTTTGTTTTTGAAACTTTTATGTGTGGATTTAGACCACTATTTTTTATCTCTATTTTAGTGGGTTTTTTATGTATAATTATCTTTCATAAATAAAAAATCGAAAATATATGGTTTGACACAAGATAAGATACATATTCTATATATTTTATTTTTATTTGAATATTCAATAGAATGTTTAAGGGTCCTATTATTTTTTTTCTTTTTTTTTCTTTTGTATGATAATTATATAGGCTATTTAATCAATTTTTTTATCATATTAAAACATCTTTATACAAAAAAATGTTATTCTTCATGTAATTTAATTTGATGTTCATTTAAAATAGATTTTAGCCAATTTTCTTAATTACGAAAATAAAAGGTGGATAATACTTAACTCGGAAATTTAATGTGTCTAATTAAGTAGAAAGTTTTTATGATATTATGTAAATAAGTATTATTGTTTATTTTCTTCTTCTTTTTTTATAATTTTAGGAAACTTTTGTGTAATTCTGATTCTCTAAAATGCTGATTTATTCGATATATAGTAGCACTGAGATAAAATTAAGACTATATAATACATTTTCATTGCATATTACACACTCTTGGCTATAATGTTTTGATAAAAAAAAGGCGCGATTTTGAGTCATAATATGTCAGTTCAAGTTAAAAAAACAAGATTTATTTTATGTGTTGAAATTAGAAGAAAAGCATTTTAAAGGATAATCAGATGATTGAAATACTATTTTGACGATATAGTCGGTCAAAAAGCTAAAAAGAGTAGTTAATTCTGTAAGATTGCTAAAAGAAAAAAATAACATTATTGGATTAAACTAAAGCAAGAAATCTTGTATTTAAATTTTTTGCATCTCAAATAGGTACTTCATTCATTGCTTATGCAAATAAGGCTATAGAAGAGTTTTCAAGTACTTCAGTTTGTTTAAAAAAGGTCGATTTTATAAAGGAAAGCTAGTTAAATATAATTTCTTTTGTATGTATTATAATTAAATTCTTTTTTTAGATATAACAATTTTTGTAATAAATAGATCTCCTGTTTAACTCTATTAACATTATTTAATAATACATTTACTGTGTACTTTATAATAGATTATGCCTTTTTTGTGTTTTTTCATGTTTCAAAAAAGAAAATAGATACTAGAAAAATATATAGTAAAACTATATATATTGGATTTAATTATAAAATATAAATTTTATAGAAAAAAATTATATTATATATATATATTAATTTATATTTAATTGAACTCTCATTACAATAGATATTCTTTTTTTGCAATTACGATGCAATGAACACAATAATAGAGTCGCCCTTCTAGGGTAGGGGCGACTCTATTATTATATTTATCACACGTTTATACTTTTATTTTTATGATGTTTTGTTATTTAGTTAATCTTCATCTGATATTTTCTAGTTTTTTTGAATAATAATAAAAGCCATTGGTGTCTTTTATAAATTTAATAACCTTTTATCACTGATTTATTCTCAACAAAATATCAAAATATGTGCTAGATTGAAAATAAAACATTAATACGTCATATAATAGCAAGAATCAACCACTTGTCTCTTTGCGGATTATAAAATTTTATATATATTCTAAGGATAATGCAATATGTAATAAATAAATTTTTCGTCTTTTCCTGGCAGCTAAAAATCAGAATTCTTTATTATTTCCACTATCCTGATAATCATTATATAATTTTTGCATTTTAAATTTTTTATATTCATTGTTAATGGATAGATTGTTTACGAAAGTATATACATGTAATTTTTGATGCTTTTTTACTTTATAAAAGTTTACATGCATAGTGATGTAGAAGTCAATTCGATTCACATAAAAAATAAACAATTCTGTGTTTTGTAGAAAAAAAAAATAAATACAGGTAGTTATAAGAAACAATAAAAAAGAGGTTTTTTATGCAATAACTTCTGATACTATTTGAGGTTTTCCAAGTTTTAAAAAACAAACATTAAATAAATATTTTATCTATTATATCGTATTATGAGTTAAATATTAACAATTTAATAGTTTTCTTTTTCCTTGTTTTTGATTTTCTGTTTTATTTGCCTAAAAAACCCTATACTACGTCTTATTGAATTAAAAGGTTTTTTAGGTTGTTATGAATACTTAGTTAAGAATTACTCGTTTAACTATTTAATGATACATTAAATTACATAATAATATCTTCACTTCTATTTTCTTTCTTATAAATAGGTTTATACATTACTAGTTAACTTTTTATATGTTTAACTATAGAAAAGCGATTTTTTTGTGTTTAACTATATATACTTTTATAGATTCTATCTCTTAAATTTTAAAAGACTGGGTTTATTCATATACATGATAGTCTTTTTTTATGCAGTTTGAATAACAAAAAAGATATTAATATGCTGAGAAACCTCTTTTAATTGTTCATTTATATTATTTTATGCATTATATACAGACATACTTTTGAATAGAGTTAAAATGTTCATTTACATAAATATTTGATTTGAATTTCGTAATATATTGTTTTTATATTTATTCTCTAATCGATATTACTATTAAATTATGATAAATTTTGTATATGTTTTGTGTTTATATTTAAATAAAATCAAAAATCGAATGTTATTTTAGAATTTATTTGTTAAGATAAATGAATAAATTTAATGGTTTTTTTGAGAATCGATAAAAAACTGAAATATTGTTATATTTTACAATATTTTACGTGTATTTTGTCTGCTTTTTATTATTATATTATTTTCCATTTTATAAAAATCCAATACATCTCTTTTCAAATGTGAACATAAATTTTATATTTCTAGATTTGAAAATTCATGGAATTATCTGCTCAAATGACGTAAACATTGAATTACCATACATTTACTGTTTCACTAGAATAGTATATTTGAATTTTATTATTTATAAAATTATATTTCAATAACATGATATATTCCGAAGATATATATTTTATAATAATTTTGGACGTGGGTTGAATATATTCATTTTTGAAATTTTTGGAAATTTTATTTGGATGAATTTTGTCAGAAGGTTCAAATTTTACAATGTGTATAGAGATGGGTTAAATAAAATTATTTTGGACTTTTTTTTCGTAAATTTTTTTTAACCAGATTCAATCGAAGGTTAAATTTTATAATAATTATAGACAAGGAAATAAATTAGATATACACTGTAAATAAACACCATTTGATATTTATTTGATATTAGAAATATACATTTATCGTTATATTTATATTTTTTACGTTTTTCATTGGAAATAAATGTATTTGTGATAATATTTGCTAACTATATACATAAATTTGTATCTTGGTACATTAATAATCTTTAGCTTCAATAATAAGTTTTATCTGCTATTATCATACCTGTTTTGTTTTATTTTCCCCTTTATAATCTTGATTTTTGTATTTATTTCAATAAGAATCTATATAATAGTTTTATGAGGTATCTTATACGAAATTAAATTTTTATTTTTTATATCACTGCTAATGCTAGATAAACTTTTATTTATAATAATTATTGTAAAGAGTTTATTTTTCTAAAGAAATTAGATTATTACTACTTTTAATGAATGTAAAATATATTAATCGTTATATTTTTTGGTTTTTATAAACCTGTGTTATATTCTCAGCATGTTTCTTTTGAATATGCAAAGACACAACTGATTATAAATGATTATTGATCAAAATTACCCCTTTTTCTAGATAAGAAAATAAAATAATACGATTTTTATAATAAAATTATTCTCTATTTACCGAAATTATTTCTATAAAACTGAAATTCTATTCATTGAGTATATAATTATGCGTTTTTTCCTGAAAATAGGGAATATATTCGAAAAAAACCAACTTCTGTATATCTTATATCATTTTTTCTATATTAGTCTATATTTTCAATCATTGCTATGATAACATTAGTATCTGAAAGTGGATGTCTTTATATTCTTATGCAATTATAATCCTAAAAATTAAACTTAATGGTAATAATGCCATCATTTATAGGAGATTTTAATGTTTTTTTCTTTTATAATGGTAATTATACCATCATTTTTATATTTTTTTGATGTTTTATCTTGCTTTTTACGATTGCTTAATCCACAAATTTATTAATAATTTACCTTTTTATTTTAATTTTTTGTTGTAAATACTATATAAATTCTTATTAATTTTATAATTATTATCTTAAAATTCTGATTAATGCTTTTTTCGTTCTATTATAAACAAAAAATATATAAATCTTGTTATAATTTATATGTTATTATTGAATATATGATCTTTAGATCGAGATATTCGAATATATTGCGATTTAAGAAAAGCATTCTTAAATAAAATTATACGCTAAAATATTGTTTTTTTATTCAAATTTAGAACTTTCATGATACAAAATACAGTTATCAAACCATTCAATTTTTCTTTTAAATCGGATACGAAAAAGAATAACAAAAAGATCACTAATTACGATATATAATAACACAATAAATCGAAATTAATTTATATTATATTTTTGAAGATTTTTTTACAAACTATTGTACTTTTTTTATATAAATTATTTATCTGAAAATGTTCTTCAAATTTTATTTAAATTTTGATTTAAAATCTATTAATTAATATATATCTATAATAATCTTCATATTCGAAAAATTAGCAATAATAAATTCACATATGTTTATAACCTATATTAAACTAGATTTTATAACTTATAAAGAACTCTACATTGATTATTCTCTATAATTTATAAAACGATAAATATTTTTATACTGTTATATTATTTGTTAAAAAAAGTAATAATATGACTTTTTTTACATTTTATATTATGTAAATTTCTATTATCTATTATAGCTTTGTTGGATATTCTCATATCAATAAATTTTAATTTTTTTGAGTTTTTTTTTCATTTATAGAAATATACTGGTTAAATCGACATATTTTTCGTGCTTAGTAATTAAAAATAGAAAATTAATTATATTTTTCTTTTAAGAAATGAAATTTTTAGATGAACATATAAATAGATCGAAAATACAAAAGATTTCATTTTCTCTTTTATATAATAGATTTTAGAATATTAAGTAAATATACAGAGAAAAATGCACTAATATATGAATATTTGGATATATAATACGTTCAGTGATAGAAAATTATATTGGATTGTCTTGTTTTAGTTCTTACGAATTGTAAGTTTATAAATTTTTTCTAGCTTAATTTCGATATTTACACCGATATTTTGGTTTTTTTATATTATATAGATGATCTTCTACTTTTCTATTCTTATATTTTATCTTTTATGCTAAAATAATTAGCTTTTTTCATGATAAAATTATGATAAAAATCGATTTTATTATAAATATCTCATGTGTTATGTTATATAAACAATTTTATATGCTATTTTAAATATAATCTGTCCGCAGAAAAATAGGTATAACACATATATTAGAATACTTTCGTGGTAAATAGAAGACTCTATTGTCTTTTAAATATGTTTTTTTTGCTTTTAGCTGGATTCTGTCTACCGAAAAGTCGAATATGCGATGATAAATATGTCAGAAAGCTAAGAAAAAGCACGACAATTATAAAAATAGAAGAAAATACTAAATTTTTTACAGTTGAAAGATATAAAAATCATCATTTTGTGGATATATATATCCACCGAATTAGCTATATTTAAGTTTTTTTTTGCCTTATTACGGATATTTTAGATACACTCTAGCCATGAGAATTCTATTAAATATGTTTTGTTATATGTTGTACATTATAAAAGAATATTTTGTAGTTTTTTGGTTCATTTCAAGTTTTATGTGTCGCCATATTGTTTTCTGTCTTCATAAAAAACCAAGACCAAGGACAGTTTGGTGGAAAAAAGCTTTTATTATGCTTCTAGAAATTTCTTTTATTGCAAATATTGATATTTTGTTGCTCTTCTCTACCACATAAGATTATGATTTGTTATATAATTTTGCGAACAACGTAAAAAAAAGATTTTTTTTTCTTATTTTACAACCATTTCTAATCAAGAAACCTTCTATTATATATATGAAAACAAAGAAAATTGTGTTTTTATTCTTTCTGTTTGTTTTTATAACCTTTATATGAGGATTGAGGTCCCTAGTATTTTTCTTGATTTTAACGGCTTTTTTTATCTGTTACAATCTTTCATGTGTTATAAATAAGCAAAATATGTTCGTCACATCTATTTATATATATTTATCTAATTTTTTCTTGTTTTGAGTGTTCAGTTGAATCTTTGCTGGTTAGAACCATATTTTTTCGTTTTTTTTCTTTTGAAAGTTCATTTATATTATTCATTTAATATATTTATTATGTCGTAAAATCTTTGTTTAACACGAAAAACAGCTTTTTTTTTCTTTTTGTTACATTTGATGCATGGTTGAAGTCTATTATTAGAATGCTTCTGATATACGAAATAGAAGATATTAAATTTGTTTTTTTAGCACTTAAACACTCTTTATGTATTGCAAGAACTTTTACCTTATAATTATATGCATAATCTAAATAGATTTTATACCTTTTTTTAAATTTATAGTTTTTTTTTCAGATTTCCACATGAATTTTAGCATAAAAAAATGTGATTGTGTTTATATATTCTTTCTTCTTGGTTTTTAAAACAAAAATATTCGATTTAATTTTTTACGTTTCTTTAAGAATTTATGAACAGAATTTTTTTTTTATTTTATATACATGATTGATCTGTATCTCAATAGATTATTTCTTATAAACTATTCTTTCATAAGAAAACGTTTTTCTGATTTTATTTGCATCTATATTAAATAATATACGTTCTAAAAAAATCTTTTTAATTTTCTTAATTATTAGTAATAAATGAATTTATGTTTATGAAATACATTTATTTATATTTTAATGTATTTTTTCGTAGTTCTGCATAGTTTGTTGAATAAAATCTTTATATCGATAAATGAAAATTAATAGGTCTCGAAAGAAGGAGGGGTATTGAAGAAGACTTTGGAGAGGAGAAGATAGCCGAAAGTATAAATACGCTGTGTGTACAGAGAATCAAGCAAGCTGTGCCTGAGAACAAAAACTAAAATTACGACTATAAATATAGCCCTTAAATAAAAATCAATTCTTTCGATAAATGAATATGATCTATTGTAAGAACTTCTTAAAAAAACAAAATTATGAGAAAGTTTATGCGTTCTATTATGTACATAGCACTATTCTTATATTTCTTCGTTTAAGATTCTCTTCTTAAGAAATTATTATTTTTTTAAGTTTTTTTTCTCTTTTTTTCTATGAAAAAATATAAAATTAAATTATATAAGATTTTACCGTTTAGTTTTTTATATATGAAAATTCGTTCAGTTAATCTTTAATTCAGTTACTCAATTAAGAACAGTATATTATAGATTTATGTGTATACTAGATTGAAAACAAATAAAACCTGTATCCATTTTCAATTTTGGATCTCTATGTTTTCAATAATATTATATAAGAGTTCTGTACCATTATATTATTATCTATATATAAATTATTATCTTTGTGCATATTTTTTCTTGATTGCTTTTTTTAATATATAAATACGTAGTTAAGTGTATTATGTGCTGCTTAATTCGCATTTTATTTGGAAATAATTTCGTATTTTCATTATAAAAGGCGAAATTTCTCTTTCTGATATTATAATTTTTTTAATATAAGAATAACAGGTTTTATCATGATGACCCTGTATTAATAAAAGATTTTTTATTTATATTTTCATATTTAATGTTTTGTAGATTTTTCCGTTGTGTATTATAATATGTTAGCTAGCAAGAATAAAACTATTATATTTTAAGAAAGTTTCGTGTCAAAAAAAAATAAGATTTACTTCTTTTAAACATTTATTTTTATCTTTTTGCTAGATTTTGTCGCTTAAATAGCCACATGAAGTTTTGTATAATTTGTTCACTAGCAAATAAAGTAGATAATTATGGTATTTAATACACCATAGGAAATAAAAATGCAGTTTTTTATACTTATTTTTTGTTTAGAAAGACCTATTAAGTCACTAAATTAGCATAATTTCAAATTATTATGCCTTATAATATATGTTTTTGATACTCATTTTTTGTAATTAATACTCTGTGAATATAATTATGTTTTTGGTAAGCGTTATATAAAGATTATTTCGATCGCTTAAATGTCCATTTTATATTGACAAGTTGTTATAATTTTTTCTGTTTTCAAAAAAAACTTATACTAAGCATTTTGATATATTCCAGTATCGGTTTTTCTATATAAAAACTCATATTATATAAAATATTAACAAAGAAAACGACCTACATTGACATAATCATTTTATTTTATAATTTTGTTGACAACGCAAAAAAAAGGATTTTTTTTTAATATGAAAACTATATTTTTTAAAAGAACTTATATAGTATATATAAAATTTAGTATATTCGAAGATTTTTGTCTTTTTTTTGTTTTTGAAACTTTTATGTGTGGATTTAGACCACTATTTTTTATCTCTATTTTAGTGGGTTTTTTATGTATAATTATCTTTCATAAATAAAAAATCGAAAATATATGGTTTGACACAAGATAAGATACATATTCTATATATTTTATTTTTATTTGAATATTCAATAGAATGTTTAAGGGTCCTATTATTTTTTTTCTTTTTTTTTCTTTTGTATGATAATTATATAGGCTATTTAATCAATTTTTTTATCATATTAAAACATCTTTATACAAAAAAATGTTATTCTTCATGTAATTTAATTTGATGTTCATTTAAAATAGATTTTAGCCAATTTTCTTAATTACGAAAATAAAAGGTGGATAATACTTAACTCGGAAATTTAATGTGTCTAATTAAGTAGAAAGTTTTTATGATATTATGTAAATAAGTATTATTGTTTATTTTCTTCTTCTTTTTTTATAATTTTAGGAAACTTTTGTGTAATTCTGATTCTCTAAAATGCTGATTTATTCGATATATAGTAGCACTGAGATAAAATTAAGACTATATAATACATTTTCATTGCATATTACACACTCTTGGCTATAATGTTTTGATAAAAAAAAGGCGCGATTTTGAGTCATAATATGTCAGTTCAAGTTAAAAAAACAAGATTTATTTTATGTGTTGAAATTAGAAGAAAAGCATTTTAAAGGATAATCAGATGATTGAAATACTATTTTGACGATATAGTCGGTCAAAAAGCTAAAAAGAGTAGTTAATTCTGTAAGATTGCTAAAAGAAAAAAATAACATTATTGGATTAAACTAAAGCAAGAAATCTTGTATTTAAATTTTTTGCATCTCAAATAGGTACTTCATTCATTGCTTATGCAAATAAGGCTATAGAAGAGTTTTCAAGTACTTCAGTTTGTTTAAAAAAGGTCGATTTTATAAAGGAAAGCTAGTTAAATATAATTTCTTTTGTATGTATTATAATTAAATTCTTTTTTTAGATATAACAATTTTTGTAATAAATAGATCTCCTGTTTAACTCTATTAACATTATTTAATAATACATTTACTGTGTACTTTATAATAGATTATGCCTTTTTTGTGTTTTTTCATGTTTCAAAAAAGAAAATAGATACTAGAAAAATATATAGTAAAACTATATATATTGGATTTAATTATAAAATATAAATTTTATAGAAAAAAATTATATTATATATATATATTAATTTATATTTAATTGAACTCTCATTACAATAGATATTCTTTTTTTGCAATTACGATGCAATGAACACAATAATAGAGTCGCCCTTCTAGGGTAGGGGCGACTCTATTATTATATTTATCACACGTTTATACTTTTATTTTTATGATGTTTTGTTATTTAGTTAATCTTCATCTGATATTTTCTAGTTTTTTTGAATAATAATAAAAGCCATTGGTGTCTTTTATAAATTTAATAACCTTTTATCACTGATTTATTCTCAACAAAATATCAAAATATGTGCTAGATTGAAAATAAAACATTAATACGTCATATAATAGCAAGAATCAACCACTTGTCTCTTTGCGGATTATAAAATTTTATATATATTCTAAGGATAATGCAATATGTAATAAATAAATTTTTCGTCTTTTCCTGGCAGCTAAAAATCAGAATTCTTTATTATTTCCACTATCCTGATAATCATTATATAATTTTTGCATTTTAAATTTTTTATATTCATTGTTAATGGATAGATTGTTTACGAAAGTATATACATGTAATTTTTGATGCTTTTTTACTTTATAAAAGTTTACATGCATAGTGATGTAGAAGTCAATTCGATTCACATAAAAAATAAACAATTCTGTGTTTTGTAGAAAAAAAAAATAAATACAGGTAGTTATAAGAAACAATAAAAAAGAGGTTTTTTATGCAATAACTTCTGATACTATTTGAGGTTTTCCAAGTTTTAAAAAACAAACATTAAATAAATATTTTATCTATTATATCGTATTATGAGTTAAATATTAACAATTTAATAGTTTTCTTTTTCCTTGTTTTTGATTTTCTGTTTTATTTGCCTAAAAAACCCTATACTACGTCTTATTGAATTAAAAGGTTTTTTAGGTTGTTATGAATACTTAGTTAAGAATTACTCGTTTAACTATTTAATGATACATTAAATTACATAATAATATCTTCACTTCTATTTTCTTTCTTATAAATAGGTTTATACATTACTAGTTAACTTTTTATATGTTTAACTATAGAAAAGCGATTTTTTTGTGTTTAACTATATATACTTTTATAGATTCTATCTCTTAAATTTTAAAAGACTGGGTTTATTCATATACATGATAGTCTTTTTTTATGCAGTTTGAATAACAAAAAAGATATTAATATGCTGAGAAACCTCTTTTAATTGTTCATTTATATTATTTTATGCATTATATACAGACATACTTTTGAATAGAGTTAAAATGTTCATTTACATAAATATTTGATTTGAATTTCGTAATATATTGTTTTTATATTTATTCTCTAATCGATATTACTATTAAATTATGATAAATTTTGTATATGTTTTGTGTTTATATTTAAATAAAATCAAAAATCGAATGTTATTTTAGAATTTATTTGTTAAGATAAATGAATAAATTTAATGGTTTTTTTGAGAATCGATAAAAAACTGAAATATTGTTATATTTTACAATATTTTACGTGTATTTTGTCTGCTTTTTATTATTATATTATTTTCCATTTTATAAAAATCCAATACATCTCTTTTCAAATGTGAACATAAATTTTATATTTCTAGATTTGAAAATTCATGGAATTATCTGCTCAAATGACGTAAACATTGAATTACCATACATTTACTGTTTCACTAGAATAGTATATTTGAATTTTATTATTTATAAAATTATATTTCAATAACATGATATATTCCGAAGATATATATTTTATAATAATTTTGGACGTGGGTTGAATATATTCATTTTTGAAATTTTTGGAAATTTTATTTGGATGAATTTTGTCAGAAGGTTCAAATTTTACAATGTGTATAGAGATGGGTTAAATAAAATTATTTTGGACTTTTTTTTCGTAAATTTTTTTTAACCAGATTCAATCGAAGGTTAAATTTTATAATAATTATAGACAAGGAAATAAATTAGATATACACTGTAAATAAACACCATTTGATATTTATTTGATATTAGAAATATACATTTATCGTTATATTTATATTTTTTACGTTTTTCATTGGAAATAAATGTATTTGTGATAATATTTGCTAACTATATACATAAATTTGTATCTTGGTACATTAATAATCTTTAGCTTCAATAATAAGTTTTATCTGCTATTATCATACCTGTTTTGTTTTATTTTCCCCTTTATAATCTTGATTTTTGTATTTATTTCAATAAGAATCTATATAATAGTTTTATGAGGTATCTTATACGAAATTAAATTTTTATTTTTTATATCACTGCTAATGCTAGATAAACTTTTATTTATAATAATTATTGTAAAGAGTTTATTTTTCTAAAGAAATTAGATTATTACTACTTTTAATGAATGTAAAATATATTAATCGTTATATTTTTTGGTTTTTATAAACCTGTGTTATATTCTCAGCATGTTTCTTTTGAATATGCAAAGACACAACTGATTATAAATGATTATTGATCAAAATTACCCCTTTTTCTAGATAAGAAAATAAAATAATACGATTTTTATAATAAAATTATTCTCTATTTACCGAAATTATTTCTATAAAACTGAAATTCTATTCATTGAGTATATAATTATGCGTTTTTTCCTGAAAATAGGGAATATATTCGAAAAAAACCAACTTCTGTATATCTTATATCATTTTTTCTATATTAGTCTATATTTTCAATCATTGCTATGATAACATTAGTATCTGAAAGTGGATGTCTTTATATTCTTATGCAATTATAATCCTAAAAATTAAACTTAATGGTAATAATGCCATCATTTATAGGAGATTTTAATGTTTTTTTCTTTTATAATGGTAATTATACCATCATTTTTATATTTTTTTGATGTTTTATCTTGCTTTTTACGATTGCTTAATCCACAAATTTATTAATAATTTACCTTTTTATTTTAATTTTTTGTTGTAAATACTATATAAATTCTTATTAATTTTATAATTATTATCTTAAAATTCTGATTAATGCTTTTTTCGTTCTATTATAAACAAAAAATATATAAATCTTGTTATAATTTATATGTTATTATTGAATATATGATCTTTAGATCGAGATATTCGAATATATTGCGATTTAAGAAAAGCATTCTTAAATAAAATTATACGCTAAAATATTGTTTTTTTATTCAAATTTAGAACTTTCATGATACAAAATACAGTTATCAAACCATTCAATTTTTCTTTTAAATCGGATACGAAAAAGAATAACAAAAAGATCACTAATTACGATATATAATAACACAATAAATCGAAATTAATTTATATTATATTTTTGAAGATTTTTTTACAAACTATTGTACTTTTTTTATATAAATTATTTATCTGAAAATGTTCTTCAAATTTTATTTAAATTTTGATTTAAAATCTATTAATTAATATATATCTATAATAATCTTCATATTCGAAAAATTAGCAATAATAAATTCACATATGTTTATAACCTATATTAAACTAGATTTTATAACTTATAAAGAACTCTACATTGATTATTCTCTATAATTTATAAAACGATAAATATTTTTATACTGTTATATTATTTGTTAAAAAAAGTAATAATATGACTTTTTTTACATTTTATATTATGTAAATTTCTATTATCTATTATAGCTTTGTTGGATATTCTCATATCAATAAATTTTAATTTTTTTGAGTTTTTTTTTCATTTATAGAAATATACTGGTTAAATCGACATATTTTTCGTGCTTAGTAATTAAAAATAGAAAATTAATTATATTTTTCTTTTAAGAAATGAAATTTTTAGATGAACATATAAATAGATCGAAAATACAAAAGATTTCATTTTCTCTTTTATATAATAGATTTTAGAATATTAAGTAAATATACAGAGAAAAATGCACTAATATATGAATATTTGGATATATAATACGTTCAGTGATAGAAAATTATATTGGATTGTCTTGTTTTAGTTCTTACGAATTGTAAGTTTATAAATTTTTTCTAGCTTAATTTCGATATTTACACCGATATTTTGGTTTTTTTATATTATATAGATGATCTTCTACTTTTCTATTCTTATATTTTATCTTTTATGCTAAAATAATTAGCTTTTTTCATGATAAAATTATGATAAAAATCGATTTTATTATAAATATCTCATGTGTTATGTTATATAAACAATTTTATATGCTATTTTAAATATAATCTGTCCGCAGAAAAATAGGTATAACACATATATTAGAATACTTTCGTGGTAAATAGAAGACTCTATTGTCTTTTAAATATGTTTTTTTTGCTTTTAGCTGGATTCTGTCTACCGAAAAGTCGAATATGCGATGATAAATATGTCAGAAAGCTAAGAAAAAGCACGACAATTATAAAAATAGAAGAAAATACTAAATTTTTTACAGTTGAAAGATATAAAAATCATCATTTTGTGGATATATATATCCACCGAATTAGCTATATTTAAGTTTTTTTTTGCCTTATTACGGATATTTTAGATACACTCTAGCCATGAGAATTCTATTAAATATGTTTTGTTATATGTTGTACATTATAAAAGATATATTTTGTAGTTTTTTGGTTCATTTCAAGTTTTATGTGTCGCCATATTGTTTTCTGTCTTCATAAAAAACCAAGACCAAGGACAGTTTGGTGGAAAAAAGCTTTTATTATGCTTCTAGAAATTTCTTTTATTGCAAATATTGATATTTTGTTGCTCTTCTCTACCACATAAGATTATGATTTGTTATATAATTTTGCGAACAACGTAAAAAAAAGATTTTTTTTTCTTATTTTACAACCATTTCTAATCAAGAAACCTTCTATTATATATATGAAAACAAAGAAAATTGTGTTTTTATTCTTTCTGTTTGTTTTTATAACCTTTATATGAGGATTGAGGTCCCTAGTATTTTTCTTGATTTTAACGGCTTTTTTTATCTGTTACAATCTTTCATGTGTTATAAATAAGCAAAATATGTTCGTCACATCTATTTATATATATTTATCTAATTTTTTCTTGTTTTGAGTGTTCAGTTGAATCTTTGCTGGTTAGAACCATATTTTTTCGTTTTTTTTCTTTTGAAAGTTCATTTATATTATTCATTTAATATATTTATTATGTCGTAAAATCTTTGTTTAACACGAAAAACAGCTTTTTTTTTCTTTTTGTTACATTTGATGCATGGTTGAAGTCTATTATTAGAATGCTTCTGATATACGAAATAGAAGATATTAAATTTGTTTTTTTAGCACTTAAACACTCTTTATGTATTGCAAGAACTTTTACCTTATAATTATATGCATAATCTAAATAGATTTTATACCTTTTTTTAAATTTATAGTTTTTTTTTCAGATTTCCACATGAATTTTAGCATAAAAAAATGTGATTGTGTTTATATATTCTTTCTTCTTGGTTTTTAAAACAAAAATATTCGATTTAATTTTTTACGTTTCTTTAAGAATTTATGAACAGAATTTTTTTTTTATTTTATATACATGATTGATCTGTATCTCAATAGATTATTTCTTATAAACTATTCTTTCATAAGAAAACGTTTTTCTGATTTTATTTGCATCTATATTAAATAATATACGTTCTAAAAAAATCTTTTTAATTTTCTTAATTATTAGTAATAAATGAATTTATGTTTATGAAATACATTTATTTATATTTTAATGTATTTTTTCGTAGTTCTGCATAGTTTGTTGAATAAAATCTTTATATCGATAAATGAAAATTAATAGGTCTCGAAAGAAGGAGGGGTATTGAAGAAGACTTTGGAGAGGAGAAGATAGCCGAAAGTATAAATACGCTGTGTGTACAGAGAATCAAGCAAGCTGTGCCTGAGAACAAAAACTAAAATTACGACTATAAATATAGCCCTTAAATAAAAATCAATTCTTTCGATAAATGAATATGATCTATTGTAAGAACTTCTTAAAAAAACAAAATTATGAGAAAGTTTATGCGTTCTATTATGTACATAGCACTATTCTTATATTTCTTCGTTTAAGATTCTCTTCTTAAGAAATTATTATTTTTTTAAGTTTTTTTTCTCTTTTTTTCTATGAAAAAATATAAAATTAAATTATATAAGATTTTACCGTTTAGTTTTTTATATATGAAAATTCGTTCAGTTAATCTTTAATTCAGTTACTCAATTAAGAACAGTATATTATAGATTTATGTGTATACTAGATTGAAAACAAATAAAACCTGTATCCATTTTCAATTTTGGATCTCTATGTTTTCAATAATATTATATAAGAGTTCTGTACCATTATATTATTATCTATATATAAATTATTATCTTTGTGCATATTTTTTCTTGATTGCTTTTTTTAATATATAAATACGTAGTTAAGTGTATTATGTGCTGCTTAATTCGCATTTTATTTGGAAATAATTTCGTATTTTCATTATAAAAGGCGAAATTTCTCTTTCTGATATTATAATTTTTTTAATATAAGAATAACAGGTTTTATCATGATGACCCTGTATTAATAAAAGATTTTTTATTTATATTTTCATATTTAATGTTTTGTAGATTTTTCCGTTGTGTATTATAATATGTTAGCTAGCAAGAATAAAACTATTATATTTTAAGAAAGTTTCGTGTCAAAAAAAAATAAGATTTACTTCTTTTAAACATTTATTTTTATCTTTTTGCTAGATTTTGTCGCTTAAATAGCCACATGAAGTTTTGTATAATTTGTTCACTAGCAAATAAAGTAGATAATTATGGTATTTAATACACCATAGGAAATAAAAATGCAGTTTTTTATACTTATTTTTTGTTTAGAAAGACCTATTAAGTCACTAAATTAGCATAATTTCAAATTATTATGCCTTATAATATATGTTTTTGATACTCATTTTTTGTAATTAATACTCTGTGAATATAATTATGTTTTTGGTAAGCGTTATATAAAGATTATTTCGATCGCTTAAATGTCCATTTTATATTGACAAGTTGTTATAATTTTTTCTGTTTTCAAAAAAAACTTATACTAAGCATTTTGATATATTCCAGTATCGGTTTTTCTATATAAAAACTCATATTATATAAAATATTAACAAAGAAAACGACCTACATTGACATAATCATTTTATTTTATAATTTTGTTGACAACGCAAAAAAAAGGATTTTTTTTTAATATGAAAACTATATTTTTTAAAAGAACTTATATAGTATATATAAAATTTAGTATATTCGAAGATTTTTGTCTTTTTTTTGTTTTTGAAACTTTTATGTGTGGATTTAGACCACTATTTTTTATCTCTATTTTAGTGGGTTTTTTATGTATAATTATCTTTCATAAATAAAAAATCGAAAATATATGGTTTGACACAAGATAAGATACATATTCTATATATTTTATTTTTATTTGAATATTCAATAGAATGTTTAAGGGTCCTATTATTTTTTTTCTTTTTTTTTCTTTTGTATGATAATTATATAGGCTATTTAATCAATTTTTTTATCATATTAAAACATCTTTATACAAAAAAATGTTATTCTTCATGTAATTTAATTTGATGTTCATTTAAAATAGATTTTAGCCAATTTTCTTAATTACGAAAATAAAAGGTGGATAATACTTAACTCGGAAATTTAATGTGTCTAATTAAGTAGAAAGTTTTTATGATATTATGTAAATAAGTATTATTGTTTATTTTCTTCTTCTTTTTTTATAATTTTAGGAAACTTTTGTGTAATTCTGATTCTCTAAAATGCTGATTTATTCGATATATAGTAGCACTGAGATAAAATTAAGACTATATAATACATTTTCATTGCATATTACACACTCTTGGCTATAATGTTTTGATAAAAAAAAGGCGCGATTTTGAGTCATAATATGTCAGTTCAAGTTAAAAAAACAAGATTTATTTTATGTGTTGAAATTAGAAGAAAAGCATTTTAAAGGATAATCAGATGATTGAAATACTATTTTGACGATATAGTCGGTCAAAAAGCTAAAAAGAGTAGTTAATTCTGTAAGATTGCTAAAAGAAAAAAATAACATTATTGGATTAAACTAAAGCAAGAAATCTTGTATTTAAATTTTTTGCATCTCAAATAGGTACTTCATTCATTGCTTATGCAAATAAGGCTATAGAAGAGTTTTCAAGTACTTCAGTTTGTTTAAAAAAGGTCGATTTTATAAAGGAAAGCTAGTTAAATATAATTTCTTTTGTATGTATTATAATTAAATTCTTTTTTTAGATATAACAATTTTTGTAATAAATAGATCTCCTGTTTAACTCTATTAACATTATTTAATAATACATTTACTGTGTACTTTATAATAGATTATGCCTTTTTTGTGTTTTTTCATGTTTCAAAAAAGAAAATAGATACTAGAAAAATATATAGTAAAACTATATATATTGGATTTAATTATAAAATATAAATTTTATAGAAAAAAATTATATTATATATATATATTAATTTATATTTAATTGAACTCTCATTACAATAGATATTCTTTTTTTGCAATTACGATGCAATGAACACAATAATAGAGTCGCCCTTCTAGGGTAGGGGCGACTCTATTATTATATTTATCACACGTTTATACTTTTATTTTTATGATGTTTTGTTATTTAGTTAATCTTCATCTGATATTTTCTAGTTTTTTTGAATAATAATAAAAGCCATTGGTGTCTTTTATAAATTTAATAACCTTTTATCACTGATTTATTCTCAACAAAATATCAAAATATGTGCTAGATTGAAAATAAAACATTAATACGTCATATAATAGCAAGAATCAACCACTTGTCTCTTTGCGGATTATAAAATTTTATATATATTCTAAGGATAATGCAATATGTAATAAATAAATTTTTCGTCTTTTCCTGGCAGCTAAAAATCAGAATTCTTTATTATTTCCACTATCCTGATAATCATTATATAATTTTTGCATTTTAAATTTTTTATATTCATTGTTAATGGATAGATTGTTTACGAAAGTATATACATGTAATTTTTGATGCTTTTTTACTTTATAAAAGTTTACATGCATAGTGATGTAGAAGTCAATTCGATTCACATAAAAAATAAACAATTCTGTGTTTTGTAGAAAAAAAAAATAAATACAGGTAGTTATAAGAAACAATAAAAAAGAGGTTTTTTATGCAATAACTTCTGATACTATTTGAGGTTTTCCAAGTTTTAAAAAACAAACATTAAATAAATATTTTATCTATTATATCGTATTATGAGTTAAATATTAACAATTTAATAGTTTTCTTTTTCCTTGTTTTTGATTTTCTGTTTTATTTGCCTAAAAAACCCTATACTACGTCTTATTGAATTAAAAGGTTTTTTAGGTTGTTATGAATACTTAGTTAAGAATTACTCGTTTAACTATTTAATGATACATTAAATTACATAATAATATCTTCACTTCTATTTTCTTTCTTATAAATAGGTTTATACATTACTAGTTAACTTTTTATATGTTTAACTATAGAAAAGCGATTTTTTTGTGTTTAACTATATATACTTTTATAGATTCTATCTCTTAAATTTTAAAAGACTGGGTTTATTCATATACATGATAGTCTTTTTTTATGCAGTTTGAATAACAAAAAAGATATTAATATGCTGAGAAACCTCTTTTAATTGTTCATTTATATTATTTTATGCATTATATACAGACATACTTTTGAATAGAGTTAAAATGTTCATTTACATAAATATTTGATTTGAATTTCGTAATATATTGTTTTTATATTTATTCTCTAATCGATATTACTATTAAATTATGATAAATTTTGTATATGTTTTGTGTTTATATTTAAATAAAATCAAAAATCGAATGTTATTTTAGAATTTATTTGTTAAGATAAATGAATAAATTTAATGGTTTTTTTGAGAATCGATAAAAAACTGAAATATTGTTATATTTTACAATATTTTACGTGTATTTTGTCTGCTTTTTATTATTATATTATTTTCCATTTTATAAAAATCCAATACATCTCTTTTCAAATGTGAACATAAATTTTATATTTCTAGATTTGAAAATTCATGGAATTATCTGCTCAAATGACGTAAACATTGAATTACCATACATTTACTGTTTCACTAGAATAGTATATTTGAATTTTATTATTTATAAAATTATATTTCAATAACATGATATATTCCGAAGATATATATTTTATAATAATTTTGGACGTGGGTTGAATATATTCATTTTTGAAATTTTTGGAAATTTTATTTGGATGAATTTTGTCAGAAGGTTCAAATTTTACAATGTGTATAGAGATGGGTTAAATAAAATTATTTTGGACTTTTTTTTCGTAAATTTTTTTTAACCAGATTCAATCGAAGGTTAAATTTTATAATAATTATAGACAAGGAAATAAATTAGATATACACTGTAAATAAACACCATTTGATATTTATTTGATATTAGAAATATACATTTATCGTTATATTTATATTTTTTACGTTTTTCATTGGAAATAAATGTATTTGTGATAATATTTGCTAACTATATACATAAATTTGTATCTTGGTACATTAATAATCTTTAGCTTCAATAATAAGTTTTATCTGCTATTATCATACCTGTTTTGTTTTATTTTCCCCTTTATAATCTTGATTTTTGTATTTATTTCAATAAGAATCTATATAATAGTTTTATGAGGTATCTTATACGAAATTAAATTTTTATTTTTTATATCACTGCTAATGCTAGATAAACTTTTATTTATAATAATTATTGTAAAGAGTTTATTTTTCTAAAGAAATTAGATTATTACTACTTTTAATGAATGTAAAATATATTAATCGTTATATTTTTTGGTTTTTATAAACCTGTGTTATATTCTCAGCATGTTTCTTTTGAATATGCAAAGACACAACTGATTATAAATGATTATTGATCAAAATTACCCCTTTTTCTAGATAAGAAAATAAAATAATACGATTTTTATAATAAAATTATTCTCTATTTACCGAAATTATTTCTATAAAACTGAAATTCTATTCATTGAGTATATAATTATGCGTTTTTTCCTGAAAATAGGGAATATATTCGAAAAAAACCAACTTCTGTATATCTTATATCATTTTTTCTATATTAGTCTATATTTTCAATCATTGCTATGATAACATTAGTATCTGAAAGTGGATGTCTTTATATTCTTATGCAATTATAATCCTAAAAATTAAACTTAATGGTAATAATGCCATCATTTATAGGAGATTTTAATGTTTTTTTCTTTTATAATGGTAATTATACCATCATTTTTATATTTTTTTGATGTTTTATCTTGCTTTTTACGATTGCTTAATCCACAAATTTATTAATAATTTACCTTTTTATTTTAATTTTTTGTTGTAAATACTATATAAATTCTTATTAATTTTATAATTATTATCTTAAAATTCTGATTAATGCTTTTTTCGTTCTATTATAAACAAAAAATATATAAATCTTGTTATAATTTATATGTTATTATTGAATATATGATCTTTAGATCGAGATATTCGAATATATTGCGATTTAAGAAAAGCATTCTTAAATAAAATTATACGCTAAAATATTGTTTTTTTATTCAAATTTAGAACTTTCATGATACAAAATACAGTTATCAAACCATTCAATTTTTCTTTTAAATCGGATACGAAAAAGAATAACAAAAAGATCACTAATTACGATATATAATAACACAATAAATCGAAATTAATTTATATTATATTTTTGAAGATTTTTTTACAAACTATTGTACTTTTTTTATATAAATTATTTATCTGAAAATGTTCTTCAAATTTTATTTAAATTTTGATTTAAAATCTATTAATTAATATATATCTATAATAATCTTCATATTCGAAAAATTAGCAATAATAAATTCACATATGTTTATAACCTATATTAAACTAGATTTTATAACTTATAAAGAACTCTACATTGATTATTCTCTATAATTTATAAAACGATAAATATTTTTATACTGTTATATTATTTGTTAAAAAAAGTAATAATATGACTTTTTTTACATTTTATATTATGTAAATTTCTATTATCTATTATAGCTTTGTTGGATATTCTCATATCAATAAATTTTAATTTTTTTGAGTTTTTTTTTCATTTATAGAAATATACTGGTTAAATCGACATATTTTTCGTGCTTAGTAATTAAAAATAGAAAATTAATTATATTTTTCTTTTAAGAAATGAAATTTTTAGATGAACATATAAATAGATCGAAAATACAAAAGATTTCATTTTCTCTTTTATATAATAGATTTTAGAATATTAAGTAAATATACAGAGAAAAATGCACTAATATATGAATATTTGGATATATAATACGTTCAGTGATAGAAAATTATATTGGATTGTCTTGTTTTAGTTCTTACGAATTGTAAGTTTATAAATTTTTTCTAGCTTAATTTCGATATTTACACCGATATTTTGGTTTTTTTATATTATATAGATGATCTTCTACTTTTCTATTCTTATATTTTATCTTTTATGCTAAAATAATTAGCTTTTTTCATGATAAAATTATGATAAAAATCGATTTTATTATAAATATCTCATGTGTTATGTTATATAAACAATTTTATATGCTATTTTAAATATAATCTGTCCGCAGAAAAATAGGTATAACACATATATTAGAATACTTTCGTGGTAAATAGAAGACTCTATTGTCTTTTAAATATGTTTTTTTTGCTTTTAGCTGGATTCTGTCTACCGAAAAGTCGAATATGCGATGATAAATATGTCAGAAAGCTAAGAAAAAGCACGACAATTATAAAAATAGAAGAAAATACTAAATTTTTTACAGTTGAAAGATATAAAAATCATCATTTTGTGGATATATATATCCACCGAATTAGCTATATTTAAGTTTTTTTTTGCCTTATTACGGATATTTTAGATACACTCTAGCCATGAGAATTCTATTAAATATGTTTTGTTATATGTTGTACATTATAAAAGATATATTTTGTAGTTTTTTGGTTCATTTCAAGTTTTATGTGTCGCCATATTGTTTTCTGTCTTCATAAAAAACCAAGACCAAGGACAGTTTGGTGGAAAAAAGCTTTTATTATGCTTCTAGAAATTTCTTTTATTGCAAATATTGATATTTTGTTGCTCTTCTCTACCACATAAGATTATGATTTGTTATATAATTTTGCGAACAACGTAAAAAAAAGATTTTTTTTTCTTATTTTACAACCATTTCTAATCAAGAAACCTTCTATTATATATATGAAAACAAAGAAAATTGTGTTTTTATTCTTTCTGTTTGTTTTTATAACCTTTATATGAGGATTGAGGTCCCTAGTATTTTTCTTGATTTTAACGGCTTTTTTTATCTGTTACAATCTTTCATGTGTTATAAATAAGCAAAATATGTTCGTCACATCTATTTATATATATTTATCTAATTTTTTCTTGTTTTGAGTGTTCAGTTGAATCTTTGCTGGTTAGAACCATATTTTTTCGTTTTTTTTCTTTTGAAAGTTCATTTATATTATTCATTTAATATATTTATTATGTCGTAAAATCTTTGTTTAACACGAAAAACAGCTTTTTTTTTCTTTTTGTTACATTTGATGCATGGTTGAAGTCTATTATTAGAATGCTTCTGATATACGAAATAGAAGATATTAAATTTGTTTTTTTAGCACTTAAACACTCTTTATGTATTGCAAGAACTTTTACCTTATAATTATATGCATAATCTAAATAGATTTTATACCTTTTTTTAAATTTATAGTTTTTTTTTCAGATTTCCACATGAATTTTAGCATAAAAAAATGTGATTGTGTTTATATATTCTTTCTTCTTGGTTTTTAAAACAAAAATATTCGATTTAATTTTTTACGTTTCTTTAAGAATTTATGAACAGAATTTTTTTTTTATTTTATATACATGATTGATCTGTATCTCAATAGATTATTTCTTATAAACTATTCTTTCATAAGAAAACGTTTTTCTGATTTTATTTGCATCTATATTAAATAATATACGTTCTAAAAAAATCTTTTTAATTTTCTTAATTATTAGTAATAAATGAATTTATGTTTATGAAATACATTTATTTATATTTTAATGTATTTTTTCGTAGTTCTGCATAGTTTGTTGAATAAAATCTTTATATCGATAAATGAAAATTAATAGGTCTCGAAAGAAGGAGGGGTATTGAAGAAGACTTTGGAGAGGAGAAGATAGCCGAAAGTATAAATACGCTGTGTGTACAGAGAATCAAGCAAGCTGTGCCTGAGAACAAAAACTAAAATTACGACTATAAATATAGCCCTTAAATAAAAATCAATTCTTTCGATAAATGAATATGATCTATTGTAAGAACTTCTTAAAAAAACAAAATTATGAGAAAGTTTATGCGTTCTATTATGTACATAGCACTATTCTTATATTTCTTCGTTTAAGATTCTCTTCTTAAGAAATTATTATTTTTTTAAGTTTTTTTTCTCTTTTTTTCTATGAAAAAATATAAAATTAAATTATATAAGATTTTACCGTTTAGTTTTTTATATATGAAAATTCGTTCAGTTAATCTTTAATTCAGTTACTCAATTAAGAACAGTATATTATAGATTTATGTGTATACTAGATTGAAAACAAATAAAACCTGTATCCATTTTCAATTTTGGATCTCTATGTTTTCAATAATATTATATAAGAGTTCTGTACCATTATATTATTATCTATATATAAATTATTATCTTTGTGCATATTTTTTCTTGATTGCTTTTTTTAATATATAAATACGTAGTTAAGTGTATTATGTGCTGCTTAATTCGCATTTTATTTGGAAATAATTTCGTATTTTCATTATAAAAGGCGAAATTTCTCTTTCTGATATTATAATTTTTTTAATATAAGAATAACAGGTTTTATCATGATGACCCTGTATTAATAAAAGATTTTTTATTTATATTTTCATATTTAATGTTTTGTAGATTTTTCCGTTGTGTATTATAATATGTTAGCTAGCAAGAATAAAACTATTATATTTTAAGAAAGTTTCGTGTCAAAAAAAAATAAGATTTACTTCTTTTAAACATTTATTTTTATCTTTTTGCTAGATTTTGTCGCTTAAATAGCCACATGAAGTTTTGTATAATTTGTTCACTAGCAAATAAAGTAGATAATTATGGTATTTAATACACCATAGGAAATAAAAATGCAGTTTTTTATACTTATTTTTTGTTTAGAAAGACCTATTAAGTCACTAAATTAGCATAATTTCAAATTATTATGCCTTATAATATATGTTTTTGATACTCATTTTTTGTAATTAATACTCTGTGAATATAATTATGTTTTTGGTAAGCGTTATATAAAGATTATTTCGATCGCTTAAATGTCCATTTTATATTGACAAGTTGTTATAATTTTTTCTGTTTTCAAAAAAAACTTATACTAAGCATTTTGATATATTCCAGTATCGGTTTTTCTATATAAAAACTCATATTATATAAAATATTAACAAAGAAAACGACCTACATTGACATAATCATTTTATTTTATAATTTTGTTGACAACGCAAAAAAAAGGATTTTTTTTTAATATGAAAACTATATTTTTTAAAAGAACTTATATAGTATATATAAAATTTAGTATATTCGAAGATTTTTGTCTTTTTTTTGTTTTTGAAACTTTTATGTGTGGATTTAGACCACTATTTTTTATCTCTATTTTAGTGGGTTTTTTATGTATAATTATCTTTCATAAATAAAAAATCGAAAATATATGGTTTGACACAAGATAAGATACATATTCTATATATTTTATTTTTATTTGAATATTCAATAGAATGTTTAAGGGTCCTATTATTTTTTTTCTTTTTTTTTCTTTTGTATGATAATTATATAGGCTATTTAATCAATTTTTTTATCATATTAAAACATCTTTATACAAAAAAATGTTATTCTTCATGTAATTTAATTTGATGTTCATTTAAAATAGATTTTAGCCAATTTTCTTAATTACGAAAATAAAAGGTGGATAATACTTAACTCGGAAATTTAATGTGTCTAATTAAGTAGAAAGTTTTTATGATATTATGTAAATAAGTATTATTGTTTATTTTCTTCTTCTTTTTTTATAATTTTAGGAAACTTTTGTGTAATTCTGATTCTCTAAAATGCTGATTTATTCGATATATAGTAGCACTGAGATAAAATTAAGACTATATAATACATTTTCATTGCATATTACACACTCTTGGCTATAATGTTTTGATAAAAAAAAGGCGCGATTTTGAGTCATAATATGTCAGTTCAAGTTAAAAAAACAAGATTTATTTTATGTGTTGAAATTAGAAGAAAAGCATTTTAAAGGATAATCAGATGATTGAAATACTATTTTGACGATATAGTCGGTCAAAAAGCTAAAAAGAGTAGTTAATTCTGTAAGATTGCTAAAAGAAAAAAATAACATTATTGGATTAAACTAAAGCAAGAAATCTTGTATTTAAATTTTTTGCATCTCAAATAGGTACTTCATTCATTGCTTATGCAAATAAGGCTATAGAAGAGTTTTCAAGTACTTCAGTTTGTTTAAAAAAGGTCGATTTTATAAAGGAAAGCTAGTTAAATATAATTTCTTTTGTATGTATTATAATTAAATTCTTTTTTTAGATATAACAATTTTTGTAATAAATAGATCTCCTGTTTAACTCTATTAACATTATTTAATAATACATTTACTGTGTACTTTATAATAGATTATGCCTTTTTTGTGTTTTTTCATGTTTCAAAAAAGAAAATAGATACTAGAAAAATATATAGTAAAACTATATATATTGGATTTAATTATAAAATATAAATTTTATAGAAAAAAATTATATTATATATATATATTAATTTATATTTAATTGAACTCTCATTACAATAGATATTCTTTTTTTGCAATTACGATGCAATGAACACAATAATAGAGTCGCCCTTCTAGGGTAGGGGCGACTCTATTATTATATTTATCACACGTTTATACTTTTATTTTTATGATGTTTTGTTATTTAGTTAATCTTCATCTGATATTTTCTAGTTTTTTTGAATAATAATAAAAGCCATTGGTGTCTTTTATAAATTTAATAACCTTTTATCACTGATTTATTCTCAACAAAATATCAAAATATGTGCTAGATTGAAAATAAAACATTAATACGTCATATAATAGCAAGAATCAACCACTTGTCTCTTTGCGGATTATAAAATTTTATATATATTCTAAGGATAATGCAATATGTAATAAATAAATTTTTCGTCTTTTCCTGGCAGCTAAAAATCAGAATTCTTTATTATTTCCACTATCCTGATAATCATTATATAATTTTTGCATTTTAAATTTTTTATATTCATTGTTAATGGATAGATTGTTTACGAAAGTATATACATGTAATTTTTGATGCTTTTTTACTTTATAAAAGTTTACATGCATAGTGATGTAGAAGTCAATTCGATTCACATAAAAAATAAACAATTCTGTGTTTTGTAGAAAAAAAAAATAAATACAGGTAGTTATAAGAAACAATAAAAAAGAGGTTTTTTATGCAATAACTTCTGATACTATTTGAGGTTTTCCAAGTTTTAAAAAACAAACATTAAATAAATATTTTATCTATTATATCGTATTATGAGTTAAATATTAACAATTTAATAGTTTTCTTTTTCCTTGTTTTTGATTTTCTGTTTTATTTGCCTAAAAAACCCTATACTACGTCTTATTGAATTAAAAGGTTTTTTAGGTTGTTATGAATACTTAGTTAAGAATTACTCGTTTAACTATTTAATGATACATTAAATTACATAATAATATCTTCACTTCTATTTTCTTTCTTATAAATAGGTTTATACATTACTAGTTAACTTTTTATATGTTTAACTATAGAAAAGCGATTTTTTTGTGTTTAACTATATATACTTTTATAGATTCTATCTCTTAAATTTTAAAAGACTGGGTTTATTCATATACATGATAGTCTTTTTTTATGCAGTTTGAATAACAAAAAAGATATTAATATGCTGAGAAACCTCTTTTAATTGTTCATTTATATTATTTTATGCATTATATACAGACATACTTTTGAATAGAGTTAAAATGTTCATTTACATAAATATTTGATTTGAATTTCGTAATATATTGTTTTTATATTTATTCTCTAATCGATATTACTATTAAATTATGATAAATTTTGTATATGTTTTGTGTTTATATTTAAATAAAATCAAAAATCGAATGTTATTTTAGAATTTATTTGTTAAGATAAATGAATAAATTTAATGGTTTTTTTGAGAATCGATAAAAAACTGAAATATTGTTATATTTTACAATATTTTACGTGTATTTTGTCTGCTTTTTATTATTATATTATTTTCCATTTTATAAAAATCCAATACATCTCTTTTCAAATGTGAACATAAATTTTATATTTCTAGATTTGAAAATTCATGGAATTATCTGCTCAAATGACGTAAACATTGAATTACCATACATTTACTGTTTCACTAGAATAGTATATTTGAATTTTATTATTTATAAAATTATATTTCAATAACATGATATATTCCGAAGATATATATTTTATAATAATTTTGGACGTGGGTTGAATATATTCATTTTTGAAATTTTTGGAAATTTTATTTGGATGAATTTTGTCAGAAGGTTCAAATTTTACAATGTGTATAGAGATGGGTTAAATAAAATTATTTTGGACTTTTTTTTCGTAAATTTTTTTTAACCAGATTCAATCGAAGGTTAAATTTTATAATAATTATAGACAAGGAAATAAATTAGATATACACTGTAAATAAACACCATTTGATATTTATTTGATATTAGAAATATACATTTATCGTTATATTTATATTTTTTACGTTTTTCATTGGAAATAAATGTATTTGTGATAATATTTGCTAACTATATACATAAATTTGTATCTTGGTACATTAATAATCTTTAGCTTCAATAATAAGTTTTATCTGCTATTATCATACCTGTTTTGTTTTATTTTCCCCTTTATAATCTTGATTTTTGTATTTATTTCAATAAGAATCTATATAATAGTTTTATGAGGTATCTTATACGAAATTAAATTTTTATTTTTTATATCACTGCTAATGCTAGATAAACTTTTATTTATAATAATTATTGTAAAGAGTTTATTTTTCTAAAGAAATTAGATTATTACTACTTTTAATGAATGTAAAATATATTAATCGTTATATTTTTTGGTTTTTATAAACCTGTGTTATATTCTCAGCATGTTTCTTTTGAATATGCAAAGACACAACTGATTATAAATGATTATTGATCAAAATTACCCCTTTTTCTAGATAAGAAAATAAAATAATACGATTTTTATAATAAAATTATTCTCTATTTACCGAAATTATTTCTATAAAACTGAAATTCTATTCATTGAGTATATAATTATGCGTTTTTTCCTGAAAATAGGGAATATATTCGAAAAAAACCAACTTCTGTATATCTTATATCATTTTTTCTATATTAGTCTATATTTTCAATCATTGCTATGATAACATTAGTATCTGAAAGTGGATGTCTTTATATTCTTATGCAATTATAATCCTAAAAATTAAACTTAATGGTAATAATGCCATCATTTATAGGAGATTTTAATGTTTTTTTCTTTTATAATGGTAATTATACCATCATTTTTATATTTTTTTGATGTTTTATCTTGCTTTTTACGATTGCTTAATCCACAAATTTATTAATAATTTACCTTTTTATTTTAATTTTTTGTTGTAAATACTATATAAATTCTTATTAATTTTATAATTATTATCTTAAAATTCTGATTAATGCTTTTTTCGTTCTATTATAAACAAAAAATATATAAATCTTGTTATAATTTATATGTTATTATTGAATATATGATCTTTAGATCGAGATATTCGAATATATTGCGATTTAAGAAAAGCATTCTTAAATAAAATTATACGCTAAAATATTGTTTTTTTATTCAAATTTAGAACTTTCATGATACAAAATACAGTTATCAAACCATTCAATTTTTCTTTTAAATCGGATACGAAAAAGAATAACAAAAAGATCACTAATTACGATATATAATAACACAATAAATCGAAATTAATTTATATTATATTTTTGAAGATTTTTTTACAAACTATTGTACTTTTTTTATATAAATTATTTATCTGAAAATGTTCTTCAAATTTTATTTAAATTTTGATTTAAAATCTATTAATTAATATATATCTATAATAATCTTCATATTCGAAAAATTAGCAATAATAAATTCACATATGTTTATAACCTATATTAAACTAGATTTTATAACTTATAAAGAACTCTACATTGATTATTCTCTATAATTTATAAAACGATAAATATTTTTATACTGTTATATTATTTGTTAAAAAAAGTAATAATATGACTTTTTTTACATTTTATATTATGTAAATTTCTATTATCTATTATAGCTTTGTTGGATATTCTCATATCAATAAATTTTAATTTTTTTGAGTTTTTTTTTCATTTATAGAAATATACTGGTTAAATCGACATATTTTTCGTGCTTAGTAATTAAAAATAGAAAATTAATTATATTTTTCTTTTAAGAAATGAAATTTTTAGATGAACATATAAATAGATCGAAAATACAAAAGATTTCATTTTCTCTTTTATATAATAGATTTTAGAATATTAAGTAAATATACAGAGAAAAATGCACTAATATATGAATATTTGGATATATAATACGTTCAGTGATAGAAAATTATATTGGATTGTCTTGTTTTAGTTCTTACGAATTGTAAGTTTATAAATTTTTTCTAGCTTAATTTCGATATTTACACCGATATTTTGGTTTTTTTATATTATATAGATGATCTTCTACTTTTCTATTCTTATATTTTATCTTTTATGCTAAAATAATTAGCTTTTTTCATGATAAAATTATGATAAAAATCGATTTTATTATAAATATCTCATGTGTTATGTTATATAAACAATTTTATATGCTATTTTAAATATAATCTGTCCGCAGAAAAATAGGTATAACACATATATTAGAATACTTTCGTGGTAAATAGAAGACTCTATTGTCTTTTAAATATGTTTTTTTTGCTTTTAGCTGGATTCTGTCTACCGAAAAGTCGAATATGCGATGATAAATATGTCAGAAAGCTAAGAAAAAGCACGACAATTATAAAAATAGAAGAAAATACTAAATTTTTTACAGTTGAAAGATATAAAAATCATCATTTTGTGGATATATATATCCACCGAATTAGCTATATTTAAGTTTTTTTTTGCCTTATTACGGATATTTTAGATACACTCTAGCCATGAGAATTCTATTAAATATGTTTTGTTATATGTTGTACATTATAAAAGATATATTTTGTAGTTTTTTGGTTCATTTCAAGTTTTATGTGTCGCCATATTGTTTTCTGTCTTCATAAAAAACCAAGACCAAGGACAGTTTGGTGGAAAAAAGCTTTTATTATGCTTCTAGAAATTTCTTTTATTGCAAATATTGATATTTTGTTGCTCTTCTCTACCACATAAGATTATGATTTGTTATATAATTTTGCGAACAACGTAAAAAAAAGATTTTTTTTTCTTATTTTACAACCATTTCTAATCAAGAAACCTTCTATTATATATATGAAAACAAAGAAAATTGTGTTTTTATTCTTTCTGTTTGTTTTTATAACCTTTATATGAGGATTGAGGTCCCTAGTATTTTTCTTGATTTTAACGGCTTTTTTTATCTGTTACAATCTTTCATGTGTTATAAATAAGCAAAATATGTTCGTCACATCTATTTATATATATTTATCTAATTTTTTCTTGTTTTGAGTGTTCAGTTGAATCTTTGCTGGTTAGAACCATATTTTTTCGTTTTTTTTCTTTTGAAAGTTCATTTATATTATTCATTTAATATATTTATTATGTCGTAAAATCTTTGTTTAACACGAAAAACAGCTTTTTTTTTCTTTTTGTTACATTTGATGCATGGTTGAAGTCTATTATTAGAATGCTTCTGATATACGAAATAGAAGATATTAAATTTGTTTTTTTAGCACTTAAACACTCTTTATGTATTGCAAGAACTTTTACCTTATAATTATATGCATAATCTAAATAGATTTTATACCTTTTTTTAAATTTATAGTTTTTTTTTCAGATTTCCACATGAATTTTAGCATAAAAAAATGTGATTGTGTTTATATATTCTTTCTTCTTGGTTTTTAAAACAAAAATATTCGATTTAATTTTTTACGTTTCTTTAAGAATTTATGAACAGAATTTTTTTTTTATTTTATATACATGATTGATCTGTATCTCAATAGATTATTTCTTATAAACTATTCTTTCATAAGAAAACGTTTTTCTGATTTTATTTGCATCTATATTAAATAATATACGTTCTAAAAAAATCTTTTTAATTTTCTTAATTATTAGTAATAAATGAATTTATGTTTATGAAATACATTTATTTATATTTTAATGTATTTTTTCGTAGTTCTGCATAGTTTGTTGAATAAAATCTTTATATCGATAAATGAAAATTAATAGGTCTCGAAAGAAGGAGGGGTATTGAAGAAGACTTTGGAGAGGAGAAGATAGCCGAAAGTATAAATACGCTGTGTGTACAGAGAATCAAGCAAGCTGTGCCTGAGAACAAAAACTAAAATTACGACTATAAATATAGCCCTTAAATAAAAATCAATTCTTTCGATAAATGAATATGATCTATTGTAAGAACTTCTTAAAAAAACAAAATTATGAGAAAGTTTATGCGTTCTATTATGTACATAGCACTATTCTTATATTTCTTCGTTTAAGATTCTCTTCTTAAGAAATTATTATTTTTTTAAGTTTTTTTTCTCTTTTTTTCTATGAAAAAATATAAAATTAAATTATATAAGATTTTACCGTTTAGTTTTTTATATATGAAAATTCGTTCAGTTAATCTTTAATTCAGTTACTCAATTAAGAACAGTATATTATAGATTTATGTGTATACTAGATTGAAAACAAATAAAACCTGTATCCATTTTCAATTTTGGATCTCTATGTTTTCAATAATATTATATAAGAGTTCTGTACCATTATATTATTATCTATATATAAATTATTATCTTTGTGCATATTTTTTCTTGATTGCTTTTTTTAATATATAAATACGTAGTTAAGTGTATTATGTGCTGCTTAATTCGCATTTTATTTGGAAATAATTTCGTATTTTCATTATAAAAGGCGAAATTTCTCTTTCTGATATTATAATTTTTTTAATATAAGAATAACAGGTTTTATCATGATGACCCTGTATTAATAAAAGATTTTTTATTTATATTTTCATATTTAATGTTTTGTAGATTTTTCCGTTGTGTATTATAATATGTTAGCTAGCAAGAATAAAACTATTATATTTTAAGAAAGTTTCGTGTCAAAAAAAAATAAGATTTACTTCTTTTAAACATTTATTTTTATCTTTTTGCTAGATTTTGTCGCTTAAATAGCCACATGAAGTTTTGTATAATTTGTTCACTAGCAAATAAAGTAGATAATTATGGTATTTAATACACCATAGGAAATAAAAATGCAGTTTTTTTTACTTATTTTTTGTTTAGAAAGACCTATTAAGTCACTAAATTAGCATAATTTCAAATTATTATGCCTTATAATATATGTTTTTGATACTCATTTTTTGTAATTAATACTCTGTGAATATAATTATGTTTTTGGTAAGCGTTATATAAAGATTATTTCGATCGCTTAAATGTCCATTTTATATTGACAAGTTGTTATAATTTTTTCTGTTTTCAAAAAAAACTTATACTAAGCATTTTGATATATTCCAGTATCGGTTTTTCTATATAAAAACTCATATTATATAAAATATTAACAAAGAAAACGACCTACATTGACATAATCATTTTATTTTATAATTTTGTTGACAACGCAAAAAAAAGGATTTTTTTTTAATATGAAAACTATATTTTTTAAAAATACTTATATAATATATATAAAATTTAGTATATTCGAAGATTTTTGTCTTTTTTTTGTTTTTGAAACTTTTATGTGTGGATTTAGACCACTATTTTTTATCTCTATTTTAGTGGGTTTTTTATGTATAATTATCTTTCATAAATAAAAAATCGAAAATATATGGTTTGACACAAGATAAGATACATATTCTATATATTTTATTTTTATTTGAATATTCAATAGAATGTTTAAGGGTCCTATTATTTTTTTTCTTTTTTTTTCTTTTGTATGATAATTATATAGGCTATTTAATCAATTTTTTTATCATATTAAAACATCTTTATACAAAAAAATGTTATTCTTCATGTAATTTAATTTGATGTTCATTTAAAATAGATTTTAGCCAATTTTCTTAATTACGAAAATAAAAGGTGGATAATACTTAACTCGGAAATTTAATGTGTCTAATTAAGTAGAAAGTTTTTATGATATTATGTAAATAAGTATTATTGTTTATTTTCTTCTTCTTTTTTTATAATTTTAGGAAACTTTTGTGTAATTCTGATTCTCTAAAATGCTGATTTATTCGATATATAGTAGCACTGAGATAAAATTAAGACTATATAATACATTTTCATTGCATATTACACACTCTTGGCTATAATGTTTTGATAAAAAAAAGGCGCGATTTTGAGTCATAATATGTCAGTTCAAGTTAAAAAAACAAGATTTATTTTATGTGTTGAAATTAGAAGAAAAGCATTTTAAAGGATAATCAGATGATTGAAATACTATTTTGACGATATAGTCGGTCAAAAAGCTAAAAAGAGTAGTTAATTCTGTAAGATTGCTAAAAGAAAAAAATAACATTATTGGATTAAACTAAAGCAAGAAATCTTGTATTTAAATTTTTTGCATCTCAAATAGGTACTTCATTCATTGCTTATGCAAATAAGGCTATAGAAGAGTTTTCAAGTACTTCAGTTTGTTTAAAAAAGGTCGATTTTATAAAGGAAAGCTAGTTAAATATAATTTCTTTTGTATGTATTATAATTAAATTCTTTTTTTAGATATAACAATTTTTGTAATAAATAGATCTCCTGTTTAACTCTATTAACATTATTTAATAATACATTTACTGTGTACTTTATAATAGATTATGCCTTTTTTGTGTTTTTTCATGTTTCAAAAAAGAAAATAGATACTAGAAAAATATATAGTAAAACTATATATATTGGATTTAATTATAAAATATAAATTTTATAGAAAAAAATTATATTATATATATATATTAATTTATATTTAATTGAACTCTCATTACAATAGATATTCTTTTTTTGCAATTACGATGCAATGAACACAATAATAGAGTCGCCCTTCTAGGGTAGGGGCGACTCTATTATTATATTTATCACACGTTTATACTTTTATTTTTATGATGTTTTGTTATTTAGTTAATCTTCATCTGATATTTTCTAGTTTTTTTGAATAATAATAAAAGCCATTGGTGTCTTTTATAAATTTAATAACCTTTTATCACTGATTTATTCTCAACAAAATATCAAAATATGTGCTAGATTGAAAATAAAACATTAATACGTCATATAATAGCAAGAATCAACCACTTGTCTCTTTGCGGATTATAAAATTTTATATATATTCTAAGGATAATGCAATATGTAATAAATAAATTTTTCGTCTTTTCCTGGCAGCTAAAAATCAGAATTCTTTATTATTTCCACTATCCTGATAATCATTATATAATTTTTGCATTTTAAATTTTTTATATTCATTGTTAATGGATAGATTGTTTACGAAAGTATATACATGTAATTTTTGATGCTTTTTTACTTTATAAAAGTTTACATGCATAGTGATGTAGAAGTCAATTCGATTCACATAAAAAATAAACAATTCTGTGTTTTGTAGAAAAAAAAAATAAATACAGGTAGTTATAAGAAACAATAAAAAAGAGGTTTTTTATGCAATAACTTCTGATACTATTTGAGGTTTTCCAAGTTTTAAAAAACAAACATTAAATAAATATTTTATCTATTATATCGTATTATGAGTTAAATATTAACAATTTAATAGTTTTCTTTTTCCTTGTTTTTGATTTTCTGTTTTATTTGCCTAAAAAACCCTATACTACGTCTTATTGAATTAAAAGGTTTTTTAGGTTGTTATGAATACTTAGTTAAGAATTACTCGTTTAACTATTTAATGATACATTAAATTACATAATAATATCTTCACTTCTATTTTCTTTCTTATAAATAGGTTTATACATTACTAGTTAACTTTTTATATGTTTAACTATAGAAAAGCGATTTTTTTGTGTTTAACTATATATACTTTTATAGATTCTATCTCTTAAATTTTAAAAGACTGGGTTTATTCATATACATGATAGTCTTTTTTTATGCAGTTTGAATAACAAAAAAGATATTAATATGCTGAGAAACCTCTTTTAATTGTTCATTTATATTATTTTATGCATTATATACAGACATACTTTTGAATAGAGTTAAAATGTTCATTTACATAAATATTTGATTTGAATTTCGTAATATATTGTTTTTATATTTATTCTCTAATCGATATTACTATTAAATTATGATAAATTTTGTATATGTTTTGTGTTTATATTTAAATAAAATCAAAAATCGAATGTTATTTTAGAATTTATTTGTTAAGATAAATGAATAAATTTAATGGTTTTTTTGAGAATCGATAAAAAACTGAAATATTGTTATATTTTACAATATTTTACGTGTATTTTGTCTGCTTTTTATTATTATATTATTTTCCATTTTATAAAAATCCAATACATCTCTTTTCAAATGTGAACATAAATTTTATATTTCTAGATTTGAAAATTCATGGAATTATCTGCTCAAATGACGTAAACATTGAATTACCATACATTTACTGTTTCACTAGAATAGTATATTTGAATTTTATTATTTATAAAATTATATTTCAATAACATGATATATTCCGAAGATATATATTTTATAATAATTTTGGACGTGGGTTGAATATATTCATTTTTGAAATTTTTGGAAATTTTATTTGGATGAATTTTGTCAGAAGGTTCAAATTTTACAATGTGTATAGAGATGGGTTAAATAAAATTATTTTGGACTTTTTTTTCGTAAATTTTTTTTAACCAGATTCAATCGAAGGTTAAATTTTATAATAATTATAGACAAGGAAATAAATTAGATATACACTGTAAATAAACACCATTTGATATTTATTTGATATTAGAAATATACATTTATCGTTATATTTATATTTTTTACGTTTTTCATTGGAAATAAATGTATTTGTGATAATATTTGCTAACTATATACATAAATTTGTATCTTGGTACATTAATAATCTTTAGCTTCAATAATAAGTTTTATCTGCTATTATCATACCTGTTTTGTTTTATTTTCCCCTTTATAATCTTGATTTTTGTATTTATTTCAATAAGAATCTATATAATAGTTTTATGAGGTATCTTATACGAAATTAAATTTTTATTTTTTATATCACTGCTAATGCTAGATAAACTTTTATTTATAATAATTATTGTAAAGAGTTTATTTTTCTAAAGAAATTAGATTATTACTACTTTTAATGAATGTAAAATATATTAATCGTTATATTTTTTGGTTTTTATAAACCTGTGTTATATTCTCAGCATGTTTCTTTTGAATATGCAAAGACACAACTGATTATAAATGATTATTGATCAAAATTACCCCTTTTTCTAGATAAGAAAATAAAATAATACGATTTTTATAATAAAATTATTCTCTATTTACCGAAATTATTTCTATAAAACTGAAATTCTATTCATTGAGTATATAATTATGCGTTTTTTCCTGAAAATAGGGAATATATTCGAAAAAAACCAACTTCTGTATATCTTATATCATTTTTTCTATATTAGTCTATATTTTCAATCATTGCTATGATAACATTAGTATCTGAAAGTGGATGTCTTTATATTCTTATGCAATTATAATCCTAAAAATTAAACTTAATGGTAATAATGCCATCATTTATAGGAGATTTTAATGTTTTTTTCTTTTATAATGGTAATTATACCATCATTTTTATATTTTTTTGATGTTTTATCTTGCTTTTTACGATTGCTTAATCCACAAATTTATTAATAATTTACCTTTTTATTTTAATTTTTTGTTGTAAATACTATATAAATTCTTATTAATTTTATAATTATTATCTTAAAATTCTGATTAATGCTTTTTTCGTTCTATTATAAACAAAAAATATATAAATCTTGTTATAATTTATATGTTATTATTGAATATATGATCTTTAGATCGAGATATTCGAATATATTGCGATTTAAGAAAAGCATTCTTAAATAAAATTATACGCTAAAATATTGTTTTTTTATTCAAATTTAGAACTTTCATGATACAAAATACAGTTATCAAACCATTCAATTTTTCTTTTAAATCGGATACGAAAAAGAATAACAAAAAGATCACTAATTACGATATATAATAACACAATAAATCGAAATTAATTTATATTATATTTTTGAAGATTTTTTTACAAACTATTGTACTTTTTTTATATAAATTATTTATCTGAAAATGTTCTTCAAATTTTATTTAAATTTTGATTTAAAATCTATTAATTAATATATATCTATAATAATCTTCATATTCGAAAAATTAGCAATAATAAATTCACATATGTTTATAACCTATATTAAACTAGATTTTATAACTTATAAAGAACTCTACATTGATTATTCTCTATAATTTATAAAACGATAAATATTTTTATACTGTTATATTATTTGTTAAAAAAAGTAATAATATGACTTTTTTTACATTTTATATTATGTAAATTTCTATTATCTATTATAGCTTTGTTGGATATTCTCATATCAATAAATTTTAATTTTTTTGAGTTTTTTTTTCATTTATAGAAATATACTGGTTAAATCGACATATTTTTCGTGCTTAGTAATTAAAAATAGAAAATTAATTATATTTTTCTTTTAAGAAATGAAATTTTTAGATGAACATATAAATAGATCGAAAATACAAAAGATTTCATTTTCTCTTTTATATAATAGATTTTAGAATATTAAGTAAATATACAGAGAAAAATGCACTAATATATGAATATTTGGATATATAATACGTTCAGTGATAGAAAATTATATTGGATTGTCTTGTTTTAGTTCTTACGAATTGTAAGTTTATAAATTTTTTCTAGCTTAATTTCGATATTTACACCGATATTTTGGTTTTTTTATATTATATAGATGATCTTCTACTTTTCTATTCTTATATTTTATCTTTTATGCTAAAATAATTAGCTTTTTTCATGATAAAATTATGATAAAAATCGATTTTATTATAAATATCTCATGTGTTATGTTATATAAACAATTTTATATGCTATTTTAAATATAATCTGTCCGCAGAAAAATAGGTATAACACATATATTAGAATACTTTCGTGGTAAATAGAAGACTCTATTGTCTTTTAAATATGTTTTTTTTGCTTTTAGCTGGATTCTGTCTACCGAAAAGTCGAATATGCGATGATAAATATGTCAGAAAGCTAAGAAAAAGCACGACAATTATAAAAATAGAAGAAAATACTAAATTTTTTACAGTTGAAAGATATAAAAATCATCATTTTGTGGATATATATATCCACCGAATTAGCTATATTTAAGTTTTTTTTTGCCTTATTACGGATATTTTAGATACACTCTAGCCATGAGAATTCTATTAAATATGTTTTGTTATATGTTGTACATTATAAAAGATATATTTTGTAGTTTTTTGGTTCATTTCAAGTTTTATGTGTCGCCATATTGTTTTCTGTCTTCATAAAAAACCAAGACCAAGGACAGTTTGGTGGAAAAAAGCTTTTATTATGCTTCTAGAAATTTCTTTTATTGCAAATATTGATATTTTGTTGCTCTTCTCTACCACATAAGATTATGATTTGTTATATAATTTTGCGAACAACGTAAAAAAAAGATTTTTTTTTCTTATTTTACAACCATTTCTAATCAAGAAACCTTCTATTATATATATGAAAACAAAGAAAATTGTGTTTTTATTCTTTCTGTTTGTTTTTATAACCTTTATATGAGGATTGAGGTCCCTAGTATTTTTCTTGATTTTAACGGCTTTTTTTATCTGTTACAATCTTTCATGTGTTATAAATAAGCAAAATATGTTCGTCACATCTATTTATATATATTTATCTAATTTTTTCTTGTTTTGAGTGTTCAGTTGAATCTTTGCTGGTTAGAACCATATTTTTTCGTTTTTTTTCTTTTGAAAGTTCATTTATATTATTCATTTAATATATTTATTATGTCGTAAAATCTTTGTTTAACACGAAAAACAGCTTTTTTTTTCTTTTTGTTACATTTGATGCATGGTTGAAGTCTATTATTAGAATGCTTCTGATATACGAAATAGAAGATATTAAATTTGTTTTTTTAGCACTTAAACACTCTTTATGTATTGCAAGAACTTTTACCTTATAATTATATGCATAATCTAAATAGATTTTATACCTTTTTTTAAATTTATAGTTTTTTTTTCAGATTTCCACATGAATTTTAGCATAAAAAAATGTGATTGTGTTTATATATTCTTTCTTCTTGGTTTTTAAAACAAAAATATTCGATTTAATTTTTTACGTTTCTTTAAGAATTTATGAACAGAATTTTTTTTTTATTTTATATACATGATTGATCTGTATCTCAATAGATTATTTCTTATAAACTATTCTTTCATAAGAAAACGTTTTTCTGATTTTATTTGCATCTATATTAAATAATATACGTTCTAAAAAAATCTTTTTAATTTTCTTAATTATTAGTAATAAATGAATTTATGTTTATGAAATACATTTATTTATATTTTAATGTATTTTTTCGTAGTTCTGCATAGTTTGTTGAATAAAATCTTTATATCGATAAATGAAAATTAATAGGTCTCGAAAGAAGGAGGGGTATTGAAGAAGACTTTGGAGAGGAGAAGATAGCCGAAAGTATAAATACGCTGTGTGTACAGAGAATCAAGCAAGCTGTGCCTGAGAACAAAAACTAAAATTACGACTATAAATATAGCCCTTAAATAAAAATCAATTCTTTCGATAAATGAATATGATCTATTGTAAGAACTTCTTAAAAAAACAAAATTATGAGAAAGTTTATGCGTTCTATTATGTACATAGCACTATTCTTATATTTCTTCGTTTAAGATTCTCTTCTTAAGAAATTATTATTTTTTTAAGTTTTTTTTCTCTTTTTTTCTATGAAAAAATATAAAATTAAATTATATAAGATTTTACCGTTTAGTTTTTTATATATGAAAATTCGTTCAGTTAATCTTTAATTCAGTTACTCAATTAAGAACAGTATATTATAGATTTATGTGTATACTAGATTGAAAACAAATAAAACCTGTATCCATTTTCAATTTTGGATCTCTATGTTTTCAATAATATTATATAAGAGTTCTGTACCATTATATTATTATCTATATATAAATTATTATCTTTGTGCATATTTTTTCTTGATTGCTTTTTTTAATATATAAATACGTAGTTAAGTGTATTATGTGCTGCTTAATTCGCATTTTATTTGGAAATAATTTCGTATTTTCATTATAAAAGGCGAAATTTCTCTTTCTGATATTATAATTTTTTTAATATAAGAATAACAGGTTTTATCATGATGACCCTGTATTAATAAAAGATTTTTTATTTATATTTTCATATTTAATGTTTTGTAGATTTTTCCGTTGTGTATTATAATATGTTAGCTATCAAGAATAAAACTATTATATTTTAAGAAAGTTTCGTGTCAAAAAAAAATAAGATTTACTTCTTTTAAACATTTATTTTTATCTTTTTGCTAGATTTTGTCGCTTAAATAGCCACATGAAGTTTTGTATAATTTGTTCACTAGCAAATAAAGTAGATAATTATGGTATTTAATACACCATAGGAAATAAAAATGCAGTTTTTTATACTTATTTTTTGTTTAGAAAGACCTATTAAGTCACTAAATTAGCATAATTTCAAATTATTATGCCTTATAATATATGTTTTTGATACTCATTTTTTGTAATTAATACTCTGTGAATATAATTATGTTTTTGGTAAGCGTTATATAAAGATTATTTCGATCGCTTAAATGTCCATTTTATATTGACAAGTTGTTATAATTTTTTCTGTTTTCAAAAAAAACTTATACTAAGCATTTTGATATATTCCAGTATCGGTTTTTCTATATAAAAACTCATATTATATAAAATATTAACAAAGAAAACGACCTACATTGACATAATCATTTTATTTTATAATTTTGTTGACAACGCAAAAAAAAGGATTTTTTTTTAATATGAAAACTATATTTTTTAAAAGAACTTATATAGTATATATAAAATTTAGTATATTCGAAGATTTTTGTCTTTTTTTTGTTTTTGAAACTTTTATGTGTGGATTTAGACCACTATTTTTTATCTCTATTTTAGTGGGTTTTTTATGTATAATTATCTTTCATAAATAAAAAATCGAAAATATATGGTTTGACACAAGATAAGATACATATTCTATATATTTTATTTTTATTTGAATATTCAATAGAATGTTTAAGGGTCCTATTATTTTTTTTCTTTTTTTTTCTTTTGTATGATAATTATATAGGCTATTTAATCAATTTTTTTATCATATTATACATCTTTATACAAAAAAATTATGCAAACATACTTTGAAAATGACCACGAATAACTATTAATATGAAAATATTGAAAAAAAATTATAATGATGTTATATATAATAATAACATAACTGTGTTATCGCAAATGTTTTAACATAAGCCACAAAAATTTAAATCATATGCAAAATGAAAAAAACATAAAAAAAAGAATTCGTGTCTTGAAATGTGTTTGCATAACTATATTCTTTGACAAAAAAAACGATGCATAATGTTATAATGGTCTCAGCATATCTAAAATGTTAATATGATGTAAAAAAAATTTGTGCTATTTTTAATATACATATAACATATGTGATAGTTCTTTTATGTGGATTTATGCAATTTGAATAAACAACAAGAATATAGTTGTAGCCACATGTCTAGAAGCGAAAAACTTGAGCACATAGGATAAATAGTAATATAGTCTTTATGTATTAAGTCTAAAATATACGTTTTTTATGATTGTAATCTCTATTTATAGCCTTTTTATTTTATTTTTCTCTTTATTTTCCCATTTTATTAGTTTAGCCTAAAAACAACTCTTTCCTCAAACATTTAAATCTTTTTTTGTCATTTATATTTAATACTCAAATTAATTGTTTCAAATACTAGGATATATTTACATGTATATATTGAATGAATCAAAAATTAGAAATAGTAATAATGATGGAATCTTACGATTTAATTTTTGTCAATTATAATCATTCTCTAAATAGTAATATATACAAAAATAGTATAGAGATAATAATAAGCATCTAGGGGATATATATAAGACACCACGATTCTGACTTATATTACTTTTAGCAAGGCATGTTTTTTTGTAAATATGAGCCTCCGAGATGAGAGGCAAGCACATACCATATTAAATAGTTCTAATCGGGTATATGATACACAAATTACAAGTGTTTGTCTATATAGTATTGCAAATGAATTTATTTTCGTGGAAAAATGATTTTATAATATACAATATAACCATAGAATACTATTTCCTCCCTGTGTTTTGTATGCTAAAAAATGTTTGATATGTATATTTTCGTGCTTTAAATTTATGAATTATGTAAATTAACCCATGAAATTGTAAATCTATTTTGTTTTATTTATGTATAAGCCCTTTTTTGGTAAAGCCGATTAAATAAATTTACACTATTAACATTAAAATAAAATCTTAGAAATTATATCCAGATTTGAATTCTGTCAAAGGGTGTATTTAAACTGAGATAAATATACAAGCAACCATATTAATTATATGATAGTGATCAGTGAGTAAAAATTGATATGTATTTTATAGTTGTGTTAAATAAACAACAAATTGTTGATTTTACGCTGCTTTCAAGTGTTATATATTAAGTTGAAAATAATGATGATAGTAAATTTTATGCATGAAGTAATGATATTTTGTGCGTTTTTTTGCAGAAATAAATTTTATCTTCGCGTTTACTATTCTAGGGTGTTTAGATTGTAATATTTATACTATTTTTTTATGTTATATATAAATGTTTTGATGCAAGAAACAACTGGAATATTTGAATTGCTACATGATTAGAATTCACTAGAGTTGTATATCTATTTACATTATAAGTTTTAGTGTTAAATAAGTATGTTCTTCTTTTTTTACTTTTTATAAGTTTATTTTTTACAGCTATATTTTTATTATTTGCTATTTTAGAATTAGCATCTCATATAAAAATGTTAACAGTTTCAAATAAACTACAAATTTAAATCATGAAAAGTCAAGTTTTTTATAGCTATTTAAGGTGTTTTATTGGATATATTTTATCGTAATAATAAATAAATAATTAAAATATTTATATTTTCATTGTTAAAATAATATGATGCAATGCATCAATATAAATTCTGAAATAATATTATCTAATTTCGTGGTTCTTTTACTTTAAATAAAGTTAACATACTCTAATTGGTATGAGTCATCTTCAATATATATTTTATTATTATATACTTAAACTTTTTTTTCTGCTGATTGATATTATATAAATTTAAATACATTAGAAAGTGCCTAATCTTTTCAAGCAAGAAATTTATTTTCAACACAATAAATATAATGTTCCGCATATTCTCTATTTTTATCATAAATTTTAATGCCCTTTAATGTGAATTTACAACACGATATCAAAAAAACATCTACCAAGTGAAAAATACGATTTCCTGTGCCTTCCAAGATAAATGACATAAGTGAACAGGCTTCCTATGTATGGCATAGTTTATTTGTGTGGAATTGACATGCGATGTGTGTCATATTGCTAGAAAAAAAGAAAGATTATGTGGTTGAAAGAAGAACGTCGAGGTGGATAAAAGAATAAAAGATATGATAGGTCGCCAATGTAGGGCCATAGATGTAAATTTTGGATGTATAATTAGGCCGAAGGCTATGTATAAATTTCGACTGAACATGAGACTATAATTTACGGATATTTTAATAAATTTTGGTTTTCAATTATGTTGTAATTTTTTACATAAATAAAGTTCTTTCGTAAAAATCATTTGTTTATCTCTAGTTTATTTTTTTGTTTATAATAATGATCATTCCTATCATTTTGTATAAGCAACAATTTTTTCTTCTGGAAGTTTGGAAAATTGAATTAATACACAGCAACAACTATTCAAATTTAGTTAGGTCAATCGAAGAATATATTCGACTAAAAAATATACTATGGTTAAATGTTTTCTAAAAATCTTGAGCGTATTGCAATGAATTTAAAAATACTGTATCAATATCCAAAAAAATTTATGTATCCATCTATAACTTTGATATATATTTTTATGTAGTTTAGTAATATTATGTGCATTGTTTACATTATGAATTTCATGTTGATTAAATTGATTTTTATTTATGATTAATATATTATACAAGCTTTTTATAGTTGTCCTAAAAAAAATTTTGATTTACCTATAGAACAGATGTAGATGATATTGACATGAAAAATCTTTTTACAATCTTTCTCAATACGCACTCTTATTCCAAGACTTATTAGGTCGAAATTCAATCACAATCCAATTTTTGTATGTTTTGACCACTTAAGATGGCATTAATTACTTTCTATTATTACACAATATCCAGCACAATACCAGATTGAACCACAAAATAGAAGTAGTAGTGAGAAAAGCCTCTTAAACTAAGTGGTCTAAAGAAAGAAGAAATATTGAAGAAGACTTCAAAGAGGATAAAATAGCCCAAAGTATAAACACAATCTGCGCCGAGTGAATAAACAAGGAAGGCTTGGCATAAAAAAGTACAATTTTATGAATAAATTCATCAATAAAATAGTATAATTGTTTATAATCACTTCATTATTTATTAAAAAAGAATGTAAAATAAAAGATTCTAAAGGATATTGAAAATCGATAAGAGTGTTAAGAAATATAAAATATCTTATTCATTAAAAAAGACAAATCAAATTAAAATTTTTTTTCATCTATAAACAAAAAACGAGAGTCGAATAAAGAGAAGAATAATATATCGCACGAAAATAAGTTACATTGATGTTTTTTTTATTATAAATATTTTAAATAAAAATCCAATTTGTTTATTTGATTATATTGACACTTTTTATGATTGTGTTTATATAAATCACTAATAATTACATTTTAATTTGGCTACTGTATCTCATATTCTACGAAATAAAAATGTATAAAACATCTGAACCAGATATACAATATGATAGTCAAATATTTTTCTTCATAAAATTATATTATTTGGGCCATATTGATTCTTACGGCTATACTAAATAATAATATAGTCATTTATGATAGTAAATAAAATCCTATTCAATTTTACTTTGTCTATTGTAAATAATAAAAAGGCGAAAAAAAACATTTAAACACTTTATTATACTGGATAATATAGACATCCTATAAGCAATCCTTATAAATTTCATCTAAGATAACATTCAAATACGTCCCCATGTGCAACATAAAGTGACAGACTTATTACTGCGACTGTAAAAATTGACCATGTGTATTAAAATCAAAAATATATTCATTTTATTATGGTAGATTTTTATATCTTTTAGAAATTGAAAAAACACACGATTTGTATAAAAATGTTGTTTGTTACAAGTAAGTCCTATTTTATATGTATTATATACATGCATCTTATATATTTTTTGGATTTGAATCACTACAAACCATGCTTCGTGTAAAAGCTTACAGTATAATTTTCTCCTACTCCCCTGTATTTTTTTTTACGATCATTATATTTTCTACCGGAAAATCTTAAACTTTAAGCTGTTTTTTTGTTTGCTTATCCTCTACACTTTTTGATTGATCTTATGCTCCATTCTTGAAAGAGAACATGAAATTTGAGCTAATCTATTGAAAAATCATGGTAAAACCAAGATGAAAAATTGATCGATCACACGATATTATACACATTATTAGACATTATTATTATTTTTCTTGTTTCCGATTTTATTATAGATCAATAAATGGAAAAACCTTACACAATATTATGATTCATTTTAAAAAGAATTTAAAAGTTTTGAGATCAATAAAACGGATAAATCTACAAAATAAGCTATCCGTGTAAATAAACTCAGAAACATACATCGAAACAGACGTTTTTCGCTGGTAAACTGTAAATTTCTCCTATAAACTCAAATAAAAAAATATTGATATCAAACAAAAATTATATAGGCTCAAGATAGTATAACAATGATATTCTTAATTGACTCTTATTCTGGCATACATTTAACAAAAAAAATCACAATTAGGTTTTCTAACAATATTATATGTGGTAAATTTTATTTTCTATGGTTCTATATTGCACATATGCAAAAATATATAATCATTGTGTCACATTTATAGAATAAGATTAGAATCTCTAACTTCAATCTTCTAGGATCATGTATTCATAACGTAAACATTCTCAGACTCTACACCGTCGATATATATTTTTTAATGATCATATCAGTTCTTTCTTCTTAGGATGCCACAATTTTTCTATTTCTTATTCCGCAAAAATATAAATAATCAAGTTGTTTTCCTTAATATTATAAACATGAAAAAATACAAAATAATAGTTGAGTCGCTATACAATATATTAACGCCTTTTCCACCCCAAAAGTATATCTCTTATTTTGCAATCTTTTTATGTGAAATTTCGCGCTTTTACGTAATCTTTACAATATATTTGCAAATTCATACCAAGATTATATCATATATAATAATTTAGAAGAAAAATAAATAGATTTAATTATCCATAACTATATATATTCTAACATTGTTTGCATAATTTTACTTCTTCAGATCAATCCAGTGTATATCTTTAAGCCTAATCCATTCTACAATTCCCAAGAATAAGCCATGCTTAATTCATTATATCTTGAGGAATCAACACTTTTAAGAAAATTTTACTCTCATGGTTTTAATATCGTAATTTCGCGAATTATTTTGTATTTTCTTCTTTACTAAAATCCAATGTATGCTGTCGTTTTGCAGGCTTCAACTTATCCTCAAAAAAAGAACTATTTAGCATCATATAGACGATTCATTCTTTTAAACACTTTAATCACAATATATTTCTTATTGTAACCTCAAAGCATTCAAAGTTCCCAAATACTTATTTCCACATCTAAACATCATTATATCGTCATAAATATCATTATTCCACATTCTTTTATGCTTCATAGTTTGTTCTCTATTTTTACAAAACTACACTTAAAAAACTATCTAGTTGTGAAATTTATATATGAATACATTTCGTCCTCACCTAGAATTTTTCACATGTCATATATCTATTTCTTCTGATAATTATATAATAAATAGAACTCAATTTTTTAATATTTACACGATATTTCTTCACAACACAATCTCAGAAGATTTATAGAAATTAAAATTTGCATGGCATCATACATGTTTACAAAAAAATTATTTAGATATTTTTATTTAGAATGATAGATGAAAACTTCATACCTGCAACCATAAATAAGAATTGACATATAAAACCATTTTACTCTCCAAATCTATCAATCACATTTAATTTTATATTTTTACAATTAAATTGTGCGGATATCATACAGAAAACAACATTGCTAGACTCTATTGAACATTAACTCTAATCAACTATTAAAATTCACCTGTTAGCATGGCTATCTCTATGATGTAATAATCCACATCTTTCTTATAGACAATCCAAATACATTATGATTTCAATCAAAATTTACATACATATAAATCTAATGGTATAAAAAACTCATCATATCTGGAACAACATTTTTTTCGATCTTATAGATTTCCAGACCTCATCTTATCTACATCTTCTATCTTAATTTAGTCCAAAATAAACCACCATTCTTATGATGATATAAATTATCTATATATCTATACTAGTATGTGCTTTAAGAAAAATCAGACCATTATTTTCGTCATAAGCAATTGACGCATATACATGGCTTTTGTTAGAAACGTAAAATTCTCTTTGGTGCACATATCTATAACCTTAGGTCTACACTTTCATTCCCTTTGTCATGAAAAGTATATATCTACATCAAAAATCATAGAACTGATACTTCTAGACTATCATGTCTAATTCTGAGGTGGGTTAAGTTTGTTGGTTAAAGGGGGAAAATACTTCTTAATTCTTTATTTTATTATCAAAATCCAAACAAATCTTCTTTCCTATGGATTCTTTATCAGTCCTTCTTTGTTGTTTGAATTTATGTTTGATCAAATTATAAATATTTTGGGTCCTAAAAACATTAGAAACATATGGACATATATATATGATTTACCAATAAAAACATCACCGGAATAATATTGTCGTTACATCCGCAAAATAACAAAATCAAAATTTTTTATTTGAAAATATATATGAATGACCAAATAAAACAGAATTTTTATCGATACACAATTAAATAGAATTTTGTTACTTTGGGTAATCATAATAAGGAAAATATAAATATACATGTGTAATTTAGCAATAAACCCAGTTTGTTTCACTTATATAGAAAAAATAGATTTTTTATTTCGAATAAAATAATATTTTTCATTGGTATTTTGTAATGAATAAATACACATTGTAAAAATATGAATGTTTAAAATAAACAATAATTTACGTGCTTTTTCTACATGCCAAATGTAATACAGCAATTCAAAATAATTAAAACGCAAAATGAAAGTACATATCAGTAAATCATATACAGTAAAACGTTTAGTAAACAAGCACTTCTAATTATAAAACTCTGTCATGTAAAAAAAGTGTTTATCAGTATTTCTAAAATGACGACGTCTATATAGATTGTAAGGCATTAATCGATTTCCAAGACTAAAAACACGAATTTGACCTTTTTTTGGTTTTCTGCCATCCAATTATTACAATAGCGCGAGAAAAGATCAATAAAAATCACAATAATGTATATACACAATGCTCACTACCATTTCAATAAAATTTAAAATAAATCTCGAGACGCTTACAATGAACATATAAAAATAGAAGTGACGTTATAAGTATAGACTTCTTATAGGAATCTTATATTTATACTTACTGAAATATGTAAATTAAAATATAACAGAAAAATAATAACTAAAACTCAAAAATTCCCAGTGGGTTTATTTTTCATACAAGAAAAATCATCTCATCTGCTTAAATATCAAAAACGGTACATAAAAAAATAAAAGAATTTTAATAGACAATTAAGCGTTAGTAAAATTTAAAATTTTTGTGTCTTAATGCTGTAGAGTCAAATAGTGCAACATGAAAAATTTAGATTGTAAATTATAACAATTCAAATATATTCAATATTTAAATAAAGCATGTGTAATTAAACAATAAATATTTTTTAAGATTGTGTAATACATAAGATAGTATAATTATTTATTTTTGTAGCTACGAGAATTGAGTTGTTCTTTTTCTTTTTAAAATAGAATGTTTTTGATAAGTTTTACAGCCATTTTACTACACGCTGGCTCTTCTATCAGCTTAAATAGTGCCAATACGATGAAATATAAGTCTTTTGATAAAGGGTGTTTACTATCAGTGTTCTTGACACAAAATTTTATGTGCCACAATATAAATATAAATCAAAAAAAATCGCGTGTTTATGTTAACCACAAGCATAATTCTAATAGAGAATTCCCTAAAACATCAAAAACATTATAAAAAGTTTTCTTTGAACAAAACTAATTGAATAAATGATAGATTTCCATAAAACGATTAAACAAAATATTTTTATATTTTTGAGCCAACAACAAATGGTGATAAATTTTTATAAAGCGAAATTTGTAAGGTCTTCTAATCCTCAATGCATTTCAAAAACAAGATTGTATAAATTTACAAAAAAATTTAAAATAATTTTTTTATATTTATAAATAAAAAGATAAAACAATTTAAGTAAACTAAACAACAACCTATGTTAATATTTTATTAGTTTTGCTTATTCGTTTAGTGTTAAATCATGGTTTACACGGTTTTCTTTATAATATAAAAACTCTACCCTATTAATTTATTGTGTAAATTTTTTTATGAAATAATTGAGGGCTTATATAGTGCCTATAAATTGCGGTTTTTTAAGAATGTTACGAAAATGTAATTGTATGTGATTTTGCGATATAATTTTGGAACAGCTTTTACAAATGTTTACATAATCTAAGATCAATTTTCAATCCGACTCCTATCTATAGAGAGATCCACCATTTAAAAATATATAAAATCTCAAATTGGTTTATTTTCATGTTTTTTTCTATGTCAAATAGTTATAAGCTGTTTTTGATTCTTTTTTAACCATATTTTAGCATGATTTTATACGAATTGTAAATCGAAGTATTATTGTTTTTTGGCTTAAAAACATTTGCAAATAAAGAAAAAAAATATAATAAATACATATATACGGTGAAATATAATAGAGAAAACCTGTATTGCTATATTTTTTAAAAATAAACAAACACACAAATATAAAATTGTACTTCTAGAAAGATTTTACGTTATATTAAATACTAAAAAAACTACAAGATCTTTTTTAAAAGAATTTTAAAATATATATAGATAAATTTTTATCTTGAAAGTTGTATTGGCGCATCTTTATTTTTTTTGTTATTGTAAGTTCGGTTTGTTATAAGATATATGTAACAAAATGGTTATTAGACTTTAAGTATTGCTATAATAGATGCTTCTGACAGTAATAATAGAGAATGTAAAAAAGATACATAGAAAATATATTATATATGTATTCCAAAAAATAATAGATAGATGATATATGAATTATATAGATGATCTATCTTTTTGTAAATAAAACTTGATAAATCTATTTATAAAATCTAAATAAAGCTGGGGACTACAAAACTATAATTTTTATACCTGTAATAAGTTTAGTAAATTCTAGAAGGCTCTTTATGTTCAGGAATTAAAGTTTACGAGCTTCCGCGTCTTATAAATTATGTATTTTAAATTATATATAGTGCTTTTTTTATCTTTCTGCAACCAATTTGATATTAGAAATTATATTAATATAACTATTCTTTTTAGTGTCATGTTTGAGATATTTTTCATAGCCTTAAAATATATTTAAAAAGCATTTTATAATCCTAAAGGTTCTTGCCTTTTTCTGTGATTTTGTATGATTTAAAAGGCTTTTAGATCATCTGTATTTTTAATCGTTTTCATTTGTAATTCTTAATAAGTTTTTAAAATTGCTGTATAGATTTTCGCTTACATTTCCTAGTAGATACACTATAGAACAACAGGTTAGATTCTATTTATAATAATATATGACGCATACATCTTAGATCTGTAAATCTTATATGGATGTAAAGATGGATGGGATACTACATTTAAATTCGAATTAGGAAATCTAAAATTATCACAGAATAAGAAAATACGACTTTATGGCTTTTATGTAATCAAAAAAAAATATTTTTTGTCTAAAATCCAATATTTTGTATTTTTTAATGAATATATCACCTTTTGCATATAAACCTTTAAACTGTATATGGCAATTTTAATATCAGATACAATGCAAATAGTAATAATTTTATGCTATACAATTTTTGTTACATCCAATATGTATTTTTCGTAGTTGAGCACAACTTAGATATTTATTTTTATTATTTCTTGCTATATGGTCTTAAAAATCCGTTCCAGGTATTGTTGTTGCTCTATCATAGAGAATAAAAAATTCATTATAAAATATAGCTGCGGCAAACTTCCGATTGTACAAGTAAACGGCCTGGATCATACTGCCGACTGAGATCATGGTAAAATCGGCAACAAGTAGATGAAAAATTATATTTTATATATAATAACATGTATGTGCAACACTTAGATTTCCTGTATCATTTTTCTGTTAAGTATAGGAAATATCTGTCTATGTCAAAAAACTTACAAATGCCTGGTCTATTATTATAGACAGAATATGCGTATCACAAGAGTGCTATTTTATCTGCCTGTAATATAAATCCAGTCACAGGGTTAAGAATTAATGGAAATTTAGTTTACTTTATTATTTTTTTGATATTTTCAAATTTATAGATAATTGTAACGAAACACGCTCTTTACAGGTCACAGCTATTATAAATCAAAAAAATATAAAATTATGACACATATCAACAACAGACACTAAAATGATTTGAATAAGTGTATATATATTAAATATACAAGAATTCGTATCGAATGCTATACGATCCGTCATATCTTACTAAACTACTTCAAGCAAATCGAGTTCTAACATAAAAAAACACGGATTTAGTCGACTTAAAACGTTGATTAAAACACCACAGAACTAACAATAAAACTTTGAATATAAATTGAGCAAAATAACATGCAGAGATGGCAGCAAAAAAAGTAGAGATAATTATGGTAATAGAAATAAGCATAAGAATTTAACCGGTTTAATAATACAATCTTACGAGCACAAAAAAATCCAGCCGAAAGAAAAATGATATAAACACAAGAACAAAGCCATTTTAAAATAAAAGTAATATACAAAAATTGATCTTTTATATCAGATCGAAGATTTTCACACATCAAAAAACGTATATTACAAAGAATTTTTACCCAATAACAAGAGGTATAGCATACATATACATATACATATCCAGAAATCAAGGTCAAAACATCAGTTTTATGGCACGGTATAGCATTCTTGTCCAGAAGTTTCTACTACTACATCTTAAAGAACCCCAAAATTTCGCTCTCTATCACGATTATCAACTCGTCATCACGCTATGATGCCTTTCATAACCATTTAATACCAAAACATAAGGGGATGCTATAAGTTTACAAGATAACCCGCGTCAATACTCTACATTACAATTAGGTGTGTAATAAACTCGTCGATGGAACAGGCTATCCATAGAATATAAATTTTCAAGCACGTTCCAGGTTTTAAAAGAAATAATGAATACATAGGGCGCAAATAAAAAACAAAAAACATAAGAAATAATTACAATTAAATTATAAATAAAGATACATAAATACCAAATATGCTAATAAAGAAAAAAATACGGAAAAGAACAGCTATTCTTATGCTTGTGATATTGCTATTAATCTATAGTTATTAATTTACCGACATACATCAAAAATAACAATCACAATCTCTACGATGAAAACAAAGCTTATACTCTATATACGCAACTTCAGTATCTTATATCACTAACAACGTAAAGAATCAACACATTAGCTTACAACACGGCACGAATCATTCACTCTAAACTAAAAACAGAATTCTGCATCAAAAATTCTAATAGGTTCTAGGCTCCGAACAAAGTAGTCATTTTACGATTTTATATTTTGAAAAAACGAAGCCTATTAGATACCCGATAATTTGAGTAAACAAAGCAACTTTACCACGACATAATTTTTACCACAAGAATATAAAATCACTTGGCGCAACAACGTAGCATATATAATGTACATCAACAAATTTTAAAAATAAAACCGACAGCACAAAACCTTTCCAACAACATTTAACAGAATATGGATGCATATTAAGAGCCTATAAATTAACGATATCAACTCTTTACTTGCAACAACTCTAAGCAATATTCATAACACATTAAGATTAGCCCAACAAGTTTCAATTCATCTAAGTTATTTATGGTAAGAACACAACTCTCGTAATATCAACAAATAAGAAACCTACGACAGCGCTACTCACATCAGCCGAAAATTCATTCTCTGTTATACATTCCTTTTCAGACATATATTTTCATTATTATTGTTCTTTCTGTGTTTGTGGGTTGCGGAAAACCTCGTAATCTTTGCTCTGGGCGTCTTATGTTTGTTGTGCTATACATAAACCGTCAAAATTGAATTCCTACTAAGCCTCATATGTATAATCTCAGAATCACATATTCATATGATTTAACCAATGCTATCAAACCGATAAAAGCAATCATTAGTTCTGAATATTATGCTAGAGGTCTTCATTCTTTCGTCTTCGTGGGTTTTTTGCTTGCGTTTTTTATGAACATTTATTTTACAGAGGGATATAAAAAATTAAAAATGTAGGAATCAGAAAATATTTGGAATGAAAGAAATCTATTAAAAAATAGAGTGATAAATATATAATGGTGGTAATAGAATAAAATTTGATTGTTCATATCACTTTAAATATATTTCGATGTGTTTAATCCAATATTCAATTTTGAAATGTATTTAGCTTGCTCTAATAAGATCTCCAAGCCCGATTAGTACAATGTCTCAATGCATATATTTAATATCCGACAATGATTTTTTGCACAAATATATTATATTTCACCATTAATTCATGATTACAAATAACCTGGGAAGGAGGTAATTTATACGTATCTATTTAGATAATAAAAAGGATCGTAATTTCGTATGTTTATCTGTGTTTTTAAATAATAAAACATATATTTTATCTATTTTTAGGAATGAAAATAGAAAACATAAACACAATAAATCTAAATGTCGTAGAATATATACAGCTTATAGCTCTTGAATCTTAAAATCTGTATTTAAGGTCATAATTTTGTTTCCGGCCAAAAGCTCTTTATTCTATAAAATTTTGCTTTTTTTCAATTAATTGAAAATATATTTTTTGTTTGCTTGAATGTTTTAGTCTGTAAGCTACCATTACACAAATGTTGTTTATCTTATATGCAAAAATCACTGTCAAAAACTAAAACTCAAAACAACCTATTCTAAGAATAAATGGTATCAAAATAAATTAAAGGAAGATATTTGAAGATTTCACGTACTATATAATACAAAAATGGTACATATTGCACAAATTCTAACCAGAATCAGTAAAAATTGTTATTTATCTTGTTAAGCTACTTTGCTAAAACTTCAATTTCTAACAAAGTTATATATATACGCCATGACTTCCCTTTACATATACTTACTATAATACAAGCAAATTATAATTAAAAGATAAGGTTTTAATTTCAATAGTAGTTTCTTATAATTATATGCAGCTTAAGATTTTTATTTTAGCAGCATGTATCAAAATTGTGGTAGTGTAAATATACAGCCTCACTGACTACATATATGCATACAAATTTTCTCTTTGCGCAAGACCATCTTTTAATATCTATATATGACTTTTTACGGCCATAATAAAATTTTCTAAACCTAATATGGTTCATAATTGAACAAACTATTTGTGTGTATAATTTTCTTACAGGGTAAAATATTAAATTATGTCATTAAAAAAAACCTTTGATGATTGTATATCTACTTTTATATAAGTTTTCTACCATTTTCACAGCATTTCTTCTAATATTTTTTAGTATAAGTGCATTTTTGATAGGCTTTTTGATCTGTTTTTAGAATATATTTGCATTCGTTTAATGGGATTATTCTATCCTTGATTCTACTGTTATATGATTAAATAGACCTTTATTTATGTATCTGTATGTACCTTTGCATTTTTATTATATTTCTTGTCATTAAACACATTTTCTAGATATCAAGAAGATAAAACAAATCTAGTTCTATAATACTGAATTTAAGAATCGATTATTAAGGGAATCAAAATATCTAGATCTGAACTAATTATTTGGAAAATAATACAAAAGGCAAAACATTCGTTCTATTTCTAAAATCAGAACTCGAACATATTTTACATTACATATAGATCCGAAACGCAATATAAATGATAAAGCAAGATTGACTTCTCTTGTATTCTGTTAATTATCATATCAACCGCAAAAGCATTTTAATGATTCTCAATCACATTTTTGCAGCCCATATTACAATAAATTTTTATATTTTTCTTAAAAACTATGATTTACCATTAAATTAAAAAGCTAATACAAGTTAAAAATTGACACAAATAATTGAGCCTTACAAATATGAAGTACTCATATTCAACTAGGAACCAAAAATAAAAATAGACTTATATCAACTAACTATTTGTCAGAATATAATTTTAAAACGGTAATAACGTATAGAAACGCATGTTCTGAAATAACGCTATGAATTTTATATCTATCCAAAAAAACCATATTTGATACGCTTTTTTTTGATTGAATCTAGATATTTACAAGTGAAAGACACAAATTTTCATATGTTAAAACTTGGGACAGTGGTAACACAATTTATAATTGGTAACGGATATAATTGCAAAGAAAAAACTTAGTTAGTCATAAATATAAACATTAGGATTCAATATCTTTATATATTATGCTGTATATACGACCGGAAGTATTGAAGGAAATAAAAGAGAGATAGAAAATAGACAATTGTATAAAATTTCTACGGAGCTGTCAAAAAAATACATGTTATATAGGTTCAAAAAGACTATTTTTATTACAGATTATATTTTTTATATAATTTATACATTAAGCTAAATCTCGATAAAGCAAAAAATAACTTTCTTTGTGCTTATAAATTAATACAAGAATTTATGCGTTTTATCAATTATTGCTATTTAAATCGAGAATGTTATATCGCAAGTTTCTTGTATATTTTTTTATTATAATATCATAATGTGTATTATAAAATTTATTTAGAAGCCTATTATGATCAGAATTAATAGAAAATTTTTATCTTCGGCTTTATAGTTTTTTATTCTAAGATACCGTTAAAGAATAAATTTCACGTGTTTCTCTTACTTATACAATTTTGATTTCCTTTTAACACAGCAATATTCAGGAGCAATAATTAAGACAAAACCTTTTTAAGTTCCTATACATTTTCGTTCCTCTTTGTCCATCGAATGCCTCTGGTCATTATTTTATATTTACAAACTTTTTTTTTATCTTGAGTTTTCGGTTGACGAGTCGATATTTAGACTTTCTAAATTGCTAGTTACACAATTGCTTGTGTTCTGCTCACTTTCAATTTTATGGATGGTCAGTCTTATGTTTATCTTCCTGGATTTTTTCTCGTGAATCTTTTAATTTCAATCTCAATTTTATGCCAAAAAAATCCGTATTTATACAAATAAAATTACAGTGCGCATACAATTGATTGTAAACTACCGAATTCGAGTACATTTTATGATGCATTGACAAGAATCGTCCGATTTTATAACATATGGAATGTTTTTTTTTTTTGCACTTGTAAATTTAAACCATTATTTATAAATATTATATTTAGCTATACTGCTGCTGTTATTATGATTTAAAGATTAGATTTAATCTTAGATCCTCTTGAATATATCATATGCGTGTGAACTCAAACTGATTTTTATTGCGTGATCAATATTTTTATATTCAAAGATATTAGAATGTTGCAAGTATTTTTAAAGATAGATTTTATTTTCAATAAGTAAATTTTTAATTCCCTAAAATCTTTCTATTTGTCATAAATTTAGAAGCCCATAATTTAAACTTCTGACACGAGATCGAGAAATATTTGGCAAGATAAGAATAAGATATTCCATTGCCTGCCGTAATTACAATGAACAGTGATTGTGCCCCTACGTAAGTATGTTTTGGTTTTCTATGATTAATAATTTTGATGTGTGTCTTCTCAACGAAAAAAAGATGGAGGATGATATCACTGGAAGAACATCTTGCAGAGAATAATATGAATAAAGAACATTGGTGGCAATAGTGGACACTATTGTGAATTTTGGAAATTTAGATGGGCCGAAGGCTATGTTAAAATTTTGACTAAGACATGAAGCGAAATTATGGATATTTAAGTAAACTATTATAATAATTCATATATAAATCCTTTTAATAAATTGATAATCTTTCATATTAATTATTTGTGCATTTTTTAATTTTATTTTTTTGCATATAATAATGATGCAGACTCTAATTGTTAAAAAAATCCATTTTTACCAATAAAAGTATCGGGAATTTGTTATTTAAACTTCGTTACTTTTTTTGAAAGGTGTTAGATCTATCAAAACCCATACTACAGCCAGCCATATAGCATATTAAATACTTATAAAATGTAATCTTATATTATTTCAATCAAATATTTTAATACTCGTCAAAATCAATGTCAAATTATCTAAAACTAAGCCATAGAGAATACTATTCTATAATATAATTTGACCATAATATATATCCTTTCTCATTGTTTTGTATTATGAATTGATTGTTTATGAGATTTATTTTCACTTGTGATTATTTTAATTCCTTGCTTGTTTTACTTGTTTAAGAATGACTTAAGATTAGTCTATAAAAAGTTTGGTAGTGCTTTTTTGCAAATTTAGCATATTGTAACGTCTTGCCTTTTAGATTTAACCTCTTTAAACATATTCTATTATCAATTTGATTTTAAACCTTTTTTTAAATGATTTTTTTACCGCTTTAGTATGCATTAATTACATGTTTGTATTTATTGATAGTATGATTTCTTTAAACCAGAAATAAGCGCATGTACAAACTTTCTATTAAGAAAAACATTTATACTATCGGTTTTGAACAGAATAAGCATTTAAGAAGGCTAGAGAGAGATAAATATGGTGATAGAATATAAAAGCGGTGTGCATTAAAGATTTTCGGAGCTGTGACTGAACAATTGCGTATTTTAAAGATGAATTTGCCTTAAAACTGGAAATCTGTGGATATAAACTGCGAATTTTTTCTCGGGAAAAGAGTCATAAGAGAATATAAATATAGACACGTATTACGATCGGAGTTGAATTTAATACTAAACAACACTTCATTTAAGAATAAAAAAACAATTTACTTACCGCATTAATTTTCGATACAGGTGTCAAATAAGCACAATAAATATATTATTACGAAAATGATAAACATACGGTCTGTATCTTTTTACTATTTTTGCTTAATTTTAAGTAGTTTTTAGATCGAAGCCTTAAACTACATATATATTATGTCTTTTTATTTATACTTTTTATACATCTTCTCTAATTCTAATATACAAAATATGAGAAAAAAATTTAATCATATTTATTATATTAATTTGCCAGGATATCATATATCAGATACCCCTTTTATATTAGTTTTAATGGTCCAAGCTATATTGATAATCTTTTTATTATTTAAATATTTAATAAAATACGCCAAAAAAAATAGAAAACACGTCCAGGGATTTATAAACATTTTATTTCGGACTTTTAAAAACGCAAGGCAATAATCACAGAATACTAACAGCCATTAAATACGATATGAAAGATGGCATACGACATTTTTGCTATCTTGAAATCTAAAAAATATCTATGTTGTATTGTTACTGTAAAGCCTCTTGTGTATCAAAAAAAAATTTGGGGTAAAGATATTGTGTATAGTCTTTAACGGTTTACTACGAGTAAATTCTATATTTAAATACGGTCACATAACAGACCCTTACGTTCGAATTATTTGTATTTGATATTCTAGATATTTTTATTATGTATATATTTTGCATACTTGGCAGTGTTAATTACCTTTTTGTGGCCCTAATCGTTTTTTGTTTCTATTTATTTTCTCTGCTTATCTTGTCTATTTTGCATTTACTACACTCTTAAACTTTTTGCCACACCTTATACTCATATTTTTAAATATATATCTATTTTATGTGAGTTTAGCAATTGTGTTTTTTTACAAATTAAGATTTATTTTAATCACAAATGTTTGCTTATATAAAAAAAAGCCTTTGCTTACTAACTTGTTGTAATATTGCCTAATTACGAACACAAATTTTTATCTACAAAAAAAAAACGTCTGTTTATTGAAAAAATCTAAAACATAAAAAAGAATCATAGGTTGTACGAAGTTATATTTAACCTTTCTATGTACATAAATATAGATTGTAAATTAATTTATATCCAACTTGATATATACCATAGACGATTCTCATATTTCTATTCGAGATAATTTTACTATACTCTTATTATACTATAAAATCAGGCGATGATGATTCAATAGTAAAATAGAATTGTTAAAATAATATAGCGGTTAGATATAATATATATATTTATAGAAAGAAGGTGTAAAAAAACGATATAAGCTTAACGTTGGTTTATTTAAACATAAGGTATCTATTTTTAGACTACTCCTTCTAGTATCATATATTTAAAATACTTAAGATCAACGGACGTCACAGTCTTGATACCTACTTATGATTTTGCTCATGTCAAAAATTGTTTCTTCTATATAATAATTTTGAATTTTTATTAAATCTTTTGCACTATTCTTTATGATTTTAACCACAGCTAGATTTCCTTTGGCATTAACACAACATATGGATCGTTATAACACGCTTAACGCATGCTTATCCCAACTTTTTCTTCACGAACATAGTACTACAAAATTTGCTTTCGATTTCATGATTTCTTCGCTATTTTATTTATTTCGTTTTCAAAATTATCTTGAATTTATTTTTCTTTACACAATTCAATTTCATATCTACTTTAAACAAACATTGATCCAGTAATATAAAAACTAGCTTTTTATTCACATAGATAACACAATAAAACACCCACAATATACCATAATTTGTATCTTCAACTTTTTACTCTATATAGTTTTTTTCACAAAATTATGCCACTTTCAACGATTCTTTTATTAAGACTATTATGCTCCAGGATTACAGAATTTATATAACTTCATATCTACACTGTCCACATTTTTCACTGCTTTCTCCTTTTCCAAATTACACTATATGATTTTAATTTTTTGCTTTAAGAATATATCCATCTAAGTGACATTTTTACAAAGAGAACGATTCATTCTTTTGACATTATTCACCTGCTAAAATTGTATGACGTATTATCTCATGCATAGAACTCCTCACATATTCATTAAAAATACACATTTCATATTCTTAAATTCTTTACTATGTACAAATATCATTATATTTTTCGCATGCTCCTTCTTTTTTTCCCTTCTATCAACTATATTTATCTTCTTAAACTATTGATTGCAATTAAATTTTTCTAAAGTTCATTCTATTCCCATCACGATTTCATATACTTTATTCTTCTGGTTCTTTAAACTAATTTTATTTGTGAAGACGTCATATTTATCTATTAACAGGGTTTTTAAAAAATGAAAGTCGTTCCAGATTAAACAAATAAATTGATAATTACATCATACCGGGCGTTCTTGCGGTTTACTTGGTTTGCATTGTATATGCACAACCGAATTAGTCCAAATTAATTAGATTGCCGTAATCCATATTTCTAAATACACCGTTGCAACTAATCGTCGCCACGAATTTATAAAGCTCATTCAATCATTACTTTTTAGACTTTAACTATTTTTAGATATGATTTAAAAGCTTTTTTTAAAAACTTAATATCATAGCCGAAAATACATAGTATATAATTCCTACGAAAAATTGCATGTCTTCTAACCAATTTATATAATTATTTTATCAATAGTTTCAACGTTCAATTTGTTGCGGCTGCGATTTAAATAACTTATATTGTATAATTCAATTTTTTTGTTTAAAGCATCTTTCAAACTAGGATATAGAAATATATCATTCTTCTCAAATTCGATTATGCCGCTCTTTACGAAAACATTTCTCAAACATCTTTATCTGTAATCAACAAAATAGTTATCATAGAGAATCCAATATGTTGCACGTATATCTCATTACCTAAACCATCTATTTTGTGTGTTCAAAACACCTTTGGCTCGATTTAAGAATCTACGGAACTAGAATTATCGATACATTTAGAAATTTTCTTTTTTAAAATAATCATATTTTTCATCAACTTAAATTTTTCTATACTTCGAGCATGCAATCAACTTCTTAAGACTTATTTATGGGTGCGATTTGTATTATGCCCGCTCAAAAAACCCATCACTTTTCTGCATCACATAAACTTCTCTGCTCAAATTATTTGTCTATAGTATACGCTTTTAGGCATGAACTGTAAATTATTCGAATATTTTTGTATCTAAAAATCAAAGGATATAGTACCAATAGGTAATCAATAATAATTCAAAGTGCGATACAAATTTCCTCTTTGGCGAATGCTTCTATTTTATTCTACATCTTATTGTCAATATCAGTAAATCTTATTGTCATAGTATTCTAAATATATCCATCTTAAAGGTCTGAGATAAAGATTATCATGATAAGAAAATTTTGGGGTTCAAATTATTCTATATTGTATTAAATTCATAATTGAGCTACTAAAATGTGTAATGTTTTTTATATAACGATACCTTAGTTATTTGTGCATTTCAAGACATATCACAACGATATTTTTTATCTGATGAATAATTTAATAACAAATTTAATATAATTTCTTATTATCTGGAGAATAAAAATGAAAGCAAATACACATATATTCGTAATAAACAGCAAAGACTTAAGAATGTGGTGCTACATGCCAATACAGGATCTTTTTATATGTATTCAATTCATGTTTTGAAATAAACTGTCTATAATTTTACGCCTTTTCTGTGTTATATATGCATACAAATAAAAAAATTTGAATTAGCAAAAATTCCCGAAAATATCGGGCTTGATCAAAGAGCACAAGTATTTTACCACAAAGCATAGAATAGAAAAAAATATAAGATGTGTGTCAATTATGATATTTGGCTGCGTATACACAACCAAGTAATTCCAAATCTTAAACTTATATAGTGATTGAATAATAAAACTAAATCAAGGATATATTTACTGTGCCAAAGACAATATAGATTCTATATCAAAATCCTATTTAAACCACTAAAAACTCGAAAGATACTATTGCTTTAACTTCCTCATATTAAAATAAATCAGGAGCGCGAAAGATACAAAAAACAAACCAAATCGACATATTTTTTCCTTTATTCACAATTATATGTCTTATAATCTTAAGATTATGTAATGAAATATGCCAAAATGTCATGATTTGAACTTTTAAAATCATACATCAACTATAGAAACTAATTGATAACCTAGATAATACCAACAAGCAGATGATATGGCACAAAAAAATATCAATTGATAAAATCCGTCTTCTTTTGCATTGCAAGAAGGTTAAACAATGCATTTCATATACAGATTTTATATTAAAACACGCTTTTATATTCTCTACGTGGTTCTAATGTACATATGTACCAGTTTACTCTTTTTTCAAATAATACTTTGTGATTTTAGACTCGCAAATATATTTTACCCGCTTGTAATATATTCTAAATATGATGTGAATACAGCTTTTAAGATAGAAACTATGTATAGTATAGTCAGTTCGACATGATATAGCTTAGACCCATTGTTTTATTATTATAAATGTGTTTAAAGATATCACAATATTATTTGTATGTAAGATTACCTAAAAAATACCAATCCTCGGTTTAGATAATGAATTTGTCAAAAAAATTATTAAAACCAGACAAGCTATTTTTGCGGATCGTAAAAATTTCCTTTATATTTCTATATGCTTTAAACAAACCTTTATTTCTTTTTATTTCTATATGCTTTGTATAAAACAAAATTTCTTTTAAAATTCTATATGCTTTAAATAAGACAAAAAATTATTTACAATTTAAAATATATGATACAAAATGAATTGAAATTATTATAATACAATAATAAACAAATCAAAACGCTGGAATAAAAGAATAGGATTTTAAAATCTGATTTTAAATTAAGAATGATGAATAGAATTATCAATCCATTAAAGTTTATTTTATTGGATTTATTTGTTAGAAAAGAGGCTGAAAAGTCAAATAGCTTTAAAAAAGAGAAAACGATTAATCTGTTCAACTTAGGTTCCCTCACCTTTACATATTAAATAAATTTTATGTATAATACTAAATTTCGTAAGTTTTATTGCTATTTTATAATATTTTTTGATAGTTTCTTAATATAAATTCCAATGAAAAAATAATAATATTTTATTTATGAGCGTAAAATACCAATTTTTATGTTTTAAGTGCATAAAATGCATCATAGAAGCGAAGTTGCTATCTTTAAACACATTTTTTCCTAAAAAAATCGTAAATTTTATAAAAAGGTACACATAGGCATATTAGTTGTAATATGAGTTTATTATATTAATAAAAACCGATTTAGATTTTGCATAGCTGCATCTAGTTAAAAGGCCAAGTAAGGCGCACAGATACCTATCACATATATATTGATAATTCGGAATCATATTAGAATGTACAAAGATCCATAGAAAATTTTTTTCTTCTTACATACACTTATATCATTAAATTAAATATTTTATGCCTGCACAAAAAACCTTAAGGATGAATAAAAAAAATTGTTATATGCATAATCTCTGTTTTTTAATGTACATTGTGAATTATCTTGGCATAATTATAGGTTTTCAGACATATTTAATCTGTTACGATTTAATTAGAGAAAAAAAATAAATCACCATAAAATTTAGTTTTATATATCTTTAAAAAATGCATTGGTGCTTGTCTTCAATTTCATGTGAGATAAATAGTCATGAATTTTTTTCACGTAAAATCCAATGTTCAACATGCATAATTTATGTGCAGCTTGCCAATCATCATGCCCCCTTTCATAGGGCTTATATGTGTTAGCATTTTTTTACAACATTTAAGTGTGAAAAAATACCTGTATGCACTGTTTTTAAGTTTAAATTTGTAAAAAAATACACCTATAGATCTTATAGGATATATAGTTTTTTAGATTTTCTGATTATTCTTGGTTTTAAAAATGGTTCTTTTGCAACGGATTATGACACGTAAATAGTTCGAATACGCATTTAATATTACTTTATTTGTGTTATAATCATGCATTTTTTCAATAAATATTAGAGAATAATCTGGAACTTATCGTCTTTTTTGTTTGCGGCATACGGATTTATTGAATTCTTTCGAATCATATAATATTATTTTGTAAATTTAAATACTAAGCGAAAAAAATCGAATGAATCTTAGTAAAATTAAATGAAAAGATTAACAGTTAGCGACCTAGTTTTGAATTCAAAAAAATATTTGGTTATTGAAATGACCTAATATAATTATATTAAATATAAACAATTATATGCAATCCGCTATATTAAGAAGTTACCGTACTAAATGTTAGTAAATTAGGCATGTTTTTCAAAACAGCTTTATTTTTAGAGGGCTAAAATTTCATGTTATACATTTACTATCTTTGACAATTTAGTGATACATAGATCTAAAGGTAATTTTTTGCTTTTTTACATATATTTTTGTTAATATCACGTGCATAATATACATATAAAATGCTATAATCTAAGTTTGACTTTTGCTTGCTCCTAAAACGAAGAGAATCGAAAATATCTTAGGTGATACTGTTAATCTGAAAGATATCTGTATACGTATTTTCTTTATTTAGAACGTCTGTTAAAATAAAAAAATAAAATATCTTATATTGAAAAAGGTGCCTTCTAATTACTCATGCTAAAAAGTATGTAAGTATTTCGAGAATAAATAGCATTTTGTGGTAATATTGAACTGATTAAGATTAATTTAGAGTTTTCGTTTGAATACTAGACTCAAGAACCATTTTCTTAGAAATCCTTATCTATGATATATCTTTTAAAAACCATTTAGAAATATTATCTTGTTGTATTACTTAACATACATAAAATTTAATGCATGAATATATGTGATGTAAAAAAATGTTTGTTTTACGCCTGATGTTATTTTTTTTGTCAATCTTAACTGTTTTATCTTTAAATATTAATCATGAAGAAATCAAGCCAAAGCTACAATATGTTGTTTTTAAAAGCATAAAAGATGTCTATTTTATAACTCTTTATATAATGACGAAATATGAAAAATCTAAATATGAACTTTATACTAAATATTATTTGTTCATACTCATATATTTCTGGAACGATCTTTTATCAAATCTTGCTATCACCGTATCTGTGGTAAATTTGTCATTTCATTTGAACATATTTTTATAGATCAGCGATAGGAAAAAGGGGAAAAAATATCATTGCTGTGACTCATTTTTGTATTATTTTGTTGCTGTTGATGATGATATATAGGTGAATTACGTGATAGAAGACATATGAGTTTAGTATACGCTAGTGTGATAACTAGTTGGAAATATATTCCTGGCTCTTGGTAGGTTATAGAAAGATATACATGGCATAATGTGTGGAACATATACTCTTAAATCAAAATATTGGCCATTGATTTCATAAAAATGTGCCTAAAACAAGAATTATCTTTGCATGTTTTGCAAGATAAATTTTGCCATTATCACCATTATCATTCGCTTTTTACAAAAGTTTACCAATAAGGACTACAATTTGTTGTGTGAATCTATGTTTTTCTTTTTGTATTAAATAATATTTTGCTAGAATTCATAATTATAGCTCATAATTATCAAATCGAAAAACCTTTATGTTGCATGTATTAATTAGAATGTTCTCCTAATAGGATAGACTAATTTTTTTTCTGGATTTGCAGCTTTAAGATTTAATACAATAAAAATTATGCTAAAAATTTTAAAATTTTTATTAGTACTCATAGGAATTTAATTCTAATTCATTAGTAAAATTCATTTTATTTTTTAAATATGGATTTATGGAGGCTAATAGTTATAATGCTTTTTACGATTTTATTTTTCTGTGACAAAATTTCCTGGCTCAACAGAATAAGATTAGAATCTTCATTTTTTATATATACAGTTCTGATACGATGATTTTATTATAACATAACAAAAGGTAAATCATGGGATTCCTTTATGGAAATTGTGTCTTTGTCTGTCATATCTTCAACATTGGTTTGCATACAATATTTCTCTTTCTATTTAATAATACTTATGCCAAGAAAACCTTTTAAATAAAAGTATGCCGTATTATTACTTAAAAAAATAAAAAATCACAAAAAGTGTATTTACATGCTTAAATGCATGTAAATTTTCTTTTAATATAAACTTGAAACTACGATTGTGTAATCATTGTTATTAAGAATAAATGTAAAATAAATTTATTCCATATTTTTCCAATCTTAAATGTATTTTTAGTTTAGCTTTATCATATAAATTAATTCTATTTAAAATACAAATTTTTTTTATGAAATTATTTTATGATAAAATTGTTTTGTAAACGTTTATTAGTTGATTATTTTACTTTTACTTCTAAAAACTCAACTACTAAAATATATATTTTTAATAATATAATAATTAAAAAATATTTTAGGACTTAAAATGGTATCTTCAACATTAAGCACGTGTTATAATATAAAAATTAGAAAAAAAACGCAATTATGATCTTTTAAGTTTAGAACAACATAGTTTTATACGACAAAAAAATGCCATGCTTTGGCTTGTTTTTTTTAACGGCACACGAAACACTAGAGAAAAAGCATTTAATGCACAGTTATGCATATATAAAGAAATTTTTCGCATGTATTTGTATGCAGCAAGTGAGCTTAAGCACGAAGAAACACCTATAATTATTTATGATATGACAAAATTTAATATTTTACTATTTCAGTATCACATGCAAATATATACAGCAACAAACTTGTATAAAGAAACAAAAATTTTTTATATGCTGAGGCAAGTTTTTTGAAAACTTACACAAAAAAACCAATATACATTCTATATATTAGAAATATATGGCAATAGATAATGTTTAAGAGCTCGCTAAAGGAACGTTTACACAAACTCATCGGATGATGATATGACAATTTAAAGAGTAGATTTACTATAGAATACACCACATGCCTTCCAGTAGTATAAGAAAAAGTGGTTAAATTCGTAAATAATAATTTATATTTTTTTAAATAAAATATTAAAGTGATAAAAATGAATAAAATTGTTGTATGGATAATAAAAAAAAAATCAAATTATAGATTTAAAATGCTGTTACTACGAATTACGATGTTTCTAGGACATTTAAAATGCTATAGAAACTATCATGTGATTTTTGTTTAAATTTCCAATAAAATTTAAATGTTATTTGAAATAATTTTATTTTCACATTACATAAAAACCAAGGCATATTATTGCTAGATAAAGCAGATTTTAATTGTGTTCAAACTTATAATGCACATATATTGAAATATATCCAGTTTGTAAATTGTGTATATTTATAAGGGTGAGGTGATTTTTTGAAAAAATTTAGCGATAAAATACTAATTTTGAATAGTTGAAGCGCAAATAACACAAGTAAACTTGTAAAAAGCATCCGTGAAATGCCATCTATTTTTATAAAAGAACTATGAATGTTTACTTCTACTTTACTATAAACAAATTTCTCCAAATATAGTTCTATCGTACTTTGTTCGTTTACAAAAAATAATAAACTTACAAGACAATTAAAACTAACATAAAAATATATAAGATTCAAAATTGGTTGCATAGATTATAAAACTAATCTAGCCTCTTTATGCCTTTATTACAACTTCCTGTATTTAAGTGAAATTTATGTTTTCATACTGTATCATGACTCGTCCATTTTCGTGACACAATTGTATGAAATCTGTTATTTTTTTGTTTTTGTATAATTATAAGCAAAAATTAAGATATTCGAAGTTGAGTCACCGTATTTACTATTTCTTGGTGTTTATATACATAACTACGTAAAATATACATATCGCGCCGATATTTATACCATATTACAGATATCAATATTTTTAGTCCATTTAAATAATCATTTTAACGTAAAAATTTTATGTGGGATACTCGAATTAATTTTTTTTCTTCAATATTATAATTTACATAAAATATTTAGATTTTAAATTATTAATTATAGTTTTGTAAAATATTGTCTTTAGGCTCATCTGCATTTTTCTAAGCTGTCATTTAATCAATATATATAATAAAAAAATGAGAGTCAATTATAATATGGGTTTTTGTTTTGTACATGCATCGTAAATTTTACAAAGAATACATGGAAAATAATACAGATAACATATAGTTATAGCATAAAAAAAGATAAATAGAATTGATAACATTTATATCAGAACTGATAATTAAAACAGATTATCTTTTTTCTTATATATATGTAATAAATGTATTGATTATCGTATAAAACTATCATAAGTAATTAGAAAAAAATAAATGCGTATGGGGTATGTAATTTTTTTTTGCATTTTTATTTTACTATCATATTTTCAGAATGTATGATGACATCTACATTCACTTGATTGTTTTTGATAATCAAAAAAATGTTATTGGTGTACGAATTCTGTTGTTTCTCAATTTTTCCTGCAGACACTGACTAGCAGCAAATCGAATTATACGGAATTCATCTAACATTTTAATTTTCCAAAGGTTGGATTTTTGATTGTACTGTTTTAAGTATTATCTATAGTTTTAGAATAGGCTGAATTTTTTAACCAATTATATGTGTGATTTTTACTAAGTGTGTACAAGTAACAAGAACAGATTATAGCCAGAGATTTATGCGCAAAAACATCAATGAAATAAAGTCAAAATTCTACAATAAATGATTAAGGTAACCCATGTATCTCATAAGCAAGCTCCATAAGAATGTAGAAAATAAAGTGTTAAATCGGATTTTTAGGTTTAGAAAATTATTCATTTTGAAAGGAAAAGAGATGGCAAATTGTAAGGCTAATAGCTAAGCTACAAAAATATTGTTAATATAATGATTAAAATTTGTATATGACTTTCAACAGTATTTTTTATAATGCAGATATAAAAAAACCTTATTTACTGCACATATATTTTTTCAATACTACAATTATATAAAATCGTTTTTTTGCTTTTGGAATTATAATTCCAACGTTTTGGACTTAGCCGTATCCTAATACATATATAAAAACTGTGATCATACGAACTTGCCATAAATCCTAAAAATAAAACTTCGTGTTATAATTGCTTTATTATCGAAAAAAATGAATTTTTTTATGATAAAAACGCTGCTTCATCTTTACAATTAAAAGGTAAATTCACAGTTTATATTTCTGACTGAAATGAATGTAATAAATGATTACGATAATATAAAAAAAAATCTAGATTTTATGCATAAAACTTAAAACGTGCCACATCACTAGGTGCCCAATACCATTATAAAAATATGAAAAAGTATACGTCTTATATTAATCAAGTGACTTTCATATAAAAATTCGTATATAAAGACATAAAGATTTGTATCATAATAGCATGCAAATTTTATTCTTACATTCATGGACAAGTGGTCTAAGTATTATAAATCACACAAAATTGATTTCCATACCTTTCTTGATGATCATCTTAACCTTAAAAAATATTAAGCAGAAAACTGATTAAGGCACACTACCATCTTGAAATACAAACAGGCAGACTCGACTATTAAACATAAACTTTAATAATATCATATAACACAGGCAACAAATAGGAGATATGTGTTACAGGACCTAAGGTTCAAACGATAGCTCAGCATCTCTAACATCAAGTATATTCCCGAACAACTCATCTAATTTATCATCTAGAAAAACAAGTCACTTCAATGTAAAAAAGCATTGGCATCAGTAGGAAATCTAACCTTAACACATCATCGACAAACACACATATCAACGCGAATTTCGCAACAAGAATCTCTAGAAAAAATGAGATTTGCAAATGAGAAAGCTTTCTGGAAACACAAATAAGATGCCTAATGATAAAAACGATATAATTTTGCTGAGTTTATAAAATACGAAAAAAAAGGATAAAACACAGAAAGAGAGGTACAGAAAGCAGCATAAAAGACTTAAGCTCAGATAAATGACATAGGTTTACATACTTTAAAGTCAAATAATAAAGGATTATCATATCGCACAAAAAGAAATCAAAACTCAGGTAACGCACGGACGTATCTACTTAATCACACAAAATATAATATACTCAGGGTTAAACACATATTAAAATTTTACTAGCGTCACACAAAAGGGATTGTCATAACAGAAAAAACATTCTTATGACTGGTAGCAACGTGCACAAAAAACAAAACGAACTCAAAATAAATATCATGGGCTACAAAAACGTCAATATTTTACATACTAACCAACATGAGGATGCACAGACAATACAGAGAACCATTAACATCATAAAAAATTTTCATCAGCACTTATAACTGCCAAAATACAAAATGTTGAATCTGCTGAACACGGCATTTACGGATAAATTTAACGCTATAATCAGATAATATACACATACAAAATACAGCAAATTATACTAAGAACAGGGTAGAACACATCTAAAATATAATTATTAATGTTGTGATACCGTCATATAACTCATAGTCTTCATAAAACTGTATGCACCACCTCTGAGCTACGAAAAAACTTAAAGAACACCGTATAACTATATTTTGCTGGATTTTCCACATGTTCTAGATATAATACAGCTCTATTTTCGGACAATTAATAAATTAATATGCATTGAGACATAGTAAAATATCATATCACAAAAAATCTACAAAGAACACAATATGTAGCGGAAACATTTCAAACGATCTTCTACATTCTAAGTATAAAACAATGCTGATAATTCCAACTCATAAAATGTCTTTACCCAACTCTTTTTTTTTCTTTTCAATTTAGGTGAATTGAATAACATTAAACTTCATAAATTCTTGCTACACGGAATTAAATCAGCACAGTATGCATCAAAACAAAACTCGTTGGCTAACTCCAAACCAGATCACAGCACATAATTCATTTCTATCTGAACGCAAACAAAATTTAAAAACACGGTTCCACCACATTCTGATTCACAATCTTCTAATACTTCTTCTATGCTGGTTAGAAATAAAAAAATCGCGAACTACACAAAACCTTTATAGAAAGCCAAACAATCAACACATTTTTTATCAATAATAGCTGTAAAAATCCTAGAGAGATCATAATATTGTTATTGCATCACTGCAAGAATGCCATCGTCTACTCGTTCTACAACCAAATCTATAAGTTTCGTCATCAAGTCTATCTCTGTCATGACATATACAACTCTACTTGTATTTTCTGAGCATACATTACAATAATATCTATATAATGTATGACAATTATATTGTGAAACTTCAAGAGTGTCATTTCATGAATTCAATGAACATGCCTTCTTATAAAACTAACAGTCAATGGCTCTTTACACTACTCGAAAAAGATGCTCACATTTACATACAATTTTGTAATGTATTTCTGGTTCTAGATCAGCTATAGATTACCACACATCGGTCACTTTTTTTTCTGCATCATCTTCTTGTAGGATTTTATTTGTTAGAGGGATTGAAAATTCTATTTATAAGCAATTACATGAAAAAAAAAATTGCAAAACAGCAGGAAAACATAAAGTAGTATAAATTTTTGCAAAAATAGTGTTTTATATCTATTGAAATTGAAAACACAAACCGAATATTAGCAAAATTTGTATTTACCATTGAGACATTCATTATATGAAGCTAAGACAAGTTTCATATCTTATATCACAGAATTTTGTATCCGATTACATATTCTATTTGCTTGAATTTTTTGTAACAAGTTATCGTAACTAATCAAAACATGGTTTTGTTATTTTTAAATACAAGAATAAATTTGCATTTTATTATACTCTTATATTTATAAAGAAATGAAAAAAAACTTAATATATTGATGTTTTTGGATATATAAAATTTCTATATTTTCCATTAAATTTTTTTTATAAGTTATATCTAAGAATAATATATAAATTTGAAAAATATATATAGTTAATTGTTAAAAACTCTTTTATGATAAAATTTTGTTGGCTTTTTTTGTATTACAGAGTTAAAGCTTTTTTTTTATAAGAATTTCCTTCGAAAACTGTAGTGAATATAATATTATCTATTTTTTCGTGTGATTAAGCACTACAAAAAGCAATACTGCTTGTCCTAAAATTGAGCAAAATTTGATCATGATCAGTTTTATATGCCAATAAAGTCAAAGCTCTAATGTAGCAATAAAAAATTTATAATTCCCATATCTTATTAGGTGTTTAAGTAGACTCATATGTTCTAACTAGCCACAGACTTATTTCACAAGAAAACGTTGGAAAAATGATTTATATACTACAGCAAAATAATTAAAGTGATCAAATATTTAAGATGATTTAAAATTCTTATTTTCAGCTTCATAATTATACATCCTTCATATATAAGAATTACAAAATAAAGTGGCTAAAATAATAGAAAAAATAGAATAAAATAACAAATTTACAGCAAGTTGTAGATTAGCCGGTTTTATGATTAGATTTGTAGCAATTACAAATGTAATTAAAGGATTTTTAGAAGATTTTATTATATTTATGAATAAAGAGAATATCATAATTTTTATTGATTTTTACAATTTACAAACAAAAAACTTATTTTTATTTTAATCACTCTCATCATAAAAATCTTAAAAACCAAATACTTAAAATTATACCAATTATAACAAAAATAATTCATTTAAATTATTTTCTTCTTTTAAAGTTATGTTCTAAATATGTTATTATACAAACAAATTATTACAAAAAAATATGATTAGTCTTTTAAAATAGAGTAAAGATTATATAAATATGCCTAATGTATTTATAACACATGATATTGTTTTTTGTATCTTGATTATATTTAAAAGATTAACTTATGGTGTTATTAATCATTTTTTTGCCATTATAGAAATATCTTAATTTTGCAATTTTTATATGTTTTAAAATTTAGAATTAAAAACAATCAACTTATAGCATATAAGTCCGTTTACAGTTTAACAACTCTAAAGTAGGATAAAAATAGCTATATCTTAGAAAAACTTTTATTTGCAAAGATAAAATATTTTACGAAATAAAAATGGACTCTTATATATTCCAAACAATAAAAAATCAAATATTTCACACCTTTCTATATATGAACCGTTAGAAAAATACATAAAAAATATGTTAAATAGTGCACGTTATACCAAATAAAGAAAAAACTTTATGAATATAGTTCTATAAAAATATCTAATCCCTCATATATATGACTATGTGGCTGCTATTCTAATATTTATATTATGATTTTTTCTACGGAGAGGTGTGTAAATTTTTTACAGACAGTATATGCTAATTAAATTCATATAAGACAAAATATAATCTAAAAATGATGTTTTTCAATTGTAAAAAAGCACTGAAATATTAAAATGGTATAACAATAAATATCTTTTAATTTCTCATGTAGCATTTAATTATGAGCAACAAAAAAATCGCAATATAATGACTTAAGAAAAACAAAAAAAAATTAACTTCCCTGGTGTGATTTATAAAGAATGGCTTTCAAATATTCACTATATATTTGCAAAAAAAATATCGCAATATTCTACTGTTAATCCATCTACTTAAAATCTTATAAAGAAAAGAAAGATTCTACGTGTTTATGCTAAAATTATAGTATTTATGCGAATATAACCAGGCAAAATGCAGAATGCCATTTTCTTATCTTTCTGTTTACAATAATAAATCTTTCTATTTATTAATTTTGTAAAGTATAATGCTTTTTAAATTAAGAAAAAAAATTGTATCATGGATTTTTTTTTAACACATGTTCTTAGTGCGTATATAAAGATGTTTTTACAAAAGTAAAACAATATAATTTAATGTATTCGCCACCTTTACAATTCTTAATATATCTCAAATATAAAAATGGCTATTTTACTTGCATTATTTGTGTAAAGTAGATAGGTGTAAAATATTGGAAAAAAATGTAACTTTTCATATTACTAATTGCTTCTCTAAATTTATATACAAGAAGAAGGATTAGTCTTATGCAATATTATGTATAAAGCTAAGATATCGCAATTATAAATTGTGAAATAGATAAATCTTCTAAATTTTTGTGCAGTACTACTGTAACAATTTTATTAAAGTAAAAATATCGATTTATTAATTTACGTATACTTTTTTTTTAAATTATGATTAAGTTCACATTATCTTATTTTTATTTGTTATGTTTATCTTAGCCAAAAAAATATATTTAAACCTATTTTCTAAAATCTAAACACTTAATAAACGCAATTCTATTAACCATAAATAATACTATTTTTTAACTATCCCTTTTGCGAAATTTTATGTTTTTAATACAAAATCCAGTAGTTTCAATTATTAATGCTATATAATACAACGGTAAATGCCGCACATCCTAATAAATTCATTTTTTCCATATAATGATATTTTTAAGGAGCTATAAAATCTCTAATTATATTAATTCTAAGTGCTATTCTGTTTAAGATTACGGTTTTGATATAGAAATAAACTAAAGAATTATAAGAATTAATAGTTCTATGCTGTAAAAGATTTAGGTTTTATAGCGAAATAAATGCAAGAATCTATAAGATTATTAACTTTCATGCAAGGATCATATGAAATGGACGCCATTCAATAAGAAAATAAAGAAAACAAAAAAATATTTAGATTTTTAAATAATAAAAGGGCTTGTGAAATCAGATTGTGTGTTGTTTAGATGATTTTGCTGGTTTTTATATGAAAGTATTTTTAATTACAGAATAATACCTTTTTTTATAAACTTTATAATATTCTTTTGCATAAAAGTTGTAATTCAATTAATACAATTTCTTTTCAAATATATTGTTAGCATCTCCAAATACGACTATATTTCTAGCAAAGATCTTAAGAAATCCGTCTTTATTTCTTTTTTTGTTAATATAATTCGTTTCAACCCTGCAACATAAATAAACAGTGTATCATCAAAAAATATAATAAAATATTTTCCGGTCAAAGATATTTTTTATTTAATATAATTCAAAAAACACATAAAAATACCATCAAACCTTTTTATATGATATATAATTTGTTATTTAAGATTTTTTGTATTTAAAAATTAGTTTTGGCTTTTTTGTTGTATATAATATATATAATTATATCTATTATTAATTATTACACAATCGATTAATTTATGCAAATTATGTGCAATTAATTCTAAAAAACTTGTTAAATCTATACTTTTTTTACATTTTTAGTTTTAGAAAAATAGATAAAAACTAAGTTAGAACATATAAATTATTATTTACGGGTACCAAATTTTTTTCAAACTTCTTAATTGTTATTTATAAAATAATCTAAAAATTATAGAAGCGTTTAAATAAATTAGAATTTTAAATAGTATAAAATATTGAGTTAATACTTATTACAATACGAATCCATTAAATTTTTTTATGGGAAGTATTTAAAAATTTGGAATAATATAAACGAAAATATATTTCAGTTTGTAAAAAAAAAGATCTGTCAATACAATATAGAAGCACCACATAGTAAAGCATTAGATTTATCTTTGCATTTTATCGAATAATTAAACAATTTTGAAACAATTTATGCACTACTTTCTGACACTCTATACAGGTCTTTTATTTATGAATACCTGACGTGTTATGAAAAAACTAACATCTGTGATTATAAGAGCTCTAAAGGATGTTGAGTGCAATGCAAGTGCATATAATTTATCCTCTAAAAATAATAAGGAATAAAGAGGGAGCAGTGTACGATTATCGTAAGAAACGTAGCAGCTGTTAAGGACATTGAAGTGTGCAATTGTAGAATTTTGGCCGTATTTAAAAGCCTTAAAACTACATAATATTGTAAATATTAATCGAATTAATAATTAAAACAGTTTGTAAATATGTATATAAAAGATATGCATTTTTTTGTTATAACACAAATACAAAACAATATTATTTTTTCAAATGTAAATTGTACACGGACATTTTTATCACATAAAAAATAATTAAAAATAAGCTATTGAATATCTATTATATTTAGATCTTCAATTTTTTAAATAATTATTGACCATAAGTTCGCTAAATTTTTCTAGATATCCTTTGTATATTACGGATCGTAAACAAACTAAAAAAAATGTAAAATTGTATTGCATATCTTTATATACAACTTTGTGTTTTGTAAATTTATTATCAGTTGAATTATTTTTTTGAAAAATGATATAAATTTATCAATGGATAGAGTACATTGAATTATGATTAGTTCTTAATATAAGCTATTCATACTGTCGATACGTAAATCTTTTATAAGAAAAACTTGTTAATCGTGTTTATTAAAACATCTTTTATATTTTTTTATTACTTTTATGAATTAAAAAACTTTAATGGATGTACTTATAACTTAGAACAATCTTTAATTTTCATATTTAAACGCAAACTGCATTAGAAATTTCCCATCATATTTGAAAACTTCAGCATATTTTTTCTGTAGTAAACTTCTATAAAACTCAACAAAGAAATCAACGGAGGGCTTCGAATTTGGTGTGTTCTCCGATATACCTTTTTTGAAAAGGAGACTTCGTACTGTATACGGATTAAATGGATTCCCTTTATTTTTATTTAGAAGCAACATGTAAATGTATTTTTGCCTTTCCGTCATCTCTTTCAATTTTTCTGCAACGATTATATATTTTTTTCGTTTCAAAATGCTTTTTTTGCAGTTTTCCTCCATAACGTCTTTATCGTGAATTTCTTGTGAATTCTTAATTTCCTTGCTGGAATCTGTTAATTTTTCATATTGCTTTGCTGTTTTTTCCATAAACTCTATGAACGTATCTAAAAATTCATTGATTAAATCATCGCTTTCATTCTTGTGTGGGCTGTTACTATTTTTTATTTTCTTTTCTTGCTGAATAGCTTCAGTCTGTGATTCTGTAATTGTATTTTGTAGCGCTTCTTTAATTTTTGCGTCTTCTAATACCGGTTCGACAATAAAGCTATATTTAAACCAGTTTTCTTTATGAATTCCTCTAAACTTATTTTCTTTTTTGTCAAAAATGTACATAATATCATTTTTTTTGTCAGTAATACTCTCTTTACTTGATTGCGATTCATTGTCTTTTTTCAATTCATGTGAGCTCGATGATTCATTTTCACCACTTATAAAAGAATCAATACTTTTCTGACTTTCACTTGCATCTGTAGATTTTTTTTTATTCATTTTTCTATTTTTTCTTGATTGTATGCTATCTGACGATTCTTCTTTTCCCTTTTTCATTTTAAAGCAAATTTACGACGATTAACTATAATATATAAATATATTTGTGTAAGAGCCATTGGTTTTTTTTTGAACTAATAATAATCGAATCTTAAAAGGAGTAGACGGTTTTTTATGTTTATCTTTGATTTCAAATGATTTTTTTATCTGATTCAGATGAAATCAATAAAAAAAAAGGACTTGGAGTTTCGCATAAATGAGTTGTCTTGGTATTCATCATTTAAAAAAATTATTACGTCTAATAGAAATCATTTTTAAAGTATTAAATCACTTATGAACCTGTGAATTCTGGTGAGACAAACAAAAAACAGTTAATACTAGTGAATATACGCTATAAACCGACGTTAGGTGATGTATAAGACGATAATAAAAATAACACACATACATACAACAAATCTAACATGCTTGTTTAGGTAAAACAGTTTTAGGCAAAGATGTTATATTATGTACATTTACCCGTATTATATGCCGTATTTTATGTTAGAAAGATAAACAAAAATATAAGATAAAATATAAAAATAAGTTCACATCTGCTTTTTATGGAGCAAAACGGATTCAAAATATTTTTTATGACAATCGCATTAAAGCGAATCAAATTGACTTGTTAGATTTTAAAAAAATATTTCAAGAGAAATTAATGCCTCAGAACATTGCTTCATGATTTTGGCACGCTAAAATATTGTAAAAAAAGATTTTATTTATAATAAATATTTATAAGAATATACAAACAAATTTATATATTACGAAATTGTAAATGACATATAACACATACTTTTATATAAATTTTTATGATCGTATGTAACTCACATAAAAAAATATAGTTTGGAGCGTTTTGATTTTTTCTTTCATTTATAATACTGTAGAATTATAAATAAAGACATTTTCGGCTGTTTATTACACTATGTTTCTATGCATAAAGACAGTTATTTTAAATTTTTTTAGAATCTTATTAGAGCTAAAAAATTATTTGTCATTTATGCAAATTGATTTTTTTTAAAATGGCATCAAATTTTTACAATATGCATTTTGCAATATAAATACACAACAAAATTCCGACATATAACATATATTGTCATGATAAGAATTTTTTGTGCTTTCATGTACTTCTAAAGCCAAAAAAACAAATTTTTTTAGTGTGCTTTATGCTTTAATAAAATTATACATACAGTATATATACCTGAACGCCAGCGACGATTTGTAATGGATTTTGTTATAACACACCTAGATATATTATTTGTATGTATATTGAACTCTTTTTATTATAAAATATACTATATCTATAACTGCATTTAAATTATTGCTGTATTGTGTCTAAAATTATTAGAACTTATATATATTGCATAAATGCAGAAATATACTCAGAAAGCTAATTTTACAGCATAAATTTTAAGCATTTGAGTGTTTTTAATACAACAACATATGCAGTCTTCAAATATTAAGTTATATTCTTTTTGCCGACAGAAAATTTAAAACATATAAATAAAAATTTATCATTCTTTAAATGTGAAATCTTATTATCAAAAAAATGAATCGAAACTAACAAAAGCAATATTGAGCTATTATTATATATTTTGTTATAACTTAATATTTTCTAAATGTATTTTGTTCTCATGCATGTATTTTTTCATAGGATAATATTTATATAATCAGAATACTATATAATTTGTGTCAAAAGGCAGCTTTCTAGATCCAATCAAAAATCTTATATCTTGTATCTCCTACATAACAACAAGATATGTGACACTTGATTTTTTTTTGATTTATGGCCCCTTTTATGTATAAAGACTATCATAACTCCTTTTCTTTACAAAAATAAGTATTTAAAATGT